>NC_081211.1:26900708-27241541 GCF_902713425.1 Acipenser ruthenus
AGTGTTTAAACATCAATTCAAGGATGAGGAAACTTACTCCATTTACAACCAAAAATGAAATAAAAAGAAGCTCTCCCAAATTGAAACCTTGGTTCACTCAGATGTGAAACACTTTTGTTCAACAGGTTTTTTGTTAAAATTATTGAAATTCAGTTTTTGAAAGTCATTTATTGATATCACTAATTACCAGAACATGTCATTTTCCTTGCTCCAGGTCTGAGAGGTTGATTTTATTTATACAAGGTACAGTAAAACACAGTAAAAATGTAACTGCAGCAATATTTTTTTGCATGGGTTAAGGGTATTGGCGACAGTGATACTGAACTTGAAAAGCTTTTGCACCATGTTTAGGTTCCAATTTGTCAGTTAATGAATTGAAATCAAAACATGCCTTTGTAACAACAAAAAAAGTCTCTCTCTCTCTCTCTCTGTGTAGAAAGTAGACTTCTAGAATATTTATGTTTATTAAAGTTATAGTACCTAGCCTTTGTGTTTTTCATTTCCACCCAATACTCTGAACTACAATGTAAAAAAACAAAAAAAAAAACAAAAAAAGAAACACCTGCATAGAAACTGCACCTTGTACGCATAACAAATTGAACTGATCAGAAATCTCCCTTGGTCTGATTCTTTCATTTCCACGATTTGCAGAGCAGTGTTTGTAACGGCACCTCCTATTCATTCTGAGTTCTTGTTTGGCCGTAACTAGATGAGCTCTCCAGGAAAAGTAAAATACAACAACAAAACAGTGTCAGTCAGCCACAACTGAATATTAAACGAGGAGGACCAATGTACAGGACAGTAAGTTTTCCTTTTACCCATACACCAGCTTTAATAATTCGGATGTGAATTCTTTTCACTGCATTTAATGTATTATTATTATTTTTTTTAAAAAGACAGGCTGAACCCAAGGTCTGGTGGACTGAAACCCTTCTCCTTCAGCTTGACGATCTTTCTGCTGCTGTATTCTCTTTATTTAACATTTCCTGGAGGAAAAAAAAAGAAACCATTTTACAGCAAAATTGTGAGCCATTGTACAGACACCACCAGTCATTCCTTTCAACACTATGACTGCTCAAGCACTTCATTGAACAGGTCTTCAAAAGACATCACCTTGTTCAATCATGGAAAACAACAGCAAATAGGATTGAGAAAACAAGAAAGAAAATACAGATCTTCTACAGAAAAGGGTGACCGTGTGGCAATAGCTGCAATATTTTACCTGCAGTTTCTGATAATGGGCCAGGCTGCTGCAGTGGGTGACTTTTGCTGCTTCTTCACTGGTGTAGAACAGGCTGCAGAGACTGCAATAGAAACCAGCCTTCACATGCTCCACACCTGTAATATAGCACAACACGTGTGGGGTTTGCATTCTTTACATGTGTATTTACAATCAGCAAACCACAAGGACTGGAGCATTAAGATTCTGGGTTCCCACGCAATGACCAATAAAGTCACAGCCCTTGCTTGATGCCACAAGCTGCATTACTGTAGTGAACACTGAAAGCCTCACCCAGAACGTTCTCTTACCGACGGGATTATTCGGCTGGTATGGTCCCAGGGTGGTAGGTGTGGGCTCAGGCTTGATGCTGTGCACAGTCTTCTCATCAGTACCAGTGTGCTGCTCATTCGCAGAGTCACATGCACCTCCTTTATTAACAATCTCAGTCTCCATGGGCTCCGTTTCAACTGTCATCGGCAAGGTCTCTTCTGTGCTTTCACTCTTATCCCCTTGTTTATGAGGGGCCTGGCTGCTTACTTTGTTAGATGCAGAAGCCCCAGCTCCTAGACCCTCTGGAAGACCTGCTTCATCACTTACTTCAACATCTGTTGTGAATGGAACGCCAGCCTCCTGAAACACACACATCTTCATATCAAGAACAGCTGCTTTTTTTTTTTTTTTGTTATAATCCATAATGAAAGTATCCAACAAAACCAGGTTGCTTTACAAAATAGGCATTTAGCTGTTTCACATTGTTCTGAATATGCAAAGTGTTTGTTTACCATTTCTCACAAGACTATAGTAACGTTGCTATAAAATAAATCGGAAGGCTATGACTACAAAGATGCTCACGGCTGCCATGCAGTCCCCCAGACAGACATATTGGCTGCTGCTTACCCCTTCACTGAGGCTGGGCTCCTCAGCTGTCTCTTTTTCTTGTTGGCTGCCTGCAGCCTCCTTATCCAACAGCACCTTGTCCTTGGTTTGTTTCTGCTCCCCCTCCCTGGTCTTCACCGGAGACTCTCCTTGCTCCCCTGTCTCCTGGCTGCGGCCCCTTTTCTGCGGGGGCCCCTCCTCCTCCTCCCTTTCTTTGGTTCTGGATTTAGAGCTGCTGGACGTCTCATCCTCTCTCTTGCTCCTCTCCGGCCGCTCCCTCTTGGATCTTTTAGGAGGTTCAGGTGAAGGGGAACAGGAAGGTACTCTCCTCCTGCAAAAATTTCAAAGCACCAGGGAAAAGAAGAAAAAAAAAAAAATCATACACCTGCAGAATTTACAGGACATTAGAACATACAAAATGTATTTATCATCATAATAAAACCCTACCAGTACCTACCCTTTCATGAGTTTGTCCTTCCAGGACAGGTAAACCGACAACATTTTGCCGTTTAAAGTTGGAGGGTTCTTCTTGTACTCCCGGCACATTTCCAAGGCAGAGCGAGAGGTTTCCATTTCAATAAAAGCCTGAAAGAAATATCCATTCTATTAGATTCAGTTCATACCAAGATTTACTGTGCTAAACCAAGGCGCCTAAATTAATTCTATTTTAACTGCGATGCATGTTCCATCTGCAGCAGTAATCGAACTGCATGGCTAGAATTCCAGAGAAGCAGTAAAGCTGCACAGTTCATTGTGTTTACGTGGTTTGGGCTGGATCTGTGCTATTGCTGCTTAATGAACTGAGATGACCTTCAGTGTTGTATGATTGGGGCATCTGATTTTCAGTTTTAACCGATAAAACACCCCCCCCCCCGATACAAAAAAAAAAAAAAAAAAAAAAAATGAAATCGGTGTATATCCAACAAACACCGGAAAAACACACAGGAAAGGTTACTCAATTCACGCTGACTTGACCCCTTTCCTCGTGAAAAAAAAAAAAAAAAAAAAAAAAACTACAAAGTGCAGTTGGGCAATGTCCCTCCTTCCCGACTTGTATCTTGCATTGATTTGTTCTGAATACTGTAAACCACCCCAACTACCGAGTTGAAGCAAATTCCTACATTTCTACTGGAGGACTGCAACACACCTGAGAGATTTACAACGAGATGCTCATGCTTGAGAGATTTAATGCTATCTTACTGTACTATAGGTAGTATTTACATGCTCATGGAATTTAGAATAGAATTGCAAATTGTGGCAAAATGTTAAAAAAAAAAAGCCTAAACACACAAAAACCCCAGAAGAATACGCCAGTGACCATAAGGGATTTCCTTGTGGAAGACAGGAAAGGAAAAAACGTACAATTGAAGTCTGCAAGTATTGTCGAGTTATGATACATATTGTGACGGAAAGTAACCGCTTATATATATAAAAAAATTTTTTTTTTTACATATAACTCGAAATTAGCTCAAAAATAAGCACTGAAAAATGAAATGAATAAAAACAGAAGCCCTATGTATAATCTGACAGAGCACACATACACGTGCATAAACATAATCAAGCAGCATTACATCTGCTACACTGATGTATTCCAGAAGAAGCTTTTCAGTACCTCGTTGCGGACCCAGATCAACACATAGTACTTCACTTTCCCAAACCGTCTGGCAAGCTTTAAGAGAGAGCGGATCGGAAAGTACGAGGAAGGCAGCTGGTGGAAGTAGACGACTCGCCCGCCATGAAAATTCTGAAACAAACGTTGCAATAGATTTAAGACTATAATCTGCTACAACTTGAACGCCAATTCTTAATAGAATCTTTTAAACATGTCTGCTTTATTCCTTGCTACATCACAATAGATATGTGGTTCCTTACATCCGTGTATATTTCAAACTTACTTTTAACAAAGTGATTTTAACACTGGCTCTATAAAGCATAGCTGGCTTGATTTTGTAGAAATCCACCATTTGTCTCGCTTCCTCCATTGTTGACATTTCTAAAATTGCCTATCATTGGAGGGGGAAAAAAAAATAAAAAATTATCCACGGTTACAGAAAATTCATTTTTAGTATTGTGTGTGTGTGTGTGTGTGCTTTCTCCCCAATTCAGAATGTTCCCTCTCTACACCAACTGCCCACAACAGCTCATGAGAAGTAAATGTCAGTGCTCATCCCGATCCCAGTGCCACTGCCAATCCCACTGGTCAGCGGATGATGCCGAGCTCCTGGTCCCTGAAGACAGGTGTGCACTCAAGCTGCTAGTAAGGACCGCTGCAGTCCCTGCCTCTCCAGCAGGATTGCCAGGGCTAATGCGGCATTCCCGGAGTAATCCCCAGGCCTAGCTCATGCTTTATAAGGGATCGCATTTGAAAATGGGGCTGTTGTGATGGTGGCAGATCAACAAAGCTATACTGCAATAGGAATTTCTTCCAGTAAATTCTCTTAGTCTTCCAGTGCTTGTACATTCATGCAAATATGTACCTCATTCCTTTGTTCCAATATTTTGTAGAACACCACTTTCCCAAATGGTTCAGCCAGGCGGAGAATTTCCTTGACCAAGTTGTAACCTTTCTTAGAGAAACTAACATTGACCATCTTCAACCCCTGTGAAACAAAAAACATTTCTTCTAAATTTAACTACAACAAATAAGCATTTAACAAATGTCTTATTTTTGTACCATGCACAACAAGTCTGTATTTTGTGTACGAGCCTGACGTGTTTTGTTTATATATGTTCTTTACAGTGTGCAACGACTTTAATTTACTGTATTAGTATATCTTTATTATAAACGAATACTCCCTGAACGTCTTTGATTGCCCAAAGATGTCATGGGATTCACTGTGTACAAACAGGCTGTTTACTGAAAGAACAGGTTGGTCTCCATCTGTAGTATAACAGCTTAATATTAAAGTTAGGATTTTTGAATACTGAAATGCATTACCTTGAACAGAGGCAACAGACCATTAGCAAGACATACCAACTGATCTGTTATATCTAGACACATGGACCTTTTCAATATAAACAGTTTTTCATAGTCGGGTTAAGAATACAAATACATTCTTGGTTTTGTCTCAATGGTATTTCAACCAACCTCTTTCTCTTTTTGTGCACTACCTGCAACAGAAACAAAAGCATGATTACTAACAAAGATACACATTCTGTCTTCTACTTCAGTGTCATAGGGAAGCTTAATGACTGTGGGTTTGGTAATGATTGAATTACACATGGCATGCATGCCATTCACATAATAAAAGGAAAATTGACATTTGTGGCAATATATATTTTGGTAGAGAAGGTAAAATGGTTAGTTTACTGTGAACCGAGGGCTTCCTTTAACACATTAGCCTCTTAATGAGGCATGCTTACTGGAAGACGAAGCAGCCGTTTCCAAATCCAGCCTTGTCATTTCCGCCTCCTCCTCGTCTCCCACCTCATCTAAAGTAACCAAATCCTCCAAGTTATCAGGGAACTCTGGGGTTCCTTCCTCCTGCAAGACAAAAATACGAGCAAGTCAAGCGGACTTCCAATCATGCTCATTCCAAAACATTTCTAAAGAGTAGTTATGCATGGTAATAAAAACATATCCCTGTCCAACACCCTTCAGATTCTTTTATACAGCACAGCTTTTCATATGGGCTTTAAATGCTTTTCTTAAAGCAAAAGCCATGCCTTACAGTATAACCCCTGACTGCTACAAAACACACACATAAACCAGAGGTTTTCTGACGCCTGGATGAACTGTGCTTCTTACCTCCTCAGGAAAACTGGCCTCCGCTGCCTTCTCGTCTGCTGGCTGACTGTCTTCCTCCCCTGGGGCCTCCCTTTGGGTCTCGGATCTCTCCAGAGATGTATCTGCCGTTTCCAATTCCTGAGTCTCCAAACTCTCTGGGGCTTTAGCTGGCGGTTCTACTCCTTGGGTTCCTGGACCTTCTGGAGGTTTTTCTGCCGGTTCCTCCTCCTGAGTTTCTAAACTTTCAAGGGATTTTTCTGCCGGCTGCTCCACTTGGGTTTCTAAACTTTCCAGGCAGTCCTTTTCTGCTTGCTCCCCTTGGGTTGCTGAAGTTTCCAAGGACGCCTCCACTTGCCCTTCTTCCTGGGTCTCTGAACTCTCCTGGGATTGTTCCTTTGGTTCCTCCCCTTGGGTTTCAGTACAGTCCAGAAATGGGTCAGGCTCCTCTGGATCTTCCTCTTCCCCAAGCTCCACCCCCTCCTCCTCCTCCGAGGCATTGCTCTCCATATCCATCACCTCTGATCCCTGGTCTCCAGGCTCCTCCTGTTCCTCCTTCCCCGAGGACCCCCCCTCCTCTTTGGCTGTGGAAGCTCTCTCCCTGGATCTGGACCGCTTGCTTCTTCTGGGTGTTTCATTCGTCCGCCTGCTGCTGCCACCGCTGCTGCTGCTGCTGCTGCTCTCCTTCCCTCTATGTGAAGCGGTGCCAGGTTTCACCCTATCATACAGAATCAGAAATCACCCCGGTTGGGATACTTGTAAACCACGCAGACACCAAGCAGTCATTTGAAGATCTGTATCAATGCACTAACGTGGTACAAAACAGACATGAAGCTAGAGTCTAGATGGTAAATACTAGGGCAGAATACATCATTGGACAACTGTTTGAGCAGTGTGTTCTTCCTTTACTGTCCTCAGAAGTGTATTAGGAACAGAACACATTTCTGTTATTTATAACTATGTGCATGCTAGGGACAAACTACTACTCTGAGATTTTTTATATTTGAGCTAATATATATATATATATATATATATATATATATATATATATATATATATATATATATATATATATATATATATATATAATTAGCTATTGTTGAATTGTTAAAATAATGCAATTGCAGTATGAATTATTTCCTTACTTGAGTCTCCTGTACTTCTTGCAAGTGATTATCTTGATTTTTTTGCCATTCAGTTTTGGAGGATGTATTGTATAATACTTCACCATCATCTCTGCATCCCTAGGGTTTACCATTTCCACAAACGCCTAGGAAAAACAAAAGGAAGACAAACAGATTCACATCCCTTCCTGCACAGCACTGTGCATTAATCCACTCTATCACCAAGCCCATTTAAATGCATAAACTACATTTACAATGGTTTCTTTGGTCACAAAACAGTTACATGTATAGTCTGGAATAACTTAGCATGCAAACTTTAAATCAAACAGTTCCTAAAAATGCTATCCTACCTCGTGCTTTAAAATTAGAGAGTTCCACACAGGACCAAACTGCTTAGCCAATTCTATCAACTCAGAGTCTTTAAAATCAGGAGGCAGGTTACAGATATAGACCACTGCATAGCCAGAGTCCTGGCTTTGCGTTGGGGCTCGGACGCGCCCATGTGTCTGAAAGAGGGGTAAATCTATGAAAATCCTACTAAACAAAAACAAACAGCCACTCAAAAGAAACATGTAAACAAACCACTGGTAATTATATTCATTAATAACTATATAAGAAGAAGCAAGCTAGATGGATTAGCTTATTGGATTTCCAGAAGTAACTGGTTGTAAATAGAAAACTTCACTTATAGATTTAGTTTGTGCATCATAACTCTAAACACTGAATCCTAACACATACAGTAGTACAACAACACACTTTACTGTATCATGGATTTCATAAATAACCAGGTTATTGTGTGTGGGTCTACAAACACAACATTTGCATATCTAAATAAAGCTCCCACACACAGATACTGTGTGTTGCAATTTAAGTATTGAAACAGAATTTTTTTGTTTCACTCAGAAAACATGGATCATCTATCCTTGCACACATACAAAAGCGCAGCAAATCAGGTACATTGTTTCTGTAAAAGTAAAAAAAAAAACAATACCTGAATAGTTTTAATTGCAGAAGACAAATACACCTGGACTGCGTGGCCACGGACCATGGGGGTTGTACGCTGGTAGTATTTCACCATAGAAGCTGCTTCTTCAGGTGTCAGCATTTCCAGGAAGGTCTGAAGGACATATACCATTATGCTTATTTTAATCATGTTGAAAGTATTTCTTAATGATCATGTCATTTACACACGTCACACTGCAAACTGTTAGCAGTAGTTCTTTCAGGAGAGCAGCACAGCAACAATTCAATTTCCAATTCCTTTATAAAATCAATTCCCAATTCCAAATCCCTTGTAATCAATTCCAACACATCGCTGATGAAAATTACAATTGGCGGTTATTCTGTTAAAATTAGCTTCTCATAGTGGCAACAAATTACTCACATTGAAGTCACTGTTAGTCAATTAAATTGGCTTCAAATGAAAGCAGTTGAATAGTCACAACAATTATTACGTCTTTAAAATATCAATTCCTTCGAAGGAATTGATGGTTTCCTGCCTTAAACTGTGGTGATCAAGCATAACTTCAATTAGGCGCCTCCTTGTAAATGCTAAATATTGAATACAGTGTTGTGTACCTTGTTCACTACCACCAGGTGATTAGCTACAGTTCCAAAAGGCTCCGCCAGCTCCAGCAGATCCTCCAGGTAACACGTGCCATTCAGATACTTTGCAACCACCACTTTTCCTCCTCCCTGTTAGTGGAAGATTCATTATTTTATACCTGCAGTGCAAAAATACAAACTGCATGTAGCCTCTTTATCCTAGCTAAATTAGGAGTTAAACTAGTAAGTTAATCGTCACTGAGCAACACCATGATTGCACCTTCAGTTTTCTGTAAACACTGCAAGGCAGTCATCAGCAAACAGCTCTGAAATTCCCTGTTTCATTTTTCAGCGCTGCAAATTAAATCTCTACAGCCCGGAGACCAGGTTTAAGCGCAAACTAAATTTGACTGTGGAACGCATACAAAATATGAGACCAATATCTGGGATCCTGAAATAGCGCGGGCAATTTCAAATGAAAAATGTTTAGTATACTGAACAAAAGTTTCAAGGAAGTTAAGGAGGGGGGAGGTCTCTTAAAAAAATGTAAGTGAAATCTAAGGGTTACCTATCCCCAAAACCACTAGTAAATGAAAAGCAATCAAAGTCAAGATGGGTCAAGCAAACCATCTTAAATGTGCCCTGTTGGCAATCTCAATTCCCCTCATATTTCAGCTGATAACGAGTCACACTTACTTGTGCTTTCATGGAATACCCTCTCTTATCTTGGCTTGAAATCCCTCCACCTTGAAAACAAATTGGGGAAAAAATGGGGTAAAATACAATTTGCGATTCCAAATTAAAAATAAATAAATAAAATAGACAAATATGCTACGATTCGGTGAAATCAAATCAGCATAATTAACGAGCAAACAGTCAAGTCAGTAGCTATGCTTTAATGTACGAGTTGCCTACTTCAATACTGATTGACTATTGTCTTGAAACAATAGTCAAGTTTATTTCCAAAACAAAATGCACTGGGTTTTGAACTGCAATAAATCAACTATTACCCTTACTCCAATCAGAGCTTACTCCTCTCCGCTGATGCCCAACTGGACTGGTATCAATGAACCCATCTTCTCCACTGGTAGCTTCCTCCTCAAGAGGATCCTGCCTGCTGGAATGAACAAGCAGTGCATCCCTATTCTAGCACAGTGTTTTTCACTCGAAACAGTAGCAAAAGCCAGCAAGGCACCTCATTTCCCAGGAGCGCCAGACCATAAATATCCAGACAAACATACATTGAACTACATTACAAATTGTGTTCCTCAGATGTAGCAAATGCAAATCTCATACGTTATTACACTGGCACAACCTGTTTCATACCATTACTATAGACCACAGACAGGGCCAGCAGAGCTGAACAACCAGTGCACCATGGGATTTCATTGGAATAAGGAACTGCTAAAAAGGAGTCGGCAACTAGGATTCTACAGGCTCAGGCAATGCAGGTGATTTCTGAAGCAGAGGAAAACTTTTGGAACAACAGAATTCAGAATGATTGCAACTCACAAAAAAAGGAAAGGGGAAGGTGAAAACATAATAAAATAAAAATGCGAAGTAGCTAATATTCTTGCTTTCACACATGGCAAGCTACTCACTCTCTGCTCGGCATACTCTTGGGAATCCATTCTGGATACCTGCAAATCAAAATAAACAGTTAAAGTAATATAGCAAATGTGTTTCTTTAAAAAAATAATAATAAATAAACCTTGGGATAGTTCACACACACCACACTAATAAAATGCCAGGAAGGAATAAATATAAACTTGCCTGTACAGGGCACTGGTCACTAGTCATTGTTCACTCTTTGAATAAATGAATGCTGATATGCAGGATAGAAAGGGTTAAGCTTGGGTTGGAATAGGTGGAAATGCCACTAGGAAGCACAATGCATCAAGGTTTTTTATTCAATCCCATTTCAATGAAACCGTACTAACCATTTAGCAAAAGAATTTGGCACAAACACAAAATATAAATAAATCATTCTTACTGGTCCAGGAGGAGCTGCTGACTATGTGCATGTAGTGACCCGTCGATATGACGACTCCAGGACTGAAAAAAGGAAACACCGCACGTAAAACACATTCGTTTCAAACACTGCTGGGGAGCAGGCCCAGGGTGATGGAACGACAATATAGGAAGCACTGGCCTGTGTTTCTTCTGCTAGCTTACATAAAATACCACCTTGAAGCAGAGGCTCTAAAATCCTACCATACAGATAGGATTGGTTCCTCCAAAGCCTATTAAAAAAAATAAAAAGAACTGATTCTACCACTACGATTGTGGAAACTTTTATTCAACCTTCTAGCTTAAAATAAATCATTTAATCAAACTAATGTAACATAGAAGTTTTAAAAATATATATATAAAAAAAAAAAAACCTGTTCATGCACTTGCCTTACTAGCATGCACATAGAAGTCGCAAAGGGTGCACACAATGTGACCAGAGTTTGGATGAAATCATTGAACAGCCTCTTTCTTTAACCGATAAAAGCCAGGACAGTTTGCTGGAAAGGATTTATGTTAAACAGAGCATGGACATTAAAAACCTGAAAGATACTGACCTTGACAGAATGCACATCAAAGTCGCAAAGGGTGCACACATGTGGAAAGGTCTTGGGCAGAATTCCATGGTAATCCTCAATCTTGCTGAGAGACGGGAACCCTGTCCTCCTCTCCATAAATGATCTTTCAGGCACAGGAGCGGGGCCCCTCCTGTCGTATTCTGACTCATGGTGACCACGGGACGGTTCAGGATACCGGTCACTGCCTCCTCCTTTCCCCTCATCGTAGTCAAGCCTCTCGTAGCTGCGAGAGGAACCCTTTCTTAGCTGCCCATATTTCCCGACGCCGGAAGGCTTACTGGCGGCTCTGTTCGGTTGTTCTCGTGAAGAGGAGCGATCATCCCTAGAGCGCTTCGATGCGGTGCCCCGTTCCTTGGCTCTCTGCGCCTTCAGCTGCATGATAATCTTCGGCAGCGTCTCCACGGTGAGCTGATCCTCAGGAATGTGCGTCAGCGAATCCAAGTCTTCTGGTGAGAGGCCAAGGGTGGTGAAAAGGTTCATGGTCTTGTCTACATTTCTGTGACTTTGTGAACCACAGGCATCCTGGCCTTGCATGCTTGCGTCTGAACTTGTTCCAAGATCAAAGCTGTCCACCTTGTCGCTGCTCTGGTCCGTCATACCAGGGCTGCCAGAGCGGATCAATAGCTGTGCAGTGGCAAGGATAAGGGATCCTGCTGGAAATCCCTCCACAGACCAGCTTTTTAATACAGAAGTCCGTATTATCCCCCCAGCGACAAAGACAGTTAGCTGGGTGTCAATGAAGAGTTTAAAAGAGAATGAACGCAGCGATGGCAGTTTCCTCTTCTGAGATTCTAGCAAAGTGTTCTGTAAAAATACAATTGGTACAAATTATAAACGCCACACAACTTGTTTTATTTGGTCAAGTAAAGTCAGCATGGGATTACTTTTCAGTTTTTCATCAAACAGACAGTCATAATTGCTGTGTTGGATCACAATAAGAAGCAGATGCTTATACTGTAGAATAATACAAATGCTTACATAACAGGTGTTCCTCTTATGCAACCAGGAACTGATAGAAAAATGTCTGATAATTACTGGTTGGGAGTCTGAAATTTTAATGCAACCTCAAAGTGCCCAGGAGGTGGGTCTAGCTAAATACATCTTGTGCGAAGTTCAGGACAGAGAAAGAAAGAGCCCACCAAGAGCATTTGAATCTCTCCAAACCATGCTCACTGACTAACTGTTGAGTATTGATAAAGTTATGCTTTTTATTTTTTTATTTTTTTTACACCTAAAATAATGGAATTGCGTTAGTTTGAATGAAGCGCAGTTAAAAGTAGGCTTTAATACTTGCGTCACACACCGGTTTTCTACAGACACTGCTTATTCAAACTTTATAATGTCAACAGCCACACAGCTCGAATGCGCAGGGGCTGAACAATCTGTCCCCTCACATTCCACAAACAAAAGGGACATGAAGAAATCAAAAAAGCTTAAAATTAGGCCCTCCTCCTCAAAATAATAATAATAATAATAATAATAATAATAATAATAATTGGATAAACTATCATGTTAAACACGAGAAGGGTAATAAACTACGCAAACAAAGAGTGTGTGCAAATGTAGTTTAACCCGTTCAGTCTTATCTTAGTAGCGACTTTTAAGTACTGACGGATCTTTTACCAAATGTATAAATATATTTTTTGTTCTGTTGTCACGTACAGTACACTCAATAGAGATAATTTTTGAATTCTATAACTTAATTTCGCATTCTTCACCTCGAAAAAAATAATTCAAGAATGACATCGTTAAACATTCCAGGAATTTGGTGGTTTTATTTAGTTTTGCATGATTCAGATTTATTTCCGAATTTACCAGTTTGTTTATCGACAATAGCTGTATCACCAGGACGGGGCAGGTTTACCAAAAGCTTAACCGGAGCTAAGGAATCGACAAAAACGAGTCTACCAGGATGAAAAATAAAAACAGACGGTAGACTGAGGTCGTGTGGGGCTTTAGTTTGCTTTCCTGAGCAATGCAAATCAACAATTTCAATTTGTAACCAACCCTCGCCTCTCGTAACAAAAACAGTGCGCACTTGCACACTAACCTGGACAGGGAAGTCGGCCTGCACAGCCTATAACTAATGCCGTGTCGGGGCAGTAAATTAATTGCACGAATAGACTTTAGAACATAAAAAAGACAAGCTGCAAACATTCTAGAACCCGTCTTCATAATAAATATTGCACCGCTTACAAAACGTAAAAAAAACAAAACGAGAGCTCAAACAACAGAAGTAATCTGCAAGAAAACAAAACACATTCAAATACAGTGCAGAAAGCGAAGCACAACAGGATGCAAGGTCCCGTTTCTGGAACCTGACCGACTGACAGCATTCAAAAGAATAATTCAAGCTACAGCAATGTTGTACATAATAACAATAACATCATTTTAAAATCTATTACCGTACCACGCTTTTTGTCTAATATTTTCTTTCGTAGCGACCGTGACACCGCTTCCGGCGGATCCAGGCGTCCTCCTAGACCACAATCCACTTCGGCAACTTCTGCGCCAGTGTTCAGTAAAATAATTTAAAAAAAAAAAACAGTGACAGAACCAAAGGTGTTGTTAGTGGCATAGTAGATTATTGATTGTGTTGGACTTTTTATTTGGAAAATGACTCAACACAACGGTAACGCTTATATTTGCGTATTTGTGAACATATTCCTTGGCGCTTAATTAGTTAAACGTTGTTTTTTGCATGATACCTCATTGTTACTGTTAAATATTACTTGCAATTTCTCTGGGATCATCTATCTATCTATATCTATATCTATATATATATATATATATATATATATATATACACCTACCCATAGAGATTGTATAAAGCCTACAAAAGCGAGGTGTCAAAGTAATGTCATGGCAATACTTCAAGATTAATATTTGTTGCATTATTAATATACACCCATCATGAGTGGTGGGGCTGCAATCTTACCCCCAATGTGGCCATTACCTGTGTGCAAATAATTAATCATTGCTTTGCAAAAACACTGAGTTCAATCCTGTGTGTACGTACATTGGAACCTCCCAGCCTGTCGGGAATGAGAACAGGTATGCCCCCAACCCATATTCCCTGAGGAGCTGAATTATCTTTACAATGCACTCCAGCCATACCACATGCACATAGATTACAATAACTTCTACAAAAATAATCCAGTGTGCTCAATGGCACTGTAGAAGTGTTCTGGGTGGGGATGGGTTCACTACAGTGGCCCATTCACACAATGTAAACTGCATCTAGATTCTGTGTACAGGATATCCTTTCAGTAATTAATTCAGCAGTGTCTGCTGGCTCATGCCATGTTATTGTCTGAAAGCACATCACCCTCCAGGTGACATGACCCAGGAAGTGCAAGGCAGTCTGAAAGCATGGCTTGCACAGTTATTTAAATTTGTGAAGCAGAGATGGAAGTAAGACTCCAGTTACATAGCAGTTTGATAAATTCCTGATTCTACTATGAGTTTAGTAAGACACACCTGAGCTTGTTACCTAGACACTGTGGCTAATCAAGCTTGTAATAAAAACTGAAATGGGTGAATCTGCTATATAGGATTTTATTTCCAACCTTGGTGAAGTACCAGATATGTTTTTAAATACTTAAAAAAAAAAAAAAAAAAAAAAAAGTGCGCTAAATCATGCATTTCTTCCAAATATTTATATCTGAATGTATGGAACTAGTTCACTTTAAATAAGCTACACTAGTATGCATTCACTGGAAATAATGGGTTTCCACTGACATTACCAAGATAAAATAAGAACCAAGTATAGGTTTACTAATCTTTATATATAATTATATAAATAAAACGCAGTTAGACACATTTTAAAAATACAGACTCGATTTTATTGTTTCAGGACTCAAACACGTGTCAGTCAATATCCAGCTACTGCATACATAATCTAAACTAAAAAAAAAAGCAGCGATGGCTTCAACTTGATAAGATCTCAAACACAGACTATCCCATAACGCTGAGTCTGTTGGAATGTACACTAACTGAAAACACAACACTAAAACAAATAAAAACAAAGAAATGTATAGGGTCAAAGCTATCTACTGTATAACAGACTTTCATAAAGAGTTTGTTTCTCTTTTACGATAAGGATAAACTGAAGATCAAATGAACACAACAGCAGAAAACTTCCAACTTGTCTTCATATGCTCGTCTTCGTTTTCTCTTTATCCAGCACGTTCTGTAAAACATACAAAAAAAGAATGATTAAATAAATAAAATAAAAAAATCAACCAAGATCATGTAAACTTAGTTGGGAATGTTTCATCTAAAAATGGTCTATGGAATCGTTTCCTACATAAATAAACCAAACAGAAGTTGTACCTTCAGTTTCTGATAATGGGCCAGGCTGCTGCAGTGAGTGTTCTTTGCTGTAGATTCACTGGTGTAGAACAGACTGCAGAGTTTGCAATAGTAACCAACCTTGGGGACCACATATTCCACACCTACAAAATAGAGCCGATAACATTGTAAAAGTATTATGAAAAACTGGCAAAGGGTGAAACTGTCAAAGTCATCCTGGCACAGTGTGACCATGGCTGTCCGTATTTTGCCAAGAATAAGGACACAACTGCAGAAGTGAATTACGCAGGGCGATCTGGCCGAAGCCTCACCCAGAACGTTCTCTTACCGACGGGATTATTCGGCTGGTATGGTCCCAGGGTGGTAGGTGTGGGCTCAGGCTTGATGCTGTGCACAGTCTTCTCATCAGTACCAGTGTGCTGCTCATTCGCAGAGTCACATGCACCTCCTTTATGAACAATCTCAGTCTCCATGGGCTCCGTTTCAACTGTCTTCGGGAGGGTCTCTTCTGTGTGCTCACCCTTATTGGTTTCTGATGATTTATCTACAGCCTCCTGAAATACGAAACGCGGTTACTAACTTAGGTCAAAGAGAGATATGCAATATTATAGACCAATGTTTATGTATATTCTACTCTACAGTTGAGATTCCACTCTGTTGCCTTAATTTAGTGGCGGTAGAGGGTATTATTTTACTTCAGAAATATTCCTCTACTGTAATACAATGCTATTTCATAAATTTCCTTCAGTTAACTGCAATTACATATCAGAATTCCTAAAAGATAACAATTCTCAGATAACATTCAAAGCTATTAAAAAGCTATTGTAACACAGTGTTCCTGGCTGCTTACTCTTTCATCTAGACTGGGATTTGCTTCTGTATCCTCTTTTGTTGGTGGTATAACTTTCTCTGCTGGCTCCTCCAAGCTCTCCAGGGTTTCATGGGTCTCTATGGTGTCTGAAACTTCCTTCGCTTCAGAGACAGCACTTTCATTAAGATCTGAAACCTCTTGCTGGATTTCTTTCTGCTGTTCCTCGCGGACTCTCTTCTGTGGTGGCCCCTCCTCCTGCTCTTCTTTGGTTTTGGATTTAGAACTGCTGGAGGTTTCATCCTCACTCTTACTCTGCTCTGCTCGTTCCCTCTTGGATCTCTTAGGAGACTCTTCAGGGACAGGGGGTCTCTTTCTGCAAAATTCATAATTTAAATGTATGTAGCACAGGGATAAGGACTCAAACATGACTAAGCCAGCAGCAAGACAGTCAGTCAAATTAGTTAACCCTTTGTGGTCAGCATATACAAGTCAGGGATATGTAGTACAAACTTGCGTTAAGAGCTGTCCCGACTAAAAGAATGCTGTCTTTATTGGAATTTGTACTCAAATAGCAACATACCCTTGAGTGACTTTCTTGTACTTCCAGGACAGACGAACTAGCAACCTTTTACCATGAAACAAGGGGGGATTTTTCATGTACTGCCGGCACATTTCCTCTGCTTCATTAGGGTTTTCCATTTCGATAAAAGCCTGAAAAACAATTGTTTAACAAATGAGAACAGAGTTGCACCATTCTCTTCCGATGGAGATTACATTAACCAAGTCACAGTTGGACCAATTCCGCCACAAAAGGTTAATTAAGATAAACCTGAATAAAGGAATAAAATAAGACATTGAAAGCAACATTGATATACTAAAACGTCTGTGTTAGCAGTATATCCTGCAGGATGCAGCATGTTAGCTAAAACTAAAACTTTACCACATACAGAAAAGGCAATGTAGAGGACAAAGACAATTACATAGCAGTGTAGGCAACACTCACACAATACATAATATATGTAAAGTTTATTAGAAGGACAAAAAATGGACAGGAACTCCAGTTCTCTGAAGAATGGACAATTGTGAACTCAATTTATTGTGAAATATATATTTTCATTATTTAATATATGAAAATTACTATCCATTTGTGATTTTTACAAAAAATTGAGAACACTATCAGTACCTCATTGCGGACCCGTTGTATGTTGTAGCACTTCACTTTCCCAAAAGGCTCTGCGAGCTTTAAGAGAGCCTCATCCGAGTGCCTTGAGGGCAGGTTGCACACGGAGACAACTCGTCCTTTTTCAGATGCATTAGTCTAGCATTGAAAAAAAAAAAAAAAAGTAAAGGCAGAAATCAGTTCATATAATAAGTGCGATGACACCAGTCATAATTCAAATCCAATTAAAGAATTACAAGATGGTTTTTAAACAACTTCCTCTCATAACAAACTCAAAAAAAGTTTTTCACGCTACACTTACCTACAATGGACCTAAACTAATCCCTCTAGCCAGAAAGACTAAAAAGATCCATAGTGTATTAATGTATAACTGAATGCATACCATTTTTAAAAAGCCAATATTTTAGCAGGCAACCTAACCATTGATAACCATTCTCTCTACCTCGCTTCGCCCACGCTACTCCACTACTCTGCTCGCTCCACTGGCTCCCGATCACCGCTCGCATCCAGTTCAAGACTCTTGTACTAGCCTACAGATGCCTTGATCAGACTGCACCCAGCTACCTCCAGACCCTCATCTCTACCTACACCCCCACTCGACCTCTCCGCTCCGCCTGCACTAGAAGACTGGCTCCACCTCCGCTACGCTCCCCTGCCTCCCGAGCCCGCTCCTTCTCCACCCTTGCTCCGCAGTGGTGGAACGACCTTCCTACAGATGTCAGGACTGCCCAGTCCCTGAGCACATTCAGGCGCCTCCTTAAGACTCACCTCTTCAAACAGCACCTGTAGAACTCCTCTGTTGTATCCTGGGACACTATCACCCTTCATTTAAATATGCTTTATTTTGCTCTTATCTGCCCCCTATTTTACTGCATTTAATCCTGTACCTCAGAATATTGTAATCTGCCAAGTGTTTAATCTGTAGTATTTTGTACTTAATCATATCCTGATGTAACTATCCCTATTTAATCATATCCTGATGTAACTTTCACTATTATCTGCTGTATTATTGAATTGTGGTTTGTCACACTTGAGAATTATTGTATTTCTTGTTCTTATTGTATTACTTGTATTGTAACACTTGAATGTATTTGTATTTGCTTGTGATTGTAAGTCACCCTGGATAAGGGCGTCTGCTAAGAAATAAATAATAATAATAATAATAATAATAATTGATAAAATTAGTGTAGTATTTACATTTTTTTTTAAAGAATAAAATAATGAATAGAATAAGGAAACCTAGTAACTTTTGCCATCTTGCTAGGGCCTAAAGAAGATTCAAACCTTAAATGGTGAATTCCTGGTTAAGTATTAAAATAAACACCACATATAATTTCAGACATACCTTAATTGTTTTATATGTTACAGACAGACGGACTTTCACGTCGACGCCACACACCACACCTGTATTGGCAGTGTAGAATTCAGCCATAGCAATAGCTTCTTCAGTGGTTGACAGCTCCAAAAATGCCTTCAATTTACATGGCAAAGAATGTGAAATCAGGAAAGGTATGAAAAGATTACAGAAAAACACCAACAATTTTATTAAGGCAACAAATGCCAAATGCTCAGCTCAGTTATTGCAAATATACATTTTCTGCTGCTGTAGATTATAAAACATAGAAATACAAGAAATTGAACACAATACATTTTATGAAAACCAATGTGCAGTATCAGCTGAATACATGTACATTTTATCTAGACCAAGGCTCTCTTTTGAAGTACCCATTATGGGTGTTCTGCAGGGGCAATCTGAAGTCTTACAAGTACTGTACTGTCAAAATGCAGCATACTTGTCTTGTGTTTTAATCATGCAACATGTCTGATGAGCAGAAAACTACTAAAGCAGAGTTTGTGTAGTTTATTGAGATTACCAATTGTGTGATCTGAATACCCCCTACCCCCCACCAAGGCTGGATCTGTTGAAAGACTCACCTCATTCCTTTGGTTTAATATCAGCTTGTTCACCACTTTACCAAACGGTTCAGCCAGCCGTAGAATCTCCTTCTCGAAATTGTAACCTCTCCTAAAGGCAGAAACAGTAACCACCTTTCCACCCTGCAAGAAGACCACCATTTACTTACCAAAAAAAAGAATGCATTTTATAATTCTATTTAGCCGAAATTGTGGATTATTTAAGTTGGGTTCAAACCAACGTATGCAACATTATAGCTACATCCATAACTTAATCAGAAGGTAAAAAAGAAATAAATCAAGTAGAAAAATGTTTAGGCTAGTGCTACTTTAATTAGTTTTAAATTCCACATACAAATTTTTTTACCAACCTGTTTACGCCACCGTTGACCATCTGCAATAGAAACAAAATCGTTGAATAAATTAATTAAAAGAATCATACTTAAAGTATACAGTAGTATAAAAATAAAACTTGGTTATCAAAGTTAACGCCTCTTAAGATGCAGTGAAATTGAAAGTCTTACTGGAAGATGTTGCATCTGATTCCGATTCCAGTCCTAACATTTCTTCCTCATCTCCCACCTCATCTAAAGTTACAAAATCCTCCATGCTATCAGGGAAATCTGGCTCGAGGGACTCTTGCTGCAAGTAAAATATGTAAATAAAACAAACTGGACAATATACTAGTAAGTGCCTAAGTTAGACCTACTTCCTTTAACCAGATTTACTTGAACAGAGTTGGTAAGTTTGCATTGGATCATTGGTTTCACAAAGGACTCTACCTGTACAACAACAACCTCCAGGATTAGTTTGCGAGATACGTAGCAGGAACAGATGCAAAGCATTATTTTAATATACAGAGCTCACTTTGACAGTGGAGAAATTACACTGACAAATGTTAATACAAATGTTACATTGCTATTATAAATGCAAAAATAAAAACAGATATACACCAGTAGTTTCATGACCTGTGGTTGCACAGTGCTCCTTACCTCTTCACAGAAACTGGTCTCTGCTGGCTCCGTTTCATCCAAGGATTTCTCGACTGGCTCATCCTTTTGGCTCTCTGAACTTTTCAAGGACTGCTCCGCTGCTTCCTCACACATGGTCTCCTCTTTTTCTAGGGGTTTATTTTCCATGTCCTCTGTTTCTAGGGATTTATTTTCCATGTCCCCTCTTTCTAGGGATTTATCATCTGGTCCTTTTTCTTGAATTTCTGAGCTACCTGTGCTTTTCTCTGCTGGTTCCTCCGCTTGGGTTTCTGGATTTTCCAGAGATTTTTGCACGCATTCTTCTTTGGGGGTCTCTAAACCCTCGAGTGATTGGTGGAGCTCTTCAGGGTCTTCCTCATCCCCCAGGTTCATCGTCTCCCCTTCATCTACCTCTGCTGCATTGCTCTCCTTCACCACCTCCGGCTCACCTTCCACACTGGATGAAACGGTCTTGGCTTTCAAACTAGTTATTTTCTTTTCCACCTCCTTCTTGCCGATACTTTTCCCCTTTGGCGTGTTCCTATCATACAAAATAATGCATCACCGCAATCAGTCTAAACAGTGTAATACTGGCAATGGTCTTTTTTGGGGGTGGGCATTCTTGTGTGGCGTAATATAAAGGGAATGGAATATCTGATTAAATGGTTTGTAGAGACAAAGTAAAATGAATAAAAGAAAAAGTAGGATCTGCATCATTGATATTTCCAGAGGTTGAAACATCGTGGCTATGAAACTGATTATTTTTACTGACACCATACTGGAACTAGAAAACTGAAAAAATGGATATAACAGCAGTATATCAAATACTATCACAATAACTCATTGCACATTGTCATGTAGAACTGAAGTCATTAAACAAGAGATTAAGATTAACTGTCAGTTTGGTGGTAAAAACAATAAATAAACCTAATCTTCCAAAATGTTGGCTACTTTAGTGCTTACTTTGTCAGCCTCCTGTACTTCCTGCAGATGTTAAGTCTGACTTTGTAGCCCTTAATCTTGAGTTGGTTTACTGTGTAGTACTTCACCATCATCTCTGCATCTGCAGGGTTCACCATTTCAACAAACGCCTTGGAAAAAGAAAAGCAGCTTTAATGCAAATTCCACTATTTTTATAAAGAAAAATGTTCCAGGTTACACTGTTGGAATAACATAAAGCAAACAATTTACAAAATGAAAATGGTTGTAAATTACAATGTAGTAGCGGGAAGATGTCACGCTCTCTCAAGTTCTATATAAACAAACGTTAACTATGGAGCTGGAGGACTGTGGGGCTAATAATTTAAATAGTAATTAGAAGCAGACAAGCAGCTATAGCAATAACACAATGGTTGGTATTACCACTGGTGCTTCAAGAAGTCAAAACGTTCTTTGATTTAGACTGATGGGATTTATTTAGCACTTCAAGAGAACAAACAATGTTCATCAGCAGGACTCCCCTCTTACATCAGTGATTGCATACCTGTTTTGTTAAAACTAGAGAGTTCTTCACTGCACCAAAGCGCTTAGCCAATTCCAACAACTCTGACTCCAAGTCTTTTGCAACAGGCAGGTTAGCAAAATAGATCACGGCATATCCAGAGTCAGTGGCCTGTGGTGGTGTTCGGGGCTGGGTCTGTGTTTGGGTTCGTGTTGGTCCATTATTCTGAAAACATGCAATTACAACAATAACAATAATAATAATAATAATAAAACAGAAAGTCAAACATTTAAAAGTGACCTAATTGTGTTAATATTAGAATAAAGTTATGTAAACATATGCAAAATGCCTGCTTGGATTATGAACAAAATTCAATACACCCTTGTGGAAAAACATAAACCTAAATTCTTCACAATTACACACCTGAATAGTCTTAATTGCAGTAGACAAATACACCTGCAGCGCTTGGCCCCGGACGACAGCTTGTGTGCGCTGGTAGTATTTCACCATAGCAGCTGCTTCTTCATGAGTACGCATTTCCAGGAAGGCCTGAAGAGAATTGTTTTGTTACGTAAAGGGACGATAGTACTGGCAGTAAATCTTTAAATACATATGTATTTATTAAAAAAATATAATAATAAATAAATATATATATATATATATATATATATATATATATATATATATATATACACACACACCATTGACTGTTTTACTACTACCAACCAAAACCACACCTGCAAGAACAGGAATAGCTCGGACTTCGCTCCTTGGAAATATTAGGCATGTCTTACCTTTTTCATCAATACCAGGTGGTTATTTACAGTGCCAAAAGGTTCAGCCAGCTTAACCAAATCCTTTTGGTAACATTTCCCTTTGGCAAACTGTATTACCACCACTTTGCTGTCAGTAATCTGGAAGTGAAAAAGAATTCATTACGGACACAATCCTGATTAATTGATCAATGAATGCATTCAACACAAAATGGAACTTCTAGCATGCCACACATCCACCAAATAAAAAGAGTCAGAACTGAAGGGTCAGTGAATAAACACATTCCCTGTTTCAGTGCAATCCATGTTTCTTCCACCTGCCTGGAAGCAGGGTTGGGGTCAACGTTTGTTTTAAAGGCATTGGAATTGAGAAACAGTAATTGACCACAACCCTGACAGTAAAGATGTTTTTTTTTTTTTCAGATAAGGAACCCTTACCCTTGTTTTCATGGGATCAACTTTCTGGCCTTGCTTTGAAATTCCTCCTCCTTAAAACCAACATATTTGAAAATTAATCAGAATGGTAATGACTTCAATAAGAACAACAAAAAAAGTTACTATTTTAATACATATAGGATGCAACTTCAATTCCAATTCAAATACTGCAATAACTCATCCATTACCCATGCCCCAAGCAGAGCCGACGCCTCTCTTTGGAAGCCCAATGGGAAGAGAAACCAATGGGACTGGTCCCAGTATCCCAGCTGCTGGATTGGAAGTCCCCAACCCCAGAGGAGTTTGCCTACTGCAAACAACAAGTAGTACATGACATTATACAACCAAGAACTTGCAACAGAGAAACAGTAATGTCACAGACATACAACTGAACTACTCACATTCTGTTTGGCAGAACCTTTGGGATCCATTCTGGATACCTGCAAATAAAAACAATGTTAGCAAAAATAAAAAATGGCAAAGCCCACAGAAATTAAATTCAACTCTTTTGACACAAACATATATACAATTCTTACAGGTCCAGAAGTATCTGTCGATTCTCTGTGTGGCGCTCTCCATCATTATGCTGAATCCAATGCTACACAAAATAAAAAACAAAAAAAGTCAAATGTTTTTAAACACTAGCTCTTTCAAGAGCTTCAATGCACACATATTGTTGCAGTATGCACTGATCTATTTCTTCCACTTGCCTCTGCAGAATATAATACTATAACACCATCTCTATCTTACATCTCTGCTTCCAAAATATGTAGTGTGACAAACGTTCGTCATTAGCGTAATGTTAAAAGCACTCTGTTTTCTTAAGTTAAACAAAACAGTTTAACTGTCTATATGTTCAATAACTCCTTACTTGTGTGCATTGAAAAAAAATGTATTTAAAAAAAATAAACAAACTACAAGCTACTGTAAACATTTCGCTTACCGACCATGAAGACAATCCTTCTACTTAAGACAGACATTAATGATAATGTGCACAGCAGAGTTAAGACCTTAAACAGTGATTCTAATCTGGATCATAGAAAAGTCAAATTAGTTCACACGACCAGACGTAACTGATGCAAAGTCTTTTCAATGTCATAGATGGTGGGTTTTGGCCCAGAAGTAGTGATGCTGCAGATTATTCCACCACAGAAAGAGAAAGGTAAGCATGGATGCTGTGGTACCTTTTGAACTCAAGATGTGAATGCAGATGAAAACGTACAGAAGCAGTTGCCTTATTAGACCTATGCCCTCCTGGACAAGTTGGTACTGGGAAAACACAGAACCCTAAACTTGTCAATCTGGGCGCAGAACATGTTTATTCAGATGTATTATAGTGTTGAATTAGAAGAACTGGAGAAGGTATGGAAGAAAATCAGATAAGGACTAATTTGTTGAAATCCTCCTAAGGCCAGAACAGCAAGATGACAGGCCATAACTCTGCTTCTAGTAGTCACGATATGACCATAGAGTTTGGATGAAATCATTGAACAGCCTCTTTCTTTAACCAATAAAAGCCAGGACAGTTTGCTGGAAAGGATTTATGTTAAACAGAGCATGGACATTAAAAACCTGAAAGATACTGACCTTGATAGAATGCACATCAAAGTCGCAAAGGGTGCACACATGTGGAAAGGTACTGGGCAGAATTCCATGGTAATCCTCAATCTTGCTGAGAGACGGGAACCCTGTCCTCCTTTCCATAAATGATCTTTCAGGCACAGAAGCGAGGCCCCTCCGATCATATTCTGACTCATAGTGACCACGGGACGGTTCAGGATACCGGTCACTGCCTCCCATTCTCTCCTCATAGTCTAGCCTCTCGTAACTTCTAGAGGGACCCTCTCTCTGCTGCCCGTAATTATAGTTAAATACACGAGGAACGGCATTAGATTCCTTTTTACTATCTGGCCTACTACATGCAGCCTCATCCCAGTCATCCCTGACAGGTCTATATGGTTGTTCCCGTGGGGGAGAGAGATTGTCTCTAGGCCGACTGGGGAGACCTCTTTCTTCAGCTCTCTGCGATTTCAGCTGCATGATAAGCCGAGGCAGCGTCTCCACATTGAGTTTTTCATCAGGAACGTTTGACAGTACTTCAAATTCTTCAGCCGAGAGACCAAGACTGGCAAAAAGGCTCCTGGCTTTGTCTAAGGGACTGCGACCCTGCGAGGCATAAGCATCCTGGCCTTTACTTTGATCATCAAAAGAGGCAGCCATGCCATGGGAGGAACCAGCAGAGGGAGAGTAGTGACTGCGAGAGCCTTGCATGTTTAAGCCAGAACCGGTTCCAAAATCAAAGTGTTCCATCCTGGCACCGCTTTGGCTTGCTCTTCCAGGACCGACAGAGGAATTTAAAGCCTGTGCAGCAGCGAGGAGCCCGTATCCTGCTGCAACGCCTTTTGGATCTCGTGAGCTATCCCGGGACATTGCAAAAGATACAAACTTGGATTACAACTCAGTTAAAAAGGTAAAAGCTTAGAACAAAGACTACTGTGTCTTATCGAAGAGACTGGGTGACATGTCAAGTGAGAATGTAAAAGGAGAATGAATGCTGCGATTGCAGATTTCCTCTTCTGGAGATGATATCAGACTGCTCTGTAGAAACACAAAATCAGTAAAAATTAAAACGCCAAATTAGCATCTCTTCAGGAGACACACATATACAGAAAGAATTGTTTAAATGATCCTCTAAAAGAGGGCTGGTAAAAGCTCACAGGTGGATCACCGATTTCCTTCTAACTGTACAGTTCTGTTAAAAATGATCTATTATGTGAAAGATTAAAAACAGGCATTACTGTTGCTAGAAACCGACTTTTCAGCTTTAACAAATAACCCAATGGGTAATTTTGCTGACACTGCAAAGAACTGAAGCAGGAGACAACAACAATAACGTTGAGGAAAATATTACATTGTTTGTTGTATGCGGTCTTAAGCACAATGTCCATACCAGACAAAGACGTGCAGATGTAAATTGCTTAGCCAAGGACTGGGAAAATAATTAACTGGCCATACCCAGTTACACACTCAAACTGGAGTACCACCTTGTAAATTCCAAGGGTTAACCATGCCATAGGGAGCATAACGGTTTTAGCATGAGAGCTACTGTACAATGAAGTGATCTAAAAGCCAAAGAGGCCATGTGAAGTCTCTAAGAATTGAAGCTGTAATATTAAATACAGTCTCAAAGCGTCCTACTAAAAGCAGAAGAGTTGTTGACATAGGAATACACAGAATGCCACAACACTAAGCCAGCGCCAACAGAATTAAGATGGTCAATAATACCACAATGGGGATCAAATTAAGCTGAAGCATCCCTTAGAAAATGGATGAAGGTGGGTCCCACTGCAGTATCTGGTATTGGTTACGATTATGAAGACAGAATTAGTCTCATCGCTGATTAACACTAACACAGAAATTCAGTTTAGCGTTACACGGCTTTTTGGTGTTATAAGCCATTGGCGTCTGTAACGCAAATAATGCTGCCTCTCCCTTATAAAACGTGTGCGCTATGACGTCAGACTGCAAATTAAAAAAATATAATAAATAAAAAAAGGCATATCACATGTTTCAAACTTAAGTGCAATAAAGACGGGAACAATCTGATCCAATACAAATGCCTGCAAGTCCAGAAGTGCTAAAACGAACAGAAAATTGAATAGGGCAACCCCAGTGTCATGCAGCAGAAGTGAAGGTGGCCATTTGCATTCAAGAAAACGATAAGCATAAAACAAACAAAAAAAACACATAATTAATAATGAAATGCAGAAAAAAGGCCAATAACATGAATTTAAACAGCGAATAAAAAGGTTATGGTACCAAGCTATAAATAAAAGGTTATGTTTGAGAAAGCCAATAAAACAATGTTTTCTTTCGCTAGTTGCATCTTCTTTAGCAGCCGCATCTATACCAGATATAATGGATTTGGTTAGTGCTGACCGTAAGGAGTTTGACGACATTTTAATTGTGCAGCAACTTCCCTAAGCAGATGAGCTGCTCTCTTCAGCCAAAAAAGAAGCCACAGCAATCCAAGACGTTACCATAACAAAAAACAGTAAACGCATCAGGAGTTTTGCACCAAAACTGGGTCAACCTTTGCAGGGAAAGGATAGACACATTTGGGCTGTAATTAGGAAGATGTAGACCTTCTCAGACACCGACAGCCAGAACAATGTGCGACTGAAGTAACTGCTGAGGGGGGAAAAAATATATATTTGGGGAATTAAATGAATGCAGCTGACTTGCTTGCAGTAGAAACCCTGCCCTTCACTGCTAACGAAAAAACAATGCTTAGGAAATATTTAAAATACATTGCAATGTTCTTGAAAAAGACCTAAAGCATCGTTTTCATTGTAGTCATCAGCTACAAATATTATTAACCATTAATTAAAATGAAGCAACCAATAATTAAGCGGGTACAAACTAAACTACCGTTTAGTATCGGTCTAGTTTCAGAATATGTTTTTTGTTGTAGTTGAATATGTTGCATTCGATTTGGCGTTACATTTTTGGGGCCTTGTGAGCCATTGGCTCCGGCTAAGGCAAAACGTTTGTCTACAGCGCTGTCTTATACCTATAGTTAACAAAAGTGCATCACCGATTAAAACCAAAAACAGCGGTTTACGAGGTAAATTGAGTCTGCCTGCTTAAAATGATATATTGTGCAATGTTACTACGTCTAAACGTTACTATTACTAACCACCCCAACCAAAATGCATTGTTTACACACATGCCGAAGGCCTACCCACACCCAGAGCGCAGAATAATACTTGTTAGGCTTTACTTTATAATGAAGAACAATAACATAAGAAAACAAACGTGTCATTTAAACTGTACAGTAACGAGATTAAAGAAAAGTAACGCATTCAACACGCCGCAATCAGAATTTAAAAAGAAAACACAACTACGAACAAAATGGAGGCGACGAAAACAAAACGCAAGAGCCCCGTTTTAACCTGCGGGATTTATGTGAATACTGTAAGAACTATTCAATCTGCTGCATTTTCTGTGAACAATAATGACGATGATAATCATATTCAAATCGTTACCGTAACACGTTGTGATTACTGTTAAGGATTTTATTTCACTTCCACCACAGCACTCTGTACAGCAGCACGCCAGTAGCCTACAATCCACCTCGGCAATTACGTTATCCGCCCCCTTTCGTTATGACCCAAGAAGCAACTACTTACGCATAACGGAAACACTGTCCTTCCCTAACAGGAAGCGCGGATTGAGTGGCCGGTGTGTGGAACTTTCTGGGAAGAGAACATGTGTTTGTTAACTTAAATGCCCTAATTGTAGCGTTTATTGAGAGATTACACTCTCATGCACAGTGATCGAGAGCCATTAAAGAACAAGCCCAAAAAGCAACGCTCAGGCATCGGTCGGCATGTGAAACATATGTCCGCACAGGTTCAAGAAGCTAGGAAAGAAAGCCCTATTCAAGGGTCCATATAAATATCTACACCGACTAGATAAACAAGAAATAATACGTTTGAAAAAGTAAATGAATACAGAAATACACTTTGAGTGGTGTGCTACTGTCTCCTTGTGTTCGTTTGTTTATTTTAACAATTCAATGTACAAATGTAACTGTAAATAGATTGTTAAAAAGCTTCCATTCTCATTCATCCACTAAAGGCATTTGCCCTACTGTAATGTTAAGAGCTCTTCACTGTTAACCCATGCAACAAAGCCACGAATTTGTGGTTAGGAAAAGGGAGCCACCCCAGTTATTTCAAGTGAACGAGTTAGACAGGCAACAGCCCAACAAGTTCCAATACATCCTTACAGGTACTGTTATAACGTACATGAATGTGATTCTGGCTTTATAAATATTTACATTTTATTATTATTCAAAGGGAAAAGCTAACTATTATTGTTACAAAATCATAATTTGTGTTATTTCCCGTCATTTTGTATTTTATTAGGATTCTAGAACATAGGTATATTCCAAGATCAGTGTGAAAATACCGATTTTATTGAATGTACAGTGAAGGTTTATTTGTCTAGATCACACTCATATGAAGGACACAACAGAATTTTAAACACCAGACTGTGGTCTCAAGCATCACTTCTGGGTTGTGAGGGAAGAACAACTTCAGGGAAGGTTATTGCAAAACAAATGGCATTATCTATCAATGGTAAACCATTTGCTTATCATTTTACAAAATAATCCCAAGGTAAATATATATACAAGGATTTAAACAGAGCTCAGGTGAACAGCCAGAAATGCAGAACTTTGACAGTCTTTTCTGTGGTTCTTTCGATTCACAGACCTCCAACAGTGTTCATTCTATTCCGTTTCAGACACCTGCTGGAAAATAATAAAATAAATCAGAATATTAGCCTTTATGATCAAACATGACACAAACTGATTCAGTACATTTAGTGGATGAATGAGAATGGAAGCTGCTAAGGGCAAGCAAAACATCAGACTCCAATGTCAATCCAACAAATGCGTAACTGCAAAATGTGTCAAAGAAGGTCATGGTGTAAGAGCAACCAATTACTGTACACAGAGAATGAAAACAAACTTACCATTGATTCCACTGTTAGCTGTTGGTCCAGTTCTGCGATCGAGGTCTGAAAAAAAAAAAAAAGAAAAAGTTTAAATGAACCATTTTTTTTTTTTTTTTTTAATGTTTTACGATGTATGTATGTATGTATGTATGTATGTATGTATGTATGTATGTATGTATGTATTTAAAAAAAGAAATGAACCTTACAGTCCTCATAGTCTCTGAAGGATTATCAGATTGTTTTATCAAATGTTCTTGACAATTGTGCTAAACTTTACCTTTACTTTCTCATAATGTTCCAGGCTGCTGCAGTGGGCAGTCTTCTCGTTTTCACTGCTGGAGAACACGCTGCACAGTTTGCAGAAGTAACCCGTCCTCGGGACCATATACTCCAAGCCTGTAATTACAGCAGCAATGTAAACTGTTAAACAATTCTGATAATCCACATGTTAATGGAGTCTTATGTCAGTCCAGCGTAATCACAGATGGTCAGGGGGGATTAATCAAAGTTTTTTGTGTAAGAAAAAAATAACTTTGTCACTGACTCAATTTACTTGAATAATGCTTGTTTCATATTTTCCTTTTACTCCTTGAAAACATTTCATTTCACATTAAGGGTTTCTTAAAACTGGGCAATTTAACACCAACAAAGAGTTATTTAGATGGTGGAAATCTAGTCCTTGCATACTGCTTGGGTTCCCCATATTGTTTGTGTGTGTTTGTTGGACTGCCATTGGAACTATTGTAGACACCTTTTATTTTTATCTGTGCCCATGCAAAGGTTGGCAGTGTGCTAAAACCACACTTTCTGTCCATCTGTATCCACCCTATCTCACAAACCAAGTAGGTCATGGAGGTCCAACCTGCAATCTTTCGCAAGGCACAGTACTGATGCTATCACGGTGCCTGTTAGGTAATGGCTGGTTTTACCAGAATAAATGACTTAGTTTATATTTTAATCTACGGCAGAACAGCTCTTACCAACAGGATTGTCAGGAGTGTATGGTCCCAGAGTGTGTGTGGTCTTGTTGTTACCAGCCTGTGGCCTATCAGTTGAGTCTCCTGCCTCTCCATTATGGACAGTTTCAGTCTTCTCAGACTCTGGCGGTACAGTCTTCTCAGACTCTGGCGGTACAGTCTTCTCAGACTCTGGCGGTACAGTCTTCTCAGACTCTGGCGGTACAGTCTTCTCAGACTCTGGCGGTACAGTCTTCTCAGACTCTGGCGGTACAGTCTTCTCAGACTCTGGCGGTACAGTCTTCTCAGACTCTGGCGGTACAGTCTTCTCAGACTCTGGCAGTACAGTCTGCACCTGTGTAGCATTTTCTGTGTCAGCATTTTCGCCATTGCATCTTGAAGAACAAAATAAAACAATAAATAAGACAGACACATAGAAATCCTTCTTCAGAAATGAACAAGGAGCCACAGTTAAGAGGATAGAGCAACAGTGCCTTCACTTACCCAAAGGTGTAATTCTTTAAGAGGCTCACTTCGATCTTTTTAAAGTGAATCCTCAAGGGGCGTTTTTTATAGAATGTCACCATGATCTCTGCCTCAGCCCGGTCTACCATTTCCACAAAAGCCTAGTGGGGGAATTCACATTACTACATAAAATATATATTAAGTATAATCTAGCATAAGACAATTGTATAGAAATAGCTAGACGTGAGTGTAACTCTTCAGGGCACTCCTTCAGTACACAAAGCAGGAAAAAAAATAAAAAACACTGTGATTAAACCTAAAAGGAGTATATTTCACTAGCTTTTCTACCACTGCCAACTTCTTTTTAAAATCTTCCCAGTTGTAAAAATCCATTTGCACTGTAGATTTGTGCAGCCAATTCCAATTCCTTTATAAAACCAATTCCCAATTCCAGTTCCCACTCACTATCCTTTTTAATCAATTCCAAACCATCATTGATCAAACTTGCAAAATCACAATTGCACAATCACAATCTAAAATATCAATTCCAATTCCTTCGAAGGGAATTGATTTTAAAAAGGAACTGGAATTGAAAAAACAGGAATTGGCCCCAAACCTAATGACAATGTTGTGTCTGCTGAGGGAGGCAATACACAACTGCCCCAGCCTTTAAGGAATACTGTGTTACAAACAATGTGTCAAGAAATGTTTCTCACCTTTTTAATTTTATTTGCGATGGTGATTTTTAGCACAGCCCCAAAGCGCTCGGCCAATTCCTGCAAATCTACCCTGGAGGTTTTTCTAGAAATATTACTGAAACACAGCACTGAGGTAACAGGTTCAAAGAGTGGTCTCTGGGGGGGGAAAAATAAACATATTGTATGTGCACAAATTGCAGACTAGACATGGCTTTTTACCATCAGAAATACACCCATTTAAAATCTACAATCCATACCTTTTTTTTTTTTTAATACAATTATTTGTAATGACAGAACAACATGAATTACAGACAGGCAGATGCAAAACTGAATATTACTCAATAACACATTATTGCAGATATTTAGACTTACCTTTACAGAGGTCATTTTATCCGACAAACAAATCCTCAATTCACGGGCAGGATCATTTGTAGCCTGGTAGTATCGCACCATAACCCTTGCTTGTTCATATGTAAGCATTTCCAGGAAGCCCTGCAGTACAGAAAACTGAGTCATGCCAAAAATGATTGCACTTACAAGACTTTATCACACTTAAATTAGCCCTTTGGAATCTTTTTCATTTTTATTTCTTTTTTAAATCCACCTGATTATAGGATATAAATGATGAATCTTGAGGTGTTCCAATACATGTGCACACTACTGTATATATTTTGTATTATTATTATTCAGCATATCTTACAGAGGACTGGTAAACCAGGTAGGCGACCACAGTGCCGAAAGGCTCAGCCATCTCCAGCAAATCCTCCACGGAGCATGACCATTTCCTAAAGCGTATGTCCACCACTTTGCTGCTTCCCTGGTAATGAAAGAACATTCATTATTAATGATTTATAAAAAATAAAAAAAAAACATTGAACAAATCCCACTTCCTGATCTTGGCTGCATCACATGGTCTTCAGCCCCCAGCACAAACGTTCCTGGCCTCTCCCATATAGGGGAATCCTTTCAAATACTGCAGTAAAGGCGGCAAGTACAGAATTGAAGCGCACTCAAATCTCGCGCCATTTTTACAAGCATCAGTACTCCTGCAAACGCTGTGCAGAAATGCATAGCTGCAGGAGAAGTCAGTGCTGCTGGCTGCTTACTTCTACCTCGACACCAGGTCCTGTAGAAAATCTGCCTTTCTGCGACGGCCATGGCTTTCGGATCTTTGATCTATCGAGGCATTGGTCCTTCCCCTGCCCTGCAGCCTTCGCTTTCTCCTTCTCCTGCAAGAAACACAAATATTTCAGGGTTAAACAGCATTGGGTTTTATTGTAAAATGCTTTCAGTTTCTAGGGAATAAATTAAGACTCTCGTTTGGTAGGAAATTCCAACTATTTCCGTAAGCCTTAAATTGAAGTATTTCATTAAACTTATAATACAGAACTCAATGTCTAGGTCTGAAATGTTACCCCCTCCAGCTTTCCAAATCGCCATGGCAAATGAGAATATGTTCTGGCTGGGTTTGTAACATTAAAAGGACTTGATTTGATTTTAACATTATGTGATGCGTTAATAATCTAAAAAGGATGGAGCATTTAAAAGCATACACCACCTCCTCCTATGATATCCGGTGTTCCTGGTTGCTTACCCCTTCCTTGAGCTCAGGCCCAGCTGATGAATCCTCCTTTTGTGCAGACTGGCTGCAACTCTTGTCTTGCCCCTCTGAGGGGGTCTCTGAACTCTCCAGGGGTTTATCTACAGGTTCCTCCCCTTGTGTCGACTGGCTGCCTTTATTCTCTAGCGCTCCCTCTTGGGTTTGTAAACTTTCCAGGGATTTATCGAATGGCCCCTCTCCTTGTCCCAGTTTGCTGCCACTCCTCTCTTGCTCCTCCCCTTCTGTGTCTGAACTGTCCATGGATTTATCTGCTGGCCCCTCCCCTTGTGCCAGCCGCAAGGCTGTGTTCTCTTGCTCCTCCCCTTCACTTTCTGAACTGTCTGTGGATTTATCTGAGGATTCCTCCCTTTGCCGACTCGCCCTCCTCTCTTGTCTCTCCAGGGATTTCTCTCTTGACTCCTCCCTTCTTGTCCGGTCATATCTGGACGTCCTTCGTGTTCTAGAGGACTCCCTGTCCCCAGATACTGAGCATCCAGTCCTGCTCCCACTCCCCGGAGCTTCACCTGAAGTGCTGGGTGACTTGACTTCTTCCCGCATCCTGTTATAAGCCAATGAAGAAGACTTTGTTTTTATTTGTTATATCAGCATTTTACCCTCATATTCTCATACCACCAATAAGCTACATGATGTTCTTAGTTTCATCATACCCCTCTCTTACCAATGTGCAAGCTTCTTGTGCTTCAGGAATATGGACACACCGATCCTGTCTCCGTTGACTTTGGCAGCATGGGTCCTATAGTACCGCACCATCTTCTCTGCAGCGTCAGGATGCTTCATTTCCAAAAAAGCCTGCAAGAAGTCCAAGTTGTTCATTCATCTCTCTCACTCATGGCGATTTTATCTGCCATAATAATTACCAAAGCCGTGTTAAGCCTGATGTATCATTTTATAACCCACTGACATTTTTGGTGGGGAGTCATCTTTTTTGCAGTCAAGCAGACAAGCACTAGGCTACTGACAATGACATGTATAATGAGAAAGCTTGGCAGAAATGTATTTACCCAGCATGTTTGGCACATTATCATTATTATTATTATCAATCGACATCATTTTTGTTTTTATTTTGGTTTTCTGCATTACTTACCTCTTTATTGCTTCTGAGTATTTTGTAGCACTGCACAGGCCCAAAAGATTTTGCCAAGTCAAACAGGTCTTCATTTGTGTAATTTTCAGCTGGCAGGTTCACCAGATGAATTACTCTATGTTGCTTTAAAAGAAAATACAGAACAATATATACATTATGTAAATATACATGTATTACTCAGAACCTTTTGTACAATAAGAAAAAAACAAACAAACAAACATTGAAACCAATTCAAACACCTTTAAGATAAAAATAAATAAATTGAGGAGACAGAGGGGGGACGGGGACGGGGGAAAGCACACCCGAAGCAGCGGCAAGGTTCCTGCTTTGAAATTTGGGAATGTTGAATTATTCTTTGAATATTGCAACTCTGCACAGCCATGTGTAATGCAACACTGTTCACTATGGCCAGCTTTACAGTGCAGAGTGATAGCAGTGCCAATAGGACTGAAGTCCCTTTTAGGTACAATATTACACTGACCTTTTCTTTCAAGGGATGACTTCTCTCGCCTCTTCTTGATTTGATTCCGCCTGAAACTGAAACTAAAAATAGGAAGAATTGATTGAAACCTGTTTCAGCATATACAGCTTAGTGTACATCTGGGTTTTGAGGAGTAATAAGCCCACCGTTTCCCACTCTCCTATCAGGACGCATTCTTCTCCTTGAGATATCAATTGGAAGCAGTGGAGGAGGCGCCACGTATCCAGGTGCTGGATAGCTGGTGTCCCATCCGGGACGGACTGGCCTGCTGGAAACAACAAGCAGTACATTTCTCATTAAAAAAATAATACATCCTCAAATTCATATTGGGCTTCAGAATGTCTTCAAGTTTCCTCTCAGACTGATTAGCATGTTATGGTATTGATGGACAAATGCTTTGGCTATGATATATAGGGATGATATATTTCAAGCAAATTTGTTTCATTATTTTATCTGAACTACTTTGTACACATATGCATACCTATATGCTTACCGGTCAAAATCGGAAGGGCGACTCTTTGAATAAGGTGATCTATGCTGCCAATTCCAGGACTGCAAGCAAAGGAACATGTATATATAAAAAAGGAGAATTTTCAGTCTATAAAATGAAACCACTGAAAGAACATGCAACTTTGAATGTACAAATTGGTGTTTTATGTGTCAATAAACCCCCACACAATCTGAATTGTAAACCCTTGGTTATTCTCCCTTTAAATAATGCAGTTGACAGGGGAGTAAAAGAACAGAACAGAACAGACAGTGACCTCACCTGCACATCCGAGAAGTACCTTTCAGGTCTAGGAGCGGGACCATCCCAGTCGTATTCTGAGGGATAGTAAGTACGATACCCTGCAGTGTGTAGAAAGTCAGTGCTGCTTCCCATTCTCCCAGAACTATAAGCAAAAACATCCGTCCTCCTGCGCTTCACCTCCCTGTCGGCTCTGTAAGGTTGTTCTCGTGGGGGGGAGCGGAAGTCTCTGGGGCGGTTAGACACACTGCTTCCTTCCGCTCTCTGTGCCTTGAGCTGCAGGATACTCTGATGCAAGTTCTCCACACTAAGCTGATCCTCAGACATGCACGCTAGTGCATCCAAGTCTTCGCGCGGGAGACCAAGACTGGCAAAAACATTCGTGGCTTTGTCCAAGTATCCGCTCTGCAAGGAATTCGAATTCGGGCCTCTTGTTACATCCAAGGCTGATGCCATGCTATGGGACGCTCCGGCAGAGACCAAGTCCAGATTCTGGGTGCCCTGTATGCTTAAGCCAGAATTCATGCCATGATTTAGGCTTGCTGTCCCTGCACCGTTTTCACTGGGGTTGCAATATGAACTCAAAGCAAATACACTGGAACCAAAACCATCCATGTGCGCACCCTCAAAAGAGCCATTGTTGTCCGACATATTGTGGGACGAGTTCCAATTAAGTTGAGGATGAGGGACTCGGCATGAGACCAACGACCTCTGGAAGATCAAGAATCAACCCAGAGACAGCAGGTTCCTCTTCTGCAAAGGTTTCAAAGTTTCTGTCGAAGCACAATAATGAGAAACAACCTGTAATCTGTCCAGGATGTAACTGTGGTGTACTTTTAAGGTAAAACATAAAATATTTAAGTAGAAAAACATTTTGACTCGTGCCTTCATCAGCATGAATGTCACAGGCACACTGATAAAGTCACTGGACTACTTGACTAAGGCCTGGGATGCAGTGCTTCTGCGGTATTCTACAGGCTAACTAGACAACTGATACAAGTACAGGAGGTTGTGTTTTCTGCCACTGGGAAAGGACATCTAAAAAAAAACCCCCAAAAACCCAAATTCCAGGCTGAAATAGTGACCACATGCCCAGCAAAAGTTCAACAAGCACAGTGCAGCAATCACAATATACTTTGCCTGTTGTTAAGGATATAATGTTATTGGCAGTGTTAAGTTTGACTGATTGTGGAGAAAGCACTATTCAAGAATTAGCAACGTATTACCTTAATGTAAATGCACAGATTGATTCTCCACCGGGTGACCTATGGCAGCTCTGCAAAATATTATTTAACATGATTTATTGACAATTCATTTGAATAATGCATGGCTTATTACAGCATATAAACAACAATTTCTAACATAAATATGTCTCAGTACACTAGTCACAGTAGATCAGTTTGATGATTCGTTTGTGATCGCTGCAGTCTACATGCAGTACAGTAAAGCAGGAGTTTCCCAAACTTTAATACCCGGGGCCCACTATAAGCACTTATTAGGAAAAATGACAAATTAAAAACATTTTTAAACCTGTAACACTGCAAATAAACGTAATATAAATGGTTGTTTTTTATTTGAATCTAAACTTGTCTTCATGAGTATGTTAATAGATTTGTAACCAAAGTCCAGTGCGACTAAGCACACGTCAATGTCCTCATATTTACTATGTACAGAGCAATAACAGTACAGACCCTGCACACACAACACGACCGAAGAAATGGCGACGGTAGAAAACAACGTCGTTTTGTTTTGTTTATTAAGTAGGACTAAAGACACCATGTAATGTCAATAATGCGTGTCTATCCAAACAAAAGCTACACACAAAAATACATAAATATGTAACTCGAGATGTACATATTTTTTTTCATTCAGTATTTGACCAAACCCACAATCCGCTTACTTATAATGCATACCTTCATCAGGAGGCTTCTTTTGATGACGTAAGTCATACAAAACACGTGACCCAGACTCTATATTAGGGTCTATTTTGTGCCCTCTATTGGATTTGCATTGTATCACACTTAATAAAGGACCTGGGGTTTGTCTGGGTCAAATTAGATACACAAGTATTTCTTTATTAAATCCTATATATATATATATATATATATATATATATATATATATATATATATATATATATATATATATATATATATATATATATTACTGGAAAATATAATTCCAGTTTTTCACAGTGAAAGGAACGTACGAGTAAAGAGTTGTACACAAATATACACCAAATAACTAATTTACTCGTACGTTCCTTTCATTGTGAAAAACTGGAATTATATTTTTTCCCGTAAATCAATTTAAATAAATACGTTTGTATCGAATTTGATTCAGACAAATGCCACTTTTAACAACCCGGACACTGAGATTGTAAGTGTTTCACTGCAGTACCCCTTTATCACAGATCAAATAGTAGAAAAGGAAAACTCCCTCAATTAACATGCTAGGAATGAACAACCGAGTCGTTTTAACGGCAGTTTAAAGACAACGACAATGCTAATGGCAGTTTGGCGTTTATAGCTTTGAGATTCTGTAAACGTCAGTATGGCGCAGGTGGCTCCTGATCTGGCCCAGCCCAGGTGGTGCACCCGCCCCGGGCTGCTGTATGCACTGTCCGCTCGTGTTCTGCAGGGGATCCGTGTGTGCATGTTCAATGGCTGGGAGGAGCTTTCTGTGTTAGAACCTGATGGCGTGAAAGAAAGCCAGAAAGACCTTTTATTCTCGTAGCAGCAGCATCAGTAAAGATACAGGAGGAGGAAAGGAACGTCCCCAGCGCCCGCAGGGAGCACCGCCTGTGCTTTCCGAAGAGGCTGGAGTACCGCAGATGCAGGGCGCATGCCCACTATAAGCCTTTTTTTTTATCCAGGCAGAACGTGTCAGACCTGCCCGAGACATTCTAAAGCTCTTCTGAACCGAGGCATTGTGATTATACTCTGCAGATCCGTTTTTTTTTAACATTATCTTTTATTGCAACGGGCATCTTTTTATCTCTCCAATCTTTTATTTTCTCTCGTTCTTCGGCTTCACGATGCTGCCCAGTCCCTCTGCACCGTCAGCGGGGAAGGAAAGCGAAGGGGATGGAGAGAAAGAAACCACGAAAGTGACAACTGAGGTGAGCGATTTTATACAATTAGATCTATCTAACTATCTATCTGTCTATGCTCAGTTTATTGCAAATGAATATGCCATACACACTGTTTAGAGAAATAGATTGAGTTGTATTGAAAGAGGCGATGATGGGAGGGGTGGTGGGGCAATAATGCCACTGGGCAAGGGTTGCAAGTGGTATAGAACCAGGATGGTGGAGGGGAATATGCATTCAAATAAAACACTACAAGGCTCTCTTCTGTTTCACTCTTTCTCTTTCTATCTCTCCCCCTCTCGCCCATGTCCCTGTGTCTGGGCTACATTATTATTATTATTATTTATTTCTTAGCAGACGCCCTTATCCAGGGCGACTTACAATTGTTACAAGATATCACATTATACATTATTTCACATTATACAGATATCACATTATTTTTACATACACTTACCCATTTATACAGCTGGGTTTTTACTGGAGCAATCTAGGTAAAGTACCTTGCTCAAGGGTACAACAGCAGTGTCCCCCACTGGGGATTGAACCCACAACCCTCCGGTCAAGAGTCCAGAGCCCTAACCACTACTCCACATGCCTCCCCCACTCGCCCTCTCTCCATGTCCCTGTGTCTGGGCTACATGCCTTCCCACTCGCCCTCTCTCCATGTCCCTGTGTCTGGGCTACATGCCTCCGGTACTGTGCAGTGTTGCAATTAGAAACTACAGACTGGGGTCCCCTGTAAGACTAGCTCATTTAAAATGGTTAAAAAACAGCAACCCAAACCAGAGATCATTAAATAATACGACAGCATTGATTATTCCTACTGCTCCCTTTTATTGTACATTTGAAATGCAGCAGTTCCTTTGAGACACTGCAGGTTGGCTTACCGTCGACTCGGAGCAGCCCTGAAGGAATGCATTCTGGCTTTATATTTCATAGTGTCTGCAGAGTGTAGTTCTGTTGTACTGAATCTCGTTCAGATTGTAATGTACTGACTCAGCTTTGAAACAACCATTACACACACAGTGCGGCTGCACTATCCTTGACCATATCTGCAAACGGAAAGGTTAAGCACAGAACAGCATTAAGACTGGCTGAAGACACAAGACTGACCCAGATACAGAGAGAGGAGACTGGGAATTTGTAATGTTTGTAAGAACATTACACCAAATGAATGCACTCAGTTTCCAGAGTCCACATCATGCATTAGAAAGATCCTCATACTTGGCTTCTAAGGTCAGATAAATTGGTGGAGCTTTGGCATGATATTAGTCACAAAAATCAATAAGTGCAAGACCAGAGGTGTGCTGTCATGGGAAATATTTTTATGGTAAAAAAACAGGGCAGGTCGTTATCTCTGTCAGTCTTCCAAAACACAAACTCCAATGAATTGAGTGTCCTCTGATTTTTTTGTTTGAAACGTTAACCTCTGATTGCATTGCAGACTGTTCTGTAAATCCCTGTGCTGCTGTTCTCCTCATATATGATCACTGAAAACAATTCAAATGATTATTTAGTTCATTGCATCCTCGTTGCTTTCAGGAAGTGGGCCAGTTATCCAGGCAATGAACTAGCCAGCCAGCTTGCTGCACCCCCCCATCAGTGTACATCGTGTTGTACTTTCACTTTGCTGCTGTTCCAAGATTTCAGAAGAATAGATAGATGTCGGCGGCAAGATGGAGCTGAAATACATGAAATGTTGTATTGTGCAGAAATGCATTTCATTTCTGGAAAAGAAGCCTTTAATCTAATCGAAGCCTCAGATTCCCTGCTCCCTGACCTGTGAAGCAGTCAAAGCCTCATGCAAACCAATTACAGTGAATTCCTGCAGATTGTCTTCTGCTGTTTTGTTATCATATAGCCCCGTATTCTCTTCCTTCTGAGTGGTTTATTGCAGCCCTGCAACCCTTTATCTCTGCCATCATCTTTTTCCCATGCAGGTCCTATGAAGGCTCTGTAACTAATGAACCAGCATTAATCTGTAGGAAAATGTGCTGCAGGAAGCCTTTTTCAGAATGACGTCATGGATATTGCTTTAGGACAGATAACTGCATTCAGTAAACGCACTTCATATCACTGCTGTTAATGTCACCCTCTACAAAGTATCACCACAATATAGCATCCGGAACACTGCAATGTGTACGTTTACTGTTTGTATTGAAATATCACACTGAACACGATAGCTGAAGCAGTTCCTTGTTCTATGCCTGCTGTTAAGCAGCTTGTTTCATTGTAACCTTGTTGTTGCTGCCCTGCTCTGAGTGAGGTGCTGCCTTTCACAGATATAAATACATCTATAAAACACATACCACATCTCTCTCTGTTAAGGGCATATGAGAATCCTGAAAAGGTTTACTTATATTGACGCGAGTCGAAGTGAACAGTGTTGGGTTACATTGTACGAGTGTTGATAAACTCACATGCAGACACTTACAGTCATGTAACTCTTATATACTGCTGGATTGTAAATAATTCAGGGTAAAAAGAATCTGGAAATGTTTGTTTTCTGTTCATGACCAAACTTTACCTAGTCTGTTGTCATTTTCATTGAAAAAGAGTTGATCAGGAGAAGAAACAGGAAGAAAACTAATTGTATATGCCAATAATTGTATATATAATACATAACAAAATAAATAGCAATATACATAATTAATAGATAATAATACATAATCATTTTGATAAACCATATCTGATTTAAAGAAAAACAAGACAAAGGTCAAATAGTGACTATCCACAATGATTCTCTTTTGTATCAGGTATGGACACTGGGAAGTCAATCCAGAGATAGCTGTATAGCTTCTGTAGAGCCATTCAGTGACCATTCACGGAAATCCAAACTACCCTTCCCTTTAAACAAATAGTGTGCAATCGGTTCTGGCATCTCCCAGCCTGAATGCAAATGAAACAAAAACAGAAAAAGAAAGATATGTTGTGAGATACCCTAATGACCTGACACCCTGACTGAGGCACTCTCTATGCTGGCAGTAAAGCCCTGTGCCTAATGAAGTAAAGATGTGTGAGCTGAAGAAGCAGACCTCACTTAGTACAGCGGGTGTTACAGGGCAGTGACTGATGACTTATTTTATGTGTTTTCAAGGCAGGACTGACTACGTCTGTCTTTTTCATTAGTATTGCTCTTGGAATACCATGTCTAAATTGAGATTACCTCTTCATATTCTTATGATAAAGAGGCACCGGATGTCAGTATGGATGGAGTCTATTCGGTTGATCTTCATTTAGATAGATGCGAGTTTGTTCAGTTGATCTAAATGGTTGCAGATGCCAGTAGGTTGCTGTTTAAATCATTAAAAGAAGGATGAGTTGTGAAAACCAGCAGATTAGGGACTGCCACTGTTTAGATGGACTGAATAGACCTCTTGAATCTTCTTGAAACTCACTTACATAATCAGATCTCTAACTGATAACCAATTTACAATTAGAAAACTGATCAGACGATTAACAATGCAGAGGCAATGTATAGTAATCGCACGTTGTTTGTCCTTGTATGGAAGCCTCACAGCTGCCTACAGCAGTATTTGTCTGTGTCTTGTAAAGTGACCAAACACCTATACAAATGATCAGTTGTTGCTGCCATCCTAAATTTATGAGAACAGTTTCCTGTAAACGGGTTAATTTATGAAGGCAGCTGAACTCCCTGAGACATCGGTGCATTGATTATTTAAGCAAGCCTTGGTTACCCAGCCTCTCTGACGTCTGTCTCGTATTTTTCAGTGCAAGCGGCTTGCCAAGGAGCGAGATGAGGCAGAGAGGCAGCTGAAGCACATTAAACGAGGTGAGTGTATCCGGTATAGGCAATGCGCCCATCAGGAGCTGAGAGAAAAGAGCAGAGCTCCAAAACACACCAGCAATGTGAAACTTCTTCACATCTAGATTGTGGTTAGCTCACACGCAGCATGTGCACAAATGGAAAGCAAATAACTCTCGGTACTGACACTAAACCACACTGTGAATGAAGCCTGCGTATTGTCTTAACACATTATTATTATTAGTTTATTTAGCAGACGCCTTTATCCAAGGCGACTTACAGAGACTAGGGTGTGTGAACTATGCATCAGCTGCAGAGTCACTTACAATTACGTCTCACCCGAAAGACAGAGCACAAGGAGGTTAAGTGACTTGCTCAGGGTCACACAATGAGTCAGTGGCTGAGGTGGGATTTGAACCAGGGACCTCCTGGTTACAAGCCCTTTTCTTTAACCACTGGACCACACAGCCTCCTCATTGTCCTCATTTGAGGACAGGTTATTTTGTGATTACTTTGTGATTTTTTGGAGCATAACTTACATTGTTATGATGTTTTACTCGAATTTTGTTAACCGCAAAAGTGACATCTAAATGTAATGTATACAATTACATAAATACAGCTTGTGTAGTTGGTACTTAATGGGTTAAGGTTTCTACAGTAAATCGTCCCTTTGTTAAGAATGGTCTCTGATTTGGGCTAACATGAGAACTAATTGTGACACTACTGTTTGGACAGCAATAGCATATCCATGTAGAGAGTGAGGGCTGTATTCTGCTCAGAATATGCTGCTCTGTTTGAACAGTGTTGAAGATACGCCCGATATCTCCCCTGCATGAGCACTACAAGATTATCTCCAAGATAAGCTTTCTTCACCTTTGCATTGTATACCAGGTACAGAACTGTCGAATCGTGAAGTAACAAGGGTTGCTTTAAATCTTTTCAGCTGGATATATTAGGATGAATAATTTTAATAATTGTGTTTCCCTGTAGTATAAGGCCATATGGCTTTTTTTCTAAATGGTAGATATGCATACACTAACCTATAATGTAGAAAGAATGATAAAGCTTTTTGTTTAAAAAAATAGTCTTTGGTTATAGACTTTGTAAATAATATGCTTTGTAGTGAAGTGCTCACAAACCCTATACAGAAGACTACTTGCTGTACCTTGAAATTCCAGTAAAACTGGTGCAGGCTGCTGGTCCAAGATCTGCTGGGAAGAAACATGGACTGTGGCAAACGTTTTTACTGAGCCCTGTGATGTTATTTTACTGAATTATTAAAACCCCGGCTATAAATTATTCAGGGTCAGAAAATGAATGTGAGCTGCTGTGTAACAGGCTGCTCGTTACCTCGTTGTGTTGTTCCTCTCTGTGAGGGGGATTCTCAATGGAGATCTAAATGTAGATACGTTTCCTCTCCCCAGTACACCCATGTTTGCCTCGTATGAAATCCAGTCGATGGCCTTGAAAGAACACCCCAGGGGCTGTTGAAAAGTGAGCTTTTACTGTTATATGTTGAACTATGGTAACACTTTAAAATAATGGCTGCAAATTCATAATGGATTCTGGCTGGATGGGAGAGGGCATTCTGTATTGTGTGTATTTTTCGGGAGGAATACATAGAAAATACCTATGAGTAATAAAATAATAGTCTAGGAACATTTACACAGGTAATGTACAGGTTGCTTGATATCATTTTTATAAGAGATAGAGAAATTCACCTGGAGTCTAAAATAACTTATGCTTTAATGGTAACATTGTTTGCCAAAGTTTCTAATGGGATTCAAGCTTGGATATACCGAATCAGCTAGGCTTACAAGAATGCTCATTAAAACCATAAGCCAGGCATTGTGTCTGTTTTGTTAGTTGAGAAAGGGGGTAGATTTGTGCATGGTGCTGCTGCTGTGTTAGGATCAGGGCTGTTTGTTTGCAGAGCACTGAAGAGGAAACTCTCTGCTGAAGCATCTGTCTCACTCTGTTCTACCTCGTCTCCTCACACATACAGGCACTCTAGAACCGAAAAGAGAAAATACTCGGGGATAGCAAAAGAGTCACATGGGTGTTGGGATTTAGGTCAGACTGTAGTTGGTTAAAGTAAAGCATCCATCTAAAAGCATGTATAAAAGTTTTATTAACAAGACACAGCAGTTTATTACAATATTGTGTCACACCACTGCTAGTGAAAAGCTCCATGCAATGCAATTATCAGCTTGGATTCATAGAACAAGCCACTTCAGAAAGCACATTGGAAACTGGGGTGGAGATTATGTTAAAAAAAAAAAAACATAAAACAACATTTTACTGTTTCATCAGCAAAAGAGATTATTGGCTTTTTAATAAATGTCTTGACAATGATTCAAATACTCCTGGGAACAGAGTAACCCCCAGCAAGACCTCGAGCATCCGGTTCTGAGATTAAGACTAATGCCAGAGTAATGGCTTTGTGGTAGCAGCTATTGCATCTTGTCACTTGCTTAAAAGATGCTAGGTGTAAAATCAATACTTTGCACAGTAAATGCAAATAGAATAGCAGTTTCTTTTCTGAAGCACTGGAGGTTTTTTTATGGATATCCGAATGCCACTTAAGAAATCATTGTTTTCAGGCATTGGAATTCTGAAACAAGCGTATTTTATGGGTTTTATAAAATTCTGTTTTCTTTATATTCACACAGACACACACACCTCAAGCTGCCTTAAAGGCACGCCCTCTCTTTGGTCTCCATTCCTCAGCATTCTTGGCCTTTGTCAAAGACAGTGGAAATGGATGCCATTAATTGCAGATGGTGGTGATTTCGTAAGGTGTACACCACGTAGATAATGGACTGATTCTGGAAAACCTCTTATCAACCCAGGCTGGGATCAAATCCAGAGAAAATCTTCCTATACCATTGCAACCCCCCCTTCCTTCCCCTCTCCTCCCCCCCTCTGCTCCCCTCCCCTTCCCCTTTCCCTTTCCTCCCCTCTCCTCTTTTCTCCTTCCCCTCTCTTCTGCTCCCCTCCTCTCTGCTCCCCTCCCCCTCCCCTCCCCTCTCCTCCCCTCTCCTCTGCTCCCCTCCCCAGCTTTAAAGCTCTCATCCAAGAATGCACCTTTATTTATATGGGATTCAAGGCTACCAGAATTCTATTGTATACCAAACCCAGAATGTCTTTTTGTATTGTCAAGGTTTTTTTTTTTTTTTTTTTTTAAATCATGCAATTGGAAGATTATTGAAGTTCATGTGCCTATTGTAGTTTGTATGCATAAAGCAAAAAAAAAAAAAAAAAAAGGAATTTCAAGTGTGTTTCAGTCCTATGTACAGCGCTTCCTTGTTATTTCTCTATAAAACATTAAAAGAAAATGTAAAATAATAAAAACAGCGCCTGTATACAGTAAAGTATAGTGCATGTCAGCATGGCCCAACTGTGAAGTAACTGAATTTGTGAAATATGGAATGGGGAAATAAGGCAGCACTGTATTTACTAAGGTGCTGATGTTTTATGAAGGTGGCTTTAATGTGGAGGACCTTGTGTGTTAACTGCAGAGCAGCCGCCCCCCGCCCCCAGGCAGTGTGCTCTGTTTTATTTCTGTAGAGCAATCAGACTGGACTTGATGCGTGTGTCAGAGCCATCACAACTTCAGCAATATTAAAAAAGAAACATCCTTAGCAAAAGGCCCAAATCAATCAATTAGCTTCATCGACAGCTGTTAAAAGACACTATAAAGACAGCGGCACCATCATTAAAATCGCCATGCTGTATTTTATTATGAATGTCATTCCCTTGCCAGGAAAAAGAAAATAATAATACAAGTGATTAACATGTGGATTAAGAGCATTATGGGAAGCATTTTGTTAATGTGTAAATCCATCATTCCTCCAATTGACAGTGATTAAGAATAAAACAGATTAACACGGAATCACAGTTATTGAAGTTAATATTCCACCTGGGTGGTAAACTGAATTGGTAAAAGACCCTGAGGCAGCACAGCAGGGTGAAAGCCCTGCCAGAGCACGGGTGTGTGTTGTGTGGGGAGCATTGAGTGGCAGGGAGGAACTTCATATCCTCCCTGCAAACACACCTGGGAATGTGGCTCGAGCTGTCAATTGAATAAATGTTTAAATGATTAATTAAGGCTGCATCCTGGTGTATATATAGAGTGATCACGGGTGTTGGTATAGTGTTGGTGAAGCCATATGTGACAGGGTGCGCGTTGCCAAGGAGACTCAGAGACCAGGAAGCTGTAGTTAAGCGCTCTTGCGTGCATTTATTTACAATACACAAATACAATTCAAAACAACAAACCGCACACTGTCCTTCACCAACACAAATCTATACTAACACCCGTGATCACTCTATCTATACATCAGGCTGGCACATTCCCAGGTGTGTTTGCAGGGAGGATTTGAACGCCCTCCCTGCCACCCAATGCTCCCCACACAACACACACCCGTGCTCTGGCAGAGCTTTCACCCTGCCTGCTGCCACAGCCTATATGCTTTCCAGTGCCGTATCGTTAATATACTTCCTGCAGTAATGCACTAATAATGCAGAAACATTCTGAGGCATTCTAAAGCAGTAAAATGCCAGCTGATTCCCCCATGTTATGGAGAGTGTGATGTAATGTATGCTTTGATACATGCAGCATAATGGCACAGACCCAGAACAGATCCCAGAGTTACTATACCTTGATCTGCATTTGAAAGAAAGCTGTCATCTTTTGCAATCAAGATAAAAAAAACAGCTTGCTTGTCTCTATCAGTTATTATGTTTGCAATATTAACCAGACATTTTTAACACTGCAGATAATAACTAGAAAGCTGAAGCATATCCTAGCATGACAGCTTACAATAAAGGATGTTATCGAATGACAAAGGGGTCTATTCAGTTCATATGCCACTACAGTTTACATATGAAATCAGGACAAAACCTGAGGTGAAAAAGTACAGTGACTGTAATAGACTCACTCATGCTGTTTTCCCTGTCTTTTTATGATTTAATGGAGCCCCTCTGCATCGGGAGCGCCACTAGGCTATCGAAACACCCCCTTATATACTGTATACTGCACGGTCTCCTGTAAGCTTACAATTAACATTTACAAGAGTCAGACCCTCCAGGAAAATCAAATCAGTTCCCCAGCTGCAGCAGCTAGCAGTGCTTTGCTTATCAATCTACACTACAGCCCACTTTTCATATGGAATCTGTAACTGTGATCAGCAAGGCATTTTATAAGAGGACTTAGACTTAAAATACTGGGTTGCAAATTCATCTCAATCTCACAGGAAATTAACTGCAGCAACCTCTGAATACCTTATTTTTAGTTATTTTCGGATTCATTTTCTAGTTATACAAAGAATGTCAAAATGACTACAGATTCTCAACGAATTCAAATGCAGCAAAGAGAAACAGCTATTCCATTTGAAGAAATGTGTCGTATTTCAAAAACCGTATTTCAAAAGACCTGATTGCCTAACACAGAGCTAGACAGGCTTCAAAGCCAGCACTGTTCCTGTACAGATTGATTTTTTTTTTTCTCTCCTGCCAGGCAGCATCTTGTGTTAACAATTTTACCTGGATGAAAAAAAAAAAAAAAGAAATTCTAGAATGTTGAGTCAGCGTTTCATTCCGGCTGCTGCTTTCAGCATTCTGACAAAATGATGAAGTGCAATAAGATGAGCTGAAAGTGCAAGCGCACCACAGGGTGAGAAAGGGATGTGCAATCCCTGGAACAGAGACAGCTCCGTTTACACTCCCTTCCCCCACCTGAGTGGAGAGATTGTGAATTCTGAGAGCACTGGTTGACACTTTAATATGAGACCTCATTCATTATAATGTGCAGCCGGTGACGCTCCTCCCCTCCTCTCTCCAGCAGAATCCATATGATCCACTGTAACCAAGGAGCAGTGCTCTGCAAATAGATACAACAGCTCCTCTGTCTGTCTTCTGAGATTCACACACACATTTTTTGAAAGACCCTGTTACATGTATGGGGGAATTGACAAACCCCCATAGTAGATTAAATTAAACACATATATGCTAGCCGACAGAAACCCAGTGCTGGTCATGCTGGCAGTGCAGCTGAGCTGAAATGCGTATCCACTAATGCTGCAGGCATCCCCTAGCTCTCTGCAGCTTATGCTGCACTGATATGCTGCTGTGAGATTGTGTGCAGGAAAGCAACCAGAGCAGTGCATTTAAGGCAAGAAATCACTTTTCAATGAAAACAGTTCAATACATCACTGTCAGGGCAGCGGTGCTGTAAATTGTTGAGAATACTGTTTCTACTAAAACACTTCCCTGGGGAAGCACTCTTTATGATGTGGCCATCATGAATAATTCAGGAGCTGTAATATTAAACCTGAGCCATATACCAGCCCTGTTTTAATTACTGCTGCATTATGCATATACACACAGTGCTAGCCGGTGTTAAAATTATAATATGCTTGTTTTTTTATAGCCACAGTACACAGCTCCTTAAATCTCCACTGTACCTCAAATGATCCTGAGCTCAGACAGCCTACTCCTATAGAAGGATCCTTGTGGCACTGCATCGCTGTTGAGATACCACACAACTCTTTACTGCCTCACATCACTGTACCTCACGCTACCACGTCCCCTTAACTGTCACCCCTCTCTGTGGGATGTAATCCACAGGGTAATGTGTTATCTTGTAAAGGCAAGCTGCACTCCTTTTACATTAGAATCAGAGATATCTTGACCTCCGAGAATTCTGAGAATTGCATATGTCCGTGCAAAACAATAAATACATAGATAAAAAAGGCTTTCAAATAATCTGTCAGAGTTAGCACCTTAATATCCATTTAGAATTGCTTGAGCCGTGGACTGTAGCGAGAGGAACAGCACTGCTGCTTTCCACTCGCAGTGGCAGACCCAAGCACACAGCAGACCCAAGCACGCAGCAGACCCAGGCTACAATGATATTGTAATATTGGGGTGCACATGTCCAGCTGGGAGCCCCAGGCAGATGAGCAAAGGGCATGGCGTGTGGCTGCAGAGGCTAATAGAAAACAACGCCCAGGAGAAATAAACAGATTCTTGTTGTATTGAATTATTTGCTTTTGCAGCATTATCCTGAGGCCTCCCTTTGTTCTGTCGTCCGAGTCTGAATTATGTATCCAATCAAAGAACAAAGGGGTTTCATTAGAGGCTTTTGACATTTAAAGGCTGCGTTCTGGCAGCAGTGATATAGCCTATTGGCTTCCTTCTGGCTGTGTCGTTCTTTTATGCCTCTGTCATATGTCACAGGCAGGGAAGGCTGTTGTAATGTAGCAGAGTGGACAGTGTTCTATGAAACAGGATGCCCACACACTGTAAGCTACATTCAGCTGATCGGGCTACAGCAGCCGGGTGTATTAAATAGCCTGTGTGATTAACAGTATAAACGCTCATTGAACCGTAACCCATTGTTAACAGTAAATAGATGCTAAGTGTATTAGCTGCTGTGGATGCAGTTCATAATACGTGGAACTCAAGAAGCCTATTCCATTGTAAAATCTAGTCTTTGTCATTGTATTTTGGCCGCTGCTGTTATTTCTCAGTGCAAGTAATCGTGGTAATCTGTCTTTCACAAAATACCAATCAGCTGCGAGAGTCTGCAGTGTAAAGTGGGATAGATATCATTCACCTTGCATCACATTTCCTCCAACAGTATGTGTTTCTGCTTATTCAGCATTGGGTCAAGCCTTATTAAAGACTCTTATTCACAACCCAAGACCTGTAATCTCTCAGTAAGTTGACACACATGTGCCTTTGCCAAAGAGTCAGAAAGGCTCGTATCCAGTATATTGCGTTGCCAAAGTCTTATCTTGCAATAGTCCACAATGGGATGGCGGCACTGTGTTCTGGGAGTGGGAGGCATTTAGTGAAGTGTCTGTCTCGTGGTTAGCCATGTGGAAAACTAATATATGAGTAAAGCAGAGAACGATGGAGCCCGAAGGTCCTATTTCTCAGTTGTTCACTGATTTGAGACCATTCACTTCAATGCCTGCTTCAGTGATAGTAAATGACAATATGGGCAGCAGCAGCAGCAGGTCCCCACTGTCCTGGATAAATAATGTTCAGCTCTTGTGCATAAATATGCAGCAAAAACATGCAGTGAATTGCTGTACACAAGTCAGCATGTCTTAAAATAATGCTCTTCTGCTGGTTCTCTCACCCGTATGTCAGTGAGCATCAACACGGAATTCAAAATGTTGTTCTTCCTTCTTTCTGGCTCCGCTGTATTGCTTTGTAATCGTTTTCTTACCTCTTATTAGCACCCGCAACATTATCACTGGTCCCCTTAGTGTGAGGCTGAAGATCGTTTTTCATCTTGAAATTGGAGATGCTCCTTATACCTCGCTATACGTTTTGAAATTGAAGCTACTGTTTCCTGCTGCTACCTGTGTTACAACCGCACACCTTGCTGGACCATTGGAGTGCGGCTCTAACACTTAAGGTACCAGGAAGCAGCTTGTTCAATGTTATATATATGTGAAGTGTTTCACTTTAAGGCACATGAGGTTTGTTTTCTGTCTGTTTTTCAGTTTCCCAAATGGTTATTGAAGAAGTGAGTGTGCTGCAGACTCAACTGGAGATCGAAAAGTCATGCAGGGAGAACGCAGAAGCCTTGGCTACAAAGGTAACAGATCCCTTTTTTTAAACGTGTGTCTGCAGTGAGGAAGCTTGAATAAACAAGCAGCTCAGCCTGTGAATAGCACGCCGTAGAGTCTCAGATTTTATATAGAGCAATATACTGTATTATTAAAAGCAATGGGCCAGATTCACAATCTTTTTACTCCAAATATTAATAAGCATATTTTGCAATCCTAAAACAGTCCTAAAGATATTGATGCTCATCTTGCAAATGCATTGTGTGCATTATCATAACTGGGATCTGCATTTGCATAGTTCTGCTACGATGTAAAATAGGTGATTTTCCTCTGTGGTTTTTGAGCATGGAATCAACTGTAACTTTCTCAGCTTGCTTGACAATGCATAGTGGGTTTCAGATACAAGCTTCCAAAGTTTTGAAACGTATCTGACAGTATGCAGTACGCTCACTTGTTTTGTTTAGGTGTTTTACTATTAAAATGAATTTGCAATCCGTGTTAAAGTGCCTCAGTCACGCTTACCAAACACCTGGCTAAGTGTGTGGGGAGAATAAGCAAAGTGGCATGGATAATGCAAGCATGTCCTGTTGCTGTTGTTTCAGCTGAACTGTGAGAACAGGAAGCTGAAGTACTTGAGCCTGTCTTCCCGGCCCTGCCTGGACGAGCTGCTGCCCAGTATCTCAGACTGCATCGCACTAGAGGAGGAGGCTGAGCCCCAGGACCCCAGCCCAGACCCCTACACCCAGTACCAGCAGCAGGTCAAAGGTGAGCAGCCTGCCTGGCAGCACACAGGCCCCGTCCTCGTTGGCTGGATTTACCTTACACTGCTGAACAGGCTGCACCGAGGAAGCCCATCAGTGTTGCAATGGACTTCATTGAGCTGCTTTGATTTATATTGAGGCAACCCACAAAATCGATTCCGTGTCTGGAGTACATAACCAGGACTGCCACACAGCGCCAGTGTATGGGTCTCATTAACATACAGTTAGCATGATGACGCAAGCATTTAACGTTTCTTGCTTATACAGGCGCTGGACATCCATTTACTAAAGTGTTTTAAAATATGAAGATCGTTCTGGAGCAGACATTCCACCCCCATTTTCCTTCTCCTTGGTGTGAGTGTGTCGGGCAGTGCTGTGTGATATACTGCAGTTACAGATTCTCTTCTCTGTCTGTGACATGAGATGAGGTGATGAACTCGGACGAGCCCGGCTCTTTTGCATTGTGGTTAAGATGCTTGCTTGCGGTGTGCATGCTCGCGCCCAGCCTCCAACCCTGTTACATTAGCATAGACACGGGATCTATAATCCCGTACCCCTGCAAAAATGTGTAGACCCCTGCAGACTCCACTGGAATACACTGCATGGGATGTGTACTGTGATGCACTGTACTGCAGTGCACTGCACTGAGAGTTCTCCCGTGTTTTAGATCTACAGGAGACGGTCAGCGTGCTGCTGGAGGAGAAGAAACAGTTAACCTGCCAGCTGCAGGAACAGCAGAGTCATATAGAAGAGCTGAGTGCGCGAGTAAGTGCTGAGTACACTCTTCTAATCGGAGCTGGGAGGGAGCTGCATGAAGTCATTCACAGCCTGCAGAGCAGGAAGCTGCACTGGACAAGCTCGATTCTGCACTGCTGATTTTAATGTGCTACACCTGCTCTCCTTTAACTCATTAGGTGCCCCTTATTATAATGGTTAAAAAAACAGTTTGCAGTAATATTAGCCACTACTTTAACAGTACCATTGCTGCTTTCCCCCAGAGGATGAAAAGATTGGTTAGGGCCTGATAACATACTTCCTTTTGGTAACGTTATCATGTTGGGTGTACAGGTTGTAACATAGACTGAAAGGGTGATATAAATATGGCACTCTGTTTTTTTCAGATAGAAAAGCAACAGGCAGACATGAAGGAACTACATGAAACCATTGAGACCCAGAGCAAAACAATTAAGCGATTCAACAGAGGTGAGTGGCATGACTCTCTCCATACAGGGAGGCTCTTCTACTCACTGTACAGGACACAGAGCAGAGGGAGGCTCTTCTACTCACTGTACAGGACACAGAGCAGAGGGAGGCTTTTATACTCACTGTACAGGACACAGAGCAGAGGGAGGCTCTTCTACTCATTGTACAGGACACAGAGCAGAGGGAGGCTCTTATACTCACTGTACAGGACACAGAGCAGAGGGAGGCTCTTATACTCACTGTACAGGACACAGAGCAGAGGGAGGCTATTATACTCACTGTACATTAGTCAGTCTCCCTCCAGCGCAGAGTAGGGCCCTATACCTAAGCACACATGATTGAAAAGTAAAGTGAGTGCATAATATAGTAGAAACTATCTATCTGAGGTTCTGGTGCTATAGTTGAATGAACTGGCAGTAAAGGAAGGCATTGTTATAGAGACAGATAGGGTGCTGTAGTATTGGCATGGTGCAATCAGAGTCACTGTCAAAATCACTTCTGCTCCCACAATGAAGATACTAAAGGGTTGTGACTTGTTACAACAAAGGTGAATATCTGAAATAGAATCTGTGTGCAAGAGCTCTTTGAACCACGCTGGCAAACACCTGCTTGTTAAGGGAGTGAGAATGATGTCCTTCCAGCAGCACCGTCTGTGTAGGGAGCACACACATTCCGATTTGGAAGCACATTTTCCTCACCTTAAATAATATTTTCATTGTCCGTTTACGGCAGCGCCCCAGATGAATGGAAAATTTGCTTTCATTCAGCTTTGCCATTGATTGGTACTCTGTTGTAAAGGTGATGGAAGAACAGCTTTTCTTTTTGACATCAACACACATTGACGTCAGCACACTCCTAATGCAAACTAGACCAGTATACCATCTGATTCAAAGGAAAGCACCTTCCCTAATCATGCCTACCTAGCTGCTGAGCAGATCTGAGGCCCAGATGGTGTATCTGCAGGAAACACCTCTCCCTATTGAAGCTAAAAGCATGATTGTTATCTCTCTGAAAACTGAAAGGACACACTGTTATAAATAAAACTTTTGGCACCTACAGTGTCACTGCCTTCAGCAGGATTTCATGTGGGCGGTTCCATATGCTGCTCCAACTGGACAGAACACCCACACGATCTTCAATTCAGGCATTAATTCAATGCCCATTCTCCACACGCATGGAATGACCTCCCTGACCACGCCAGCACCCCAGAGAGTGAGTGGCTCTCAGATCAGTGTGTGACCCTGGCTTCTAATGTGGTAGCTGCCAATCATTTTCAACAGTGTGGGTAACGGCTGTTTTGCATTTGGTAATAGTTCATCACCTGCTGATAAAGTGAATGTATAAAAGCACAGGACTTCTCTCTATTTTGACATGCCCTTGAGATCGAAAGGTTATAGGTCTTTGGGGGAGTGTCTTCTTAAATACATTGGAACTCAATAAGTAACTCAATAAAGAAACTATCACCAGATTTAAACAAACTCTTCCTTTGGGATCTGGGAGATCTGCTGTCCAGCTCTCAGCCTCACACACACAAACACACACACACACACACACACACACAGACCCTCCCTTACACACACATACACATACACAGATCCTCCTAAACACACACAGAGACCCTACCTCACATACACACACACACACACACACACACACACACACACACACACAGATTCTCCTACACACACACACAGACCCTACCTCACACACACACACACACACAGAGACCCTATCTCATGCAGACACAAAGCTGTGGTGACACTGCGGAATGATGTAATCCCCAGTAGGCCTCTGTAGTCTGGCATGCAGAGACAGCCCAGCCACACAGCTGTGTCCAGCTAACCTGATTGGATTTGACATGCTGTTGAAGCAGCCCTGCAGCATCCCCACTGCACCTTTCAGACAGGCAGTCTGCATGGCAACACAAAATGAACATTATCCTGCCCCAGTGACGACACTGTCTCTTCATTTGACTTTCTTAGTTTCCTTTTTCTTGCTTTGATTGAAACAGGGAATTTAAACTTGAATCAAGAAGTATGATCTGCCACTGGGGCAACATATAAAGGTCTGATGTAGTTCACTCATTTTTTTTAATGGATTCCTACTGTATATTTTATTCAGTGTTAGCTCCTGGGGATGTCACTTTGTTTTTAGAAGTGTAACTGATTGCAACCTTCAAATAATATTTGCCTCAAGTTCCTCTTGAACATTGTTCCATTCTGAGAAACCCAAAGATTCACTCAGACCCCAAGATCATGCTGGATTATACACAGTATCAGTTTTCAGCTATAACAGGTCTTTTGGCTAAACAGTTGAGCCATTCTTCAAAATGACCCCAGTGCACTGCATAATAGACCACCCAGAGTTATGTACTGGGTTGCAAGGATGTAATCCAATCTGAATAAAGTATTGACCATGATATTGAGTTGGAGCTGTGTTCGTAAGGTATTGCAGATGTGTGCAGACGAGATGACCTAGTGTACCTGCGTGTTAGCTTGCAGCAGCCTTAATGAAACCATATACTGTACGCCAAGACTAACTGCAGCATTGCTTCTGCACACAGTTTCAATGATGGCAACACAAGAGTACGGGAATCTGAGAGAGCAGCTGGACCTGGAGCTGAGCCTGAGGGAGAAAGCAGAGTCCTATGCACACGAGGTACACTGGAAACCACGCTGGGCTCTGTGTGTGTGCCAGTGAATTGTGTGGGGGTGTGTTTACATGTTGTTCTGTTGTTCTGCTATAACCACTGAGCTACTCAAACCCACTACCTTCCACACTGCAGCCCAACACTAACCACAGAGCATCTTAAATTCTAGCCACAGTGCTATGTGTTTATAGCAGCTAATGTTCAGTATTGAAGGCAGTGGATGTTTGCCTTTTCTGAAGCCCTTAGATACTGATACTAAAAGCCAAAGCAGCTTAGAATTTGCTAATTAGTCGACTATATTTTACATTTGAACCCATAACCACGATCCACTCACAGCTGGCCTGAGACTACCAGAGCGCCTTTCCCTTAGCTCCTCAGTGGGCTGTGTGTTTCGCTCACGCCAGCCCTGCTTTTCACAGCCTGAGAGCCGGCGTTCTGGCTCTGGGAAGGGCTCCAGCAATCCGGCCTCTGCTGTGCTGACTGGGAGGTTGGTGTCTGTTCACAGATGCTGATCAAACAGAAGGAAGCCAACCGGCAGAGCATGATCCTGCTGCAGCAGGTGGACCCCAGCGTGCAGCTCCTCAAGGCCCTGGAGGACGTGGCCAACGTGACCAAGACTCTGGAGCAGGAGCGGCTGCAGCGCCAGCGGCAGGTACAGGGAGCCAGGCAGCCTGGCGCTGGGGAGACCCTTGTTAAAGAGGGCTGTGCTATATAATTGCTAAAGTATAGGCTGAAGTATGGTTACTAAGGGTGCAATGATTCATCGGGATATTACATGATAAATTGTATCATACTTCGGTATCATTTGTATCGTGATACAAGAACAGCAGCACAGCGCAGCTTATTGTAGATCACCAAAGCGTTCTTGAATGAAGAATTAGTGTGTTTTACAGTTGGTGTAGATGCATACTCTCCCTATCTCATTTAATGTCTTTTAACAAAATGGTCCATCATTAAATGACCATTTGATCTTCTTATGCATCACAATCAGGACAGTCACATGTATTGTGACGCCTATCGTATCGCGACCTGCATATTGCGATCCGTATCATATCGTGAGATTGGTGTTTCGCTACTCCCCTAATAGTTACGTGTAATGAAAGCATGGGCAAGCAAGGGCAATCACAGGTAAGGATACCTTTTTATATAGTGTGGGGGGCACGGATGATGATCTAGTACCATGGCACATCATTTAGATATCACAGACACAGCCATGACACACATACAGATTGGTACAGCTTTCTTTATATAGGAGCATCAATAATCTAGCATGCGGTTGCCTAACCACTATTTTGGGACAGTGCCTGACGGATGATATCCAATGACACTAAACCGCCTAAGATCAAAGCTGGGACCCGTAGAGAGCTCCCTGTGACTTCAATAAGAAGCCTGAAGCCCACCTCCACTGCCAGTGCAGCTGCTTTTGAAGTAGTTCTCTGATAAATTGAACTGCTTGGGGATCATCCGACAAGCAGACAATAAGGTGTGATAATTCAGTCTCAGGTTTCGGATGCCTTGCTAGTTGGTCGGGGTCCCGCAATGGGCTGTTTTAGCTCCCTTGTTGTTCTTGCAGTTTATTAGTGACATCCCTGGAGGGTGTGTACAGAAAGTGTGATGTATCTATCTGCAGACCGCAATTTATAAACAGGGTTTCAACTTAACACGGCTTAATGGAGATCTTGAAAGTGGCTTTGATCGCGTTCGCAGGTGGCATATCCAAAATAAACCAGCACAGTGCTCTTTCATTGTAACGTTGCAGCCGGGAGCCACAGTTAAAAGGCTATGCTATTTGTGAGCAGAGATCCAGGTGCAGAGTAGTTCCTCCTGTTTTGACTGAGCAGTGTGTGATCATCTGGTGACTGGAACTCACACACCCCTCTAATCTTCTCATCACAGAGCTGACAAACTGGAAGGGCTGTTTGAGGAGGTGTAAGAACCCAGCAAGGCAGGATCATTCACAGTAATTAAAGATGCAGTGCTAGCGCTCTGTACAAGGATGGTACAAATGACAGGGAACTTAAGCAACCGATAAAACCATGCCTTTTTATTTAAACAGATCGATTGAGAACAAGTTCTGCAACGCAATGGCAATTTGGCCAAAGCAGGCATGGAGTGTGTTTTAATCTGAATAGTGCTTGAAGATGCCTGCTGAATAGAATGCTGTCCCAACACCTGCACGGTAGTGTAGTACCCCGTATACCCCAAAATAATTTCTTACCTGGTGATTTTTCCACCTAGGTGAAGGACCTGGAGGCACAGCTGCAGGAGTCTGCCCTCCGGAGGCAGCTGGGGGAAGTGCAGAAGCACTTGGAGCTGATGGAGGAGGAGAAGCGAGAGCTGGAGGTCCGTGTGCAGAGGGCTGAGGAGAGGAGCAGCAGCATGGAACACCAGGGTGGGTGGCAGGTGACACCACAGCACCACCTTGTGGTAGATCAGGGTTATGCAACAAGAAGAATCAAATGCTTTTGAAGTATCAATGAAACTAATTCTAGAATTGATTTACCATATGCTCTGTGTGATAAATGTGTTGTGTCATGGAATTCTGTTGCAGGCTTGTACAGTACTAACGCAATCGTTTATCCCCCTCAAACAGTGCAAGAACTGCAGGAGAAGCAAAAGAGCTGGGATTCAGCACCAGGGCCAGCTCCCGGCACAGCCCCCCCTCCAGCCCCACCTCCCCAGCCTCCTCCCCCACCTCCTCCCCCTCCTCCTCCACCTCCTCCCCCTCCTCCCTCACGATCCAACCCACTCAGGTAAGCCAGGACTGTGAGTGTTTCATGTCATATTCTACATACAAGAAAAACATTATTCCCTTGTGATGACCAGTTCTTTTAATCGATAGTAGACCCTGATAATTGGCTGTGGTTTAGAATCACATTATTGGTAAGGTCAGTAACTGAGGGCTGTTGATTGTGTTTTCACTGTACAGCTCGCTCATTGCAATCATGCGGAAATCTTCAAAGAGCTCCAAAGGATCTCCGAAGAGTGAGCCAGCACCAGGGGCCCCAGGTGAGGGACTGCACACTTTTAAACACAGGGACACAAAGCCACTTTTTCAGGAACCATGGTTTGAGACTGGGAGACCTAGTTTGAGGCAACTTTGCTGTTTCAAACCCGAAGTCTCCCCGGGTGTGCCATGCCGTGGCCTGAAACCTAGTCTTCTGAAACCAAGTTCTAAGCTACAAAGTGGCTTTGTGTTCCCTCAGCTTTACAGGGGCTTAGTGTCATGGGAAAGTCCCATGCTTTTAGATTTAGTTGTTCATGAAAGAAGAGTGATAATGGCACTGCCTGCACCCCAGCAAAGCCATTCAGTGAGAGACACACTCATGTCTAGTTGAAGCTCATTTCATTTGTGACTGAAGAAGCTGCGTTTTAATGCAGGTCAGTCCATTCTGACAAGCTTCAGACTGTTGGTATCCCTGCTCCGAGTGGTGTAAAGCCAGACTGAGTCGGACTCGTTTCCTCTTGTGTTTTTATTTGAAGCGAGTGTTGGAGCGGACGATGTGAAGGTGAAGGCAGTAAATGAGATGATGGAGAGGATTAAACACGGGGTCGTGCTGAGACCTGTGAAGGGTCAGGCTACCAAGGTAAGGTAGCAGATATACCCACACCAGGGATATGGTACAGCAGTACAATGGAAGGGTGCCACTGGAAGAATGACATTTCAGTTTATTCACTATAAAAAATATAACTAGCCGAAAAATATTCTTAAAAAAAAATATAGTACAGAGAATTCAAAAACAGCAAACAGCTCTATAGAAATACTTTATGAAGAAGAAATGACCTAAAATGTTAAATATAGTGGCCATTAATACTTGATCAAGCCTTTATTTTTCAAATTTATTACTATTTGAATGTGCTGAAATCATACATTTGTCACAGCATACAGTTAACTTACATTCTGTCCTGTATTCAAAACGAAGCGTTAATGAAAATTCTACCAATGTTTTTTTTCTTTGCTTTTCTGTGAAATCTGTTCCTGCCAATGACGATACACACATGCCTCTTTGGAAAAAGCCGAGCAGGGCTGTCCTTTGAATAATAATGTTTTTTTCTTCCTTCTTTCCTGTGATCCATTTAAAGAGAAGATTTGGTTCAAAGGTGAGTCAAGAGCTATTAGTAAAGATTTGACAGGCGCAGTTTCATTTCACTGACACAGAGCATAAGAAAGTGACCATGAAAGAATCTCTTTCCAGGACAGTGGCCCTGCAAAGTCTCTGGTGTAAAAGCACGCTGTGAATTGGGAGCTTGTAGCTGGCTAATTGTCACAGTGGGCTGTTTTAATATGTATGTATGGGTCATTATTATTACTATGGTCTCGTTCCAGAGCACTGTGACAAGGGCCTTGTTTAGTGTTCCCAGGAGATGCTCAGCAATGCACTGTGGGATTGCCTGCCATTAGAGCAGCTTTTAAACAACCACAGATTTAATGAGCGGTGGTGCTTATAGAAAACTTAATTAGGGATAACACTTTCAAATGAATTCCGAGTGAACACCACAGGAATAATACCTGAATATCTTCTGCACTTCCTCTGAGCTCTGAAAGTAATTCATTTTGAATTCAGTCCTGTTCATTCTTTTGAATTTGATTACCTGTATTCATTCCATGTTTCTTTGTAACAGATGATGTTGGATCACAATGTTTCATACCGCTGCTTTTCTGGCTTGTGTGTTTAAAGCGTACTCACAATGCTTTCCATTGAAACAGGCTCACTTTGCATGGCTCTAGTGTGCAACCAGGAATGACAGGTCTTTGTAAATGCGCTGCTCTCTGAAGATGTGTAACACTTTGTATCTCAGCAGCAGCCACTACAGATGCCAGCCCCTGACGAAACAGCCCAAGAGAGTGCGATGGAGGAACTGAAAGGAATTCTGGTACCGCATCTCTTTTTTGTCATTCTTATTGTATAACTTGTACTGTAACACTTGAAATGTATTTGCTTACGATTGTAAGTCGCCCCTGGATAAGGGCGTCTGCTAAGAAATAAATAATAATAATAATAATAATAAAGCTTTAGGGGAAATATGTACAGATTTCTTACATGCTCTTTATGGATCAGTTTCTTAAATGATGTAAACTTCAAAGAGGATGTTTTGCTTGAAAGCCGTCTCCCTTGCTTTGACAGGAAACGGTGAAGAAGAGTCCGAGCAGAGGTTTTCCTGAAGTGGCTCCGACTAAGAATGACAGTGAACTGGAAGTGATTCTGCGAAGGAGGAGGAAGCAGAACTGTGATCCGAGCTCTGGAGGTAAACCTCCCAGCCCCTACTCATTCTATACTCATCTTACTGTATATAACCCTGACTCCATTACTTCCAGCTTGTGTTGATGAGATCCCAGGCTAGTCTTCAGGATGTTGAAATGGATATTTATCTCTTTCAGATGTCAAGGGTGGGGAGATGAGTAAGGTTTCATCTTCGGAGAGCTTGAATGCCAGAAACAGCTTGGACTCCAGCAAAGAGACTGTGCAGTCCTGCCATGGGGGAAGCACGCGCAGCTCTCTGTCTGAGAAGGGCTCCGACGGGGGAACAAACGACTGCTGTGACAGGTAACACTAATGCACACAGTGCATTTCTCAAGACGCTTCATTGAGACCTCTCAGTGCTTTATACTGTGAGTTCAACATAGCTTACTACAATTGGGCATGTTTTTAAATAGGCTTTTAATATCATTTGCAGTGCCTACCTTTTTTCATACTTGTCCATCTGTCAGTGTGTGTGTGTGTGTGATTGCTGCTGTTCTTCTTTTCCAGCTGTGAGGATGGAGAAAGGACACACTCTGCTGGGAAGTGTGTTCAGTCCAACGGGATCAGCATGGATCTACCTAGCCATGGCAAGCACAGCACCAAAACTCCAGGCTCCCCGGTCAGCTCTGACCCTGTGAACACAAGCACGGACGCAGAGTGCTAAACTTGGCATCACACACAGCGCCCCCCCCGGGCCTGCAGCAGAACAGCTGCACAATTTGCACACAGTTTAAAACTTGATTTTTGTAACTTTAGGTACCCGATTGTAAAGTTTCACGTGGAGTTTGGAATGCACATGCTGTCTGCCGGTGTGGGTTTGTGTCACACAGTTGTCTTATTTGATAGATCAATTGTACATTCTTTCTTATGTTCGTTCACTCACTGGATGAAAAAATATTTCAGGTGACCTTAAAGCCTTCCTAGTTAATAAAAGAATAATCCCAAACCGCAAGGGTTATGAGTTATTAGTTTTAAAATAATGTTGGTTTTTTTTCAGTTCTGAATGCTGTATTATTTTCCAAAACATTAAAAGCACTGCTTAATATTCAGAGAGTTTCCTTTAGATACCCATATCAACAGAAAGGTGATTTAAGGTGATGGACTTGTGTAGTATTTGCAATACTACCCCAGTACCACTGCAGTGGTTGTCTCTGATTCAGTTGCACAGTGTTTTGAGACCCCTATGTGGATGAATGAAGCTATATTAGTGTGTTTTTTTTTTAAGTTGCTATTGACTGCTTATTTCTGATTCAGTCATGACTTTAATGAATGACTCATTTAGCGATTGCCTTCATCAGTAATTCAGATTACATATAATGCACATGCTACAAGAATTCAGCGTGAATAAGGAAACAGTAGTATTATAGAACATTACCTTTCGTAGTTATCTAGCTGTATACCATCTTAACTCCAGCTTTGTGTTGCCATCTGATGACATCATGTGCAATGCTGCGTGATAGTGTTTTGTGTGTGTGTGAGCCAGGTTTACTGGCCCCTGTATAAGGTTTCAGTTTAAGGCGGGCGGGAGGGGGGGGGGGGGTCCATTCTGAGGCTTCTATTTTAACCACTTAACGGCTGACTTTCATTCATTGCAAACTGTATTTTTTAAGATAGTAATAAAGTTTTGTCCATTTCACTACGCCGAGGTGGTTTTCTTTATTCCCTTGTTTATACTGCCCTCTTGTGGCACATTTCAAGCTCTGTATTCCATTGGTCTGTTTACTTTTTAAATTGCTGTGTTTATTCATGCCTTAGTTTTAAAGCAGTGCATTTCAACACTGCAAGATTAATTTAACTGTGCATGTTACATTATTGAGGAAGACACTGAAAGGTCTGAATTGGTATAAATGTCATAAAAAGTTTAAGACATTTTTAAACGATCAATATAGCAAAATTATAAGGTAATCTTAATTTCAATATTGCATTCTGTTTAGGTCCTTACAAAACACCCTGCAGTAACTGCAGTATGAATACAGTAAACTGCAGTATATTGGGACCCAGAGCATCTCCAGAGTAATACATGAACTGCAAAAGGGACTCATGTTACACCGTGATCTCTGTTACACTGTGATCTCTGTCTGAACCAAACAAGTTGAAAACTAGTAATTTCCTGGAGTCAGGAAACACAGCCAATGGTTAAATAAGGATTCTCCAAACAATCCCGTTATTGGAGTAACACAGCTGGCACCCAGAATGACTGCGCACGTCTAAAGGTAAGGAGACTGTAAAAGAACAATAAGGATGTGCTATTTAGTCTGGGTTCTCGATGCTGTGCAGCACTGCACAGTATCACGCTGATGTTTCTCCATGCATAGCAAACAGTAAAGCATCAGTTAATATGGTAAAACACAGACAGGTTGGTAAAGCATGGCCAGCTTGCCAATACTGTATGTGAAAGTCACAGCTGCTAGACAGTGCTAGACCAGGACTACCAGAGCGCCAATCCCTTGCCTTGGTTTCAATAGCCTTTTGTAACAGACGGAAAGTCGAACTACACATCTTGTAACCCCGATCAAACAATCTCTTGCAATATATACACTGTTATTTACTTTATTTATGAATTGCTATTCTACTTTTTTGTCGTCATTGAGGGATTCTATACTGTCGTTTGTGTACATCTTCGATAGGCAGTTTGCGCAGACTGTATTACAGATTGAGTGTCATTATGTACTTTGTCAATAAAGTTTTTTGAGACTCTCTGGTCGGGCTATACCATTAGCATTTTTACGGAGAAGCATGTATATATTAGAAACCTTCGACAACAGACCATTTCTAAGAAACAAATACCATTTTGTGTGTAATTATAAAAAAGGTAACTATTTGAATATTGTCTCACGTAGCCTCTGATCAGTGACGTTGCGGGGAGTTGGTCCACAGCCCCCCCCCCCCTTCATAATGGATTGTGCTCAGCGATCTCTTTCCGCTCGACTCCAGCAACATGGCTTCCCAGTACTACCAGGAGATGCAGGATAGCTTCAGAAACAACAATAAGAGCCGAGAATTCGCGGCTCACTCCGCCAAGGTGCACTCGGTCGCTTGGAGCTGCGACGGCAGGAGATTGGCTTCGGGCTCCTTTGATAAAACTGCCAGTGTGTTCGTGTTAGAGAAAGACCGGCTGGTAAGAGCGGGCTGCTGGGGAGTCGGGATGCCTATGTTTTGCTTTTCTGGGTTGTTTACCTCCTTAGAGTCTGAGACCTGCTATCCATCGATTAGCTTCGGTTTTAGGATAGAGCGGATCTTTTATAATAGAGATTTACGCATGTGTGCGGAGAGATGATGTGTTTCATGGTCGCGTTTTAGGTGAAGGAGAACAACTATAGAGGCCACGGGGACAGCGTGGATCAACTTTGCTGGCATCCGACTAATCCAGACATCTTCGTCACAGCCTCGGGAGACAAAACTATCCGCATCTGGGACGTGCGGACTACAAAATGCATTGCAACAGTCAACACCAAAGGTGATGAGCAATTTATACATTATATATAAACACGCAGTAAGTCGTGTGCAAAGTTATTAGAACACCCCATTGCTTCTGTAGTTTATTGGACTGTACAAAAGAAAGTCTGCGGATACAACTTCAAGAACGTATGTTTAGAAAGTACATCGACACAATGCCAAAAAAAGATGCCAGGCTGGTATTGATGCAAAAGGTGGCCCTAGTGATTATTACTGTTATACACTTTGAGAAATAGCAGTGTTTTTAGTTTTGAATTTGTTTCATGTAAGATGACTTTTCAAAAGCTAATAACTCATTTCTCTAGTAAATTCATACATTTGTTTGTGTGCAAAGCAAAATAAATGACAAATCTTGAGGTGTTCTAATATTGGACTACGTAAGTTTACCTTAAATCCAAGGTCAGAGCTCATTGCAGCCTGGGAAAGCAGGCGTGTGATCCCTTGTTAAGGCCCTTTACAGCATTTCTTGCACTAGTTGAGGATTATCCCTGTTCTATTGTGACAGGGATGGAAATAGGTCTATTGCATAGCAGTTTCATCCAGTCCAGGTTTTAATATGAGCTTGATTAGCTCTTGTGTATCGGTAACAAGCTCAGCTGTGTCTGATTAAACCTCTAGTAAAACCAGGAGTGGATCAAACTCCTATGCAATAGGAGTCTTCTTTCCATCCCTGATGTGAGGTGGTTATCAGGCTTTGGACAGTGATGGAGTGATGACTGAATGCTTGCGTTCTAAGGGGAGAATATCAATATCTGCTGGAGCCCGGACGGACAGACCATCGCTGTTGGGAACAAAGATGACGTGGTGACCTTCATTGATGCCAAGAGCCACCGGTCCCGTGCAGAGGAGCAGTTCAAATTCGAGGTGAACGAGATCTCCTGGAACAATGACAATGACATGTTCTACCTGACCAATGGCAACGGCTGCATCAACATCCTCAGGTGAGGGTCGGAGTGTGTGCGTGTGCATGGATACTGTGTTTCATCAGGTGTGAGTTTATGTCTGTGTGTACCTGTGTAAATCTATTAACTTAGCATGTTTTACAATATTAAATAGCCAAGTGTTAGACTTATCGTGTTTGTGTAGCATGTGGTAGTAGATCTCTGTTTTACCATTGTAGTTAGATTATTGAAAACTATACACCGTTACAACCTTCATAACCAACCAGACACTTTTGTTGCAGTAAATTGTGTTGCAATACACTTGGTTTCGGTAGTCTGATTTGGGGGGGGAGAAATATAATTCCTCGCAATGTCATGAGCATTAGGAATTTCCAGGGATTACAAACTGTTTTTTGTTAATGTGTTTGTTTTCTCCTGCTGCAGCTACCCTGAACTGAAGCCCATTCAGTCCATTAATGCCCATCCTTCCAACTGTATCTGTATCAAGTTTGACCCAACTGGGAAGTACTTTGCTACAGGCAGCGCGGACGCCCTGGTCAGCCTGTGGAATGTGGAAGAACTGGTCTGTGTTCGCTGCTTCTCCAGGTGAGGCTGGGACAGTGGCTGCATTTCAAATACACAAGCATTTACAGGCAGGTAAGTATGACTCCCATTGCATAGCAGTTTGATCCATTCCTGGTTCTATTACGAGTTTAATAAGAGAAACCTGAGCTTGTTACCTGTGCACTGGCTAATCAGGCTCGTAGTAAAACCTAGAATGGGTGAAACCGCTATGCAGTAGGACTCTTATTTCCATCCCTGCTGAGGCATGTGCTTATAATAAGAATGCAAATGTTAGCTAGTGGAATTACAATATTGATAATCATGGCAATAATGCATTATAACTGATTCTGCAGTATAAAGGGACACCTGTAACGAGGGAGCACTGTAAGATTACTCACTGATCCAAATTATAACTTGAATACTGTAATACTACTTGGACACAAAATGCTCTGTGATGTCTGTTAGGTCTTTGGTATTTAGGTGTTTCTTTTTGCCTTTAAATAAATTGATATGCTTTTATTTGTTTAGGCTGGACTGGCCTGTAAGGACCCTGAGCTTCAGTCATGATGGTAAGATGCTGGCCTCGGCATCAGAGGACCACTTCATAGACATTGCGGAGGTGGAAACAGGTAAGGGATTGCGTGTGTCTTCTAACTAATGAGACACAATAGATAACCCACGATATGACAGGGAAAGTGGAATAAAAATCACACTTTTGTAACTGATTGTTTGGTTAATATTGGAGTGTGTTCATTGCTTCCGTTTTCTTCCCTGATGGCTGCTGAAGTAGCCCAGCAGTGAAATGCCCAGTTGCGTATAGCTAAGTATTTGAGACGTGAGTATGCCTTTGCTCACTGGTTTGGCTTTGCAGGTGAGAAGCTATGGGAAGTGCAGTGCGAGTCTCCGACTTTCACAGTGGCCTGGCATCCCAAGAAACCTCTGCTTGCATATGCCTGTGATGACAAGGACGGGAAATACGACAGCAACCGTGAGGCAGGCACCGTCAAGCTCTTCGGCCTGCCCAATGACTCGTAACCTGGGCCTTCTGGATTTGTATTGAACAGTGGTGAACTTTTGTGCTCTTCAAAGGAGATAGAGAATGAAAAAGCCTCTGGTAACCGAACACAGTGCTTTTAAAATGTGTTGCCTGTGTTGTGACTCTCCTTGGAACCTTGTTGAAGCGTTTTTGCTTAATTTTTTGAGCTTCGAAAACAGAAATTTAGAAGCTGACAACACTGGCTAATTGAAAATGCAATGAGCCAGAGAGCCAAATGATGAAACACTCGGGTCCCCAGTTTTTTGGGAGACATTAAAAATGCATTTAGCAAAGGATTGCAAACACTTAAGAAAACTGGGTGGAAGATCGCAATAGGAACCTTGCTAAAGCTTTAGGGTTTCCCAGACTGCATTTACAAGCTCATCACAGCTGTTGTCTTCTGTTCTCCAATCAAATGTCATTGAAATCTTCCTCTAAATCTATTACAGAAATCTATAAAATGTGATACCTGGCTGTGTCCAGCAGATGGCCCCATTCTGCTTTAAATGTAGAACCTAGAAAAAGGGGAATTGTCACCTGGGTCCATGCTTGGTCCACAGTTTTTTTTTTTTTTTTTCTGTACTGTAAAATAACATTTTTTTGTATGATATTTTGTGTACTTAAGGTATATATTGATATACCAATAATAAAAGTGATAATGGGGCAAAAAAAACAATTGAAAAACCAAAGCAATGTCTAATGGAGGGATTTCTCAGGTTTATCAAAAAAAGTCTTCTTGTGTTCATTTGAAATGCTACAGGAGATCACTAGGGTATTGACCTATGCACTTTGGATGGGTTAACATCAGTGCATGTATGATTTGAGCAACAGAAGCAAAACTCTGTGTGTGTGCAGAAGGTTCACTTTCAGCAGAGACCTCAGTTACACACGTGCTGCACGTAGGTCACAAAAGTGGGGTGCAGCGGCGACAGGGAGAGTGTGAGTGTGTGCGGTGTGTGTGTTTCTGGTCTGTTAATTACCTGAGTGACACAGCCTCTAGAGTGCAGCTCTCCGCTGGGGCAGCGTTTGTTAGCCAAGCAGAGCAGGCGTCCTTGTTTGTCTTGCTCGTCCGCGACAGATTAGTGCTGCTTTTGCTGGTTAAACAGGAAGATGGGGACCCATGAGGCTCGGCAGTGACAGCTGTCTGAGCTCCAGGAGCACTTCGCGGCACAGCTTCCTGCACTATCCAGGGGTTTGCACGCCTCCCTCGTACCTTATTTACTTCACATCATTCAGTTTTATATGTAGTTCTTATTTTATATGTTTTTATTTTAGATTTTAGAATACTGGATCCAAAAAGAAAGCAAGTGAAGCCATTTTAACAACACAATTATAGTGTTTTTTTTTTTTTTTTAAATCTATCTATCTATCTATCTATCTATCTATCTATCTATCTATATTTATTGTGATTGTATCTATTTAGGCAGGTACTGTAGTAAGCCCCAAACCCACTTCCTAATCTCCACACTGGGATCAATTAGTGTGAATGTGCACAAATCTGAAGACTGAATCCCCAAACATACCTTCAGTATCGTATGCTAAAAGACACCTGATGATCTTGACTAGTGGGGATTACGAGGAGTAGCAAAGCAAGGTAACTCTCTAACCATGCTGCCTGATGTGAATGTTCCATGCTATGGCAAAAATAGTAGAAAAAAGGATGAAATAGTTTTTTTGAAACATAATACGTACATTTAATCATAAACCGCTTGTTTGCACTGATAGCGAGTCCACATTCTGCTCTAGAGCTTGTGTTATTCTGATTAGAATTCACTGGTGTCTGTATGAAAGTATTGACCGCTGTGCCTATATCCATATGGGCTGTCCAGCACATGTCCACCCGGGCAAATAAATACATTAAATGCGTACAGTGTTTTCAGATCTGCAACATCCTCAGAAAAACCAGCAGTGCAGCACTCCACGTGATCCATCCTCTGCTCTGTAATTAAAAACATGCGTTGCTAATACGACACGCAGGCGCTCCAAATGGCTGGGAGCAGGCGGGCATGTATTCACTCTATCACTTTACCAAAAAAAAAAGAAAAAAAGTTTAATACATCCTAATGATTGAATGCGCTTCTTATCCAGTTTAAATTCCTCAGCGTCGGGCAGCAGTGCCTCTGTTAAATGGGGTTTGTGCTCGTTGAGACTCGATAAGGGCAGAAAAGTAATTGTTGGACTGGGCTGCTGTATGAGATTAGCACTGGATTTGTGTGTTGAGTGTTTGTGGAGTGGGGCTACATATCAGATTAAACAAAATGACTTTCAGAAAATGACATTACTTTCAGACAGCTGCAAGGCAGGCACACGGAAGCTAGCTCTTTTCTTAAAGGTATACAGCTCCAATCTAATCCTGCAATGTGAATTCACTTCTGACTTGAACCGTAATTCATTCTCTTGACCTGTTTTATCTGAATATGGCCTGTGCTGCCCTCTCCTTAGTTTCTTAGACCTTGCACTGCTTTTTTCTTTCTCAGATTTATGGTGCTTCTCACAGAGTTGATCATGGGTTTGCCCCTGCTGAGGGTGACTTGAAAATGCCAGTGATCTGATTGGTTAGTAATGTTCCCTAGGTGTGTGGACATACAGAATACTGGAATGTGGTGCCTCTGTTCTGGATTTCATAGTCATCTGTGTGGAATTCCTATTTCATAAACAGAGTGGTATTCGCAAAACGCCCAAGTGATCCACAAGGTTTGGCGACTCCCAAATACCTTTTAACTAAACGCTATATGATGCCCATTTAGTTAATCTTATGCTGGGCTGATGTGTAATATATTAACCCAGTAACTTTCATTTTACTGGCACCGATTATCAGTTTAAGGTGAACTGGCTTTGCATGGCAGGTAATTTGTGCAGTGTAACTTGAAAGTATACTATGGTTTTCTGCACATGAAAAGTAGCGGTTCAGTCCAGAAATCTTAGAAGGCTCTGTGTCTGAAGGTTTGTAGTTGAGTACAGGTTTTACACAATTAGATATAGGGCTGTACAGCAGTCAATTCAAGTACAACCTATGCAGGTGGAGAATACTGCAACCCAGTATATCTGAACTGCTAATCTGCCTTTGCAAAGGGGTCAGCATTGATATCATGCCAATGGGCTTGCTAGAGGTGCCTTTAAAGAAATGCACAGTATCAAAAGAAAAAAAGACAGAAAATAGTAATGAGCTTCACCCCACCATGTTACACAGTCAAGATGAATTAACTTCTGAATCCGTAAAAGGCAACTTCCAGATAATTGCCGTGTCGCATTGGCAAAGGGTTCTTTAATTGATTTCAGCATTTCTTTCATGAGCGCCTTTGATTTCCAGGCACTGTCGCTTAGGCAGGTGTCAAACTCTTTTATTCCTCTTCCCCACGCAGAGCCTGAGAAGGAGTAACGAGATGAGATAACAATTTGCAGCCAAGAGAAATTATTTGTTTGAACAAATTGCTCTGTCTTGCATTTTAAATATTCTGCTAAGCCTTAAAGCTATGTCTCCTTCACATAGATGAGCATGCACACATTACACGTGCATGAATATAGAAACAGAGAGGTGCATGTGTCTGAGTACAGAATGGTCCAAGGGGTAGGAATGAAACCAAACTCAGGCCAGAGTTTAAGAACAGTACTGGTAAATCAGCCACAGAGCAGGTTCACATATTATAGGCCATCCAAGCAGGGGAGACACACACACAAACACATGCATGATATTTCTCCAGAAATACACAGTGTTTCCAGATTTCTTAAATCTGTACTGAGCTTTCTATTTAATTTGAGCCCACCACCATGTCACAACCTGCCACCCAGCACTCCTCTCTACTAAACCATGCAGCTTCTTCGCTCAAGACTGTGATACTTCCCACAACCACAACTCTAACAAACAGGACCACACTGGTCTTTTGGAAAGCAGTTCTGAGCTAGGAGTCCCTTGGAGTCTCAGTTTACTCTCCGTTCCCTGCTTGTTGTTGCGTCAGTGTTGTCATGTTTATCGTGCCTAAGCTGTTCGACAGCCTTGGTGTGGCTGTGCATTAACCAGCTTGATCAGCCAAGTTGTGGGACTAATTAAAAGATCTTCCCCGTTGCCTCCTCCAGGGGAGTCCAGCAGCTTAATCAGATTCTAAAGGAGCGGCTTCAAAGCGCCTGGATCAAAAGGCATCGGCTATAAAGTATTCATGCTTAATCACATGCTGAGCAGCCTCCTAGCCTAGCACACAAGGAGCCTGGAGACCCTCGTTCCAAATTCCATGGTAAAGTTTACACTGTTACATGCTTGCCAGCAGTGAATGCACCGAGCTATGTAAGGATCGTTTCACCCCTTTATTTAACTTATGAATTTATAGGAAAGCCACATGTGCTCAGGGTTCTTAGACTGCTGGATTGACTTCTTTGACGTTGAATCTCAATGCCTGCACAGAGCCGCCCACAAACCATGCTGTAGTGCTGGTAGATGATGCAGGTTAATCCAGGTTATCCCAAAACACTGGGGTGGGTAATGGCTTAACATAAATATTTAATTCACTGTAGAAAATCTGCTACAATTTTTATATTTTCATTATCGGGGGGAAAAAAATCATTCTCATTTATTTAAAAAAAAAAAACTTTAAGTAAAAAGTAATTCTGTGTATTTTCTTTGGACCTGTCAAATGGTCACTTGCGTTATATTTACATTATGAAACAAATCCAGCTAATTGTGTTACTTATTGCACGCCTTGGGTAAAGACCAAACATTTTGTTGGTCTTGCTATAAACACATCTGTGATGACTTGACTTTCAAGAAAATGCATTTTACAATAATAGTGCCTAAATGTAACTTTGGCTGTATTCAGATTAAAATAATTGTTTAAAATAGCATATCTTCTTTTTTTTTTTTTTTTTTTTTTTTTTTTTAATGATTTCACTGAGGGTACTAAACACGAATGGGTAAGGCTGTATTTTTTTCATGTTCATCACACGATTTGGCATGCAATATGTAGTTCCGTGTGAAATTTCTAATTTCTGAAAAAATAGTGTAAATGTACATACTTTATCACTTAAAAATAAATACAACAAAAGTTTTGCCTTATTGACGCACTACCTAAAAAAATCAAAATATTCTATAATTTAGCATTTACTGTTTTTTCAGGTAAACATTAAAATATTTAGAACCATTTGTTGTCTAGAGAAAATTACCAAACATGACTGTTTTAATACCAATTATGTTTTAGACCGTGAAATGTGAAAATAAGCAATTTTTTTACATTGAAGAAAATCCAGCTCTGCCAATGGATAGATGGTTTGGATGCGGTTCAGTTCCGGGATGCAGGCGCAGTAAGAAGAGCAAACCAGGCCCTGGTCCTCTCAAGGCAGCACTCAGAGTTATTATTATTATTATTATTATTATTATTATTATTATTATTATTATTCTATCTACTGCCTGTCTGCCAGCACAGGGAAAGGGCTTCTTTGGTAATGCTCATGCTCACTCAGTGTGGTTGACTTCTTCAAACAAATGAAAGCAGGTGGTGCTACACTTATCCAATTAATCTGTTCGTTACGGTTATGGGCTTGTTTAGAGAGCACTCCCTCAGTAAGCACCAAGGCATAAGCAAGGAAGATGAAAGGCTTCACTATACCAAACAGATACTGAAGTACAAAAGCCATGGAGATAACAAGCTTGGGATGAACGTAAAAGACGCATGCTTGATGTCGAACCTAGTTACATGAACTGATTAATTCCTTGTTTGTCTGTGTAATTCAGAAACATTTTGGATTGTGATATCAATTCCAATGGCAAGGTCAATTCCGCTGCCGCTGCTATTGTGTTTTCAATCAGAGATTGATTCTGCTGTACAGGAATCCAATGTCTGCGTGTGTGTTTAAAATCCTGTTAAAATGAAATGTCGCTATTTCGTTTTAATGTTAGTCCACGCATGTACACGCTCGCACACACACACACACCCCTCTGGACTACTGTGCATGTTCCAGGTCTTATTGCAGTGCTTTAATAAACTAGCTGTGCTTGGCCCGCTTGACGGTGTGTTTCCCTGAATCTTTTCGTTCGTCAAATGGATCATATGTCTTCGACAGGCAAGCTTCAGAATTGAGGCTGCATTCCGCAATGTGCAGCAGGAAAATGAAATGATTTTAAGCAAACAATAAACTGAGCAATTGTTTTTTTAAAAATCCTATTTCCACCTGCACAGTTAATGCACAGAGTAATGTGTTCTATTGCAGATCTGTATTTGAAAATAAAGCAGCGATGCAAATAATTATGTGACTGAAAATGACGGTGGTCCAAATGCAGCATGATCATAGCCACATAGAAAACCAAGGATAACGTGTGACAGCCTTCAAGTCAATTTGTAGCCCCCGTGACAGCTCCTGCTTGTAACGCTGCCGTACACACAGTAGCTAGGATTCTTGACATTGAGTTCTTTCAACTATCTCTCAAGGCAAACCCAATGAAATTCTAGAATGTCAATGAAATCAATTGATCTGCTCCTGGAGATCCACACGTTTATCTGCCAGTCCCCCTGCTGTTCTGACACGCTCCGAGATTATTTATTTTTGAAAAATGTTGACAAGGACGAAGCCAGATGCGTCAGTAACTGTCAGTCAATCTGTAGAGTCTGTCGTTCGGAGATACTCCTCCAAACATGGAACGCCCTGTTTGATCAGTGGCAAGTGACCTTTAAAAATGTCCAGCGTGTCTTGAAATTATACAGAATCTCAAGGATGAATGACTGAATGCGTTATGGCTTTAGGAAAACCCGGATTTCACTTTCAGAAACATCTTTCGTTCGGGGGCTGGTGGGGTATTCCACGAGCATCGTTTGCAGGACTGCAGTTGTCTGTGAACGTTCATTGTGTACCATCGATTTATACAGGAATAATGGTTCCTTTGTTTCAGGGCAGCATTAACTGCTACAGGTGGAACATTAGAAGTCCAGTCATGTATGTTTGAATAATCCCCGCCTTGTATTTAACAGACTTGTGAGTTAGTACTGTATCCACCTGGGGTTTATGGAAGAACATCCTCGCACTAAGGGATTAAGAGCACCGGTACCTGAAAGTGAAGTGTGTGTGTGTGTGTTTTTTTTAAAACGTTCAAACAGCTTACTGTTGTCATTTAGAAACTAGCGGAGCACAGATACAGTATACGTACCAGTGGGGTTGATTCCACGAATAATGAAAAAGGGATTTTCTGTCTCTGGGTGCATTGTGGCAGGAATGAAGCTCAGTAACAGGGCTCCCAGGTGTTTTAAAAGGGTCTCTCTGCTGCTTGCAGTGGTGGAAGATTTCCGTATTTTAAAAAGCTGCTTAGCTGCAGTCTGACAGAGAAGGGATCTTCTGTAATGTCGGGCCTTTCAAACTAAATAATGAAGGACATGGTTGAAACAAAGCCTTCCTCTGAAATTAACTGGATTAGCCCATCCCTGACCTGTTTTACATTTAGACCAAAAAGACACCATGAAGGCTCACACTGACAATTCCGTCATTGAATCTCATAATCCAGATACAAAAAAGCCATTATTTTGATGATCTGAGCATTTAGATGCTTTGCTGTTTATAGCAATTAAAAAGACCCTATTGCCTTTTATACAATCGGATAACAGAGCGCTGATATAATTGTATTTGCATAATACTGTCCCAGGACTGAAACTCTAAACCAGCATTACATTTACTAGAACTGCAGTTCCCAGAGCTACAGATAGGAGGAGCCCTTGTTATTGTTTCTACACAAAAGTTTGCTTCCTACGCGGTGCTAAGTTATGAAAGTAGGGTAACTGGTTCTTTTTTTCTTTCGTGCTGAAATGCCAGGGAACAGTCAGCACCCGTACAGCAAATTACACGCTGTCACTTTGACGCCATGACAACTTAATAAGCACTGTGTCACTTCCAGAATAACGTCCCTCAAAACATGCACGGTATGGCTATTATATGACATACTTTAAGGAACAATGAAGGAAAGCATTTTTAATGGATTTATTAAGGCAGTACAGTGTAATGATAAGAGAAACCGAGGTAGTAGATGCCAGTATCCTATTAACTGCAATTTCAGGAGCGTGACCGTATTTTGAAACACTTTCTTTTACCTTTATCGGCACAGTGGTCTGACTTGGTGAAGCAGCTAACGCATACAACTCTCCTGCTAGAGAGTGGAGACCGGCTTCCCTTGTGGTATACACCCTCTAGACACTTGGGGCTGAGTTAGCTGGTCGATGCCGAATATCCTGCTGGGGAAAGATAAGAAACCGCATAAGCACAATGGAAACTTGGGGCTGAGTTAGTTACTCTCGCCCGAGAGAGTGAGTGTGCGTAGATGAGCATCCCAGGAGTTTAAGCTCCAGCGAAGCGCCTGCTTCCGTACCTCTGCTGCAAGCTCCCAGATACAATTTCAAAGCTATCGCCACCCTGTACAGATCAAGTACAAGTCAGCAGAGACTCGGAATGACGCTGCCAGTCCATCATGCTTGCAAAAAAGGAAATCCATTCCTAGCACTAGATCTATCGTTACCCAGCAGCCCCTGTCAAATAGTCACAAATTTCCTGGCTAGAAAGGGTTGATGAGGCATATTCCTTTTGTCTGCCTGGCAATCGCAGTGCAGGGGCCACAGATCTTCAGAACCACCTTCATGCTTCAGGGGTACAGCGGGCTGCCTTTTTGGCTTTCTGAGTGCCAGCAGAGCTCAGCGGTGGGAGCTGTCAAGGCAATAACGTGGGTAGCAGAAAGGGTATGTAAATGTGTGCCTGTTTCTCCTTCAAGCGATTGGGCATGCCAGTTAGAGTGTGAAATCACCAGCTTGGAGTCATTACAGCCTGCCAAGGTCGCAGTCTGCCCGTGGCACACTGCCTGCTGGAAATGTGGTGCGACGGGAATGGATTTACACAGAGAGAAGCTACGAGTTAAGGGTACATAGAGGTTTGGACCTACAGGCATATAGGTGTGAAGAAGTCTGTTACACCACATCACAAACCTATCCACATAGCCGTGACCCCCATGGTTCTCTCGAAGGAACAAAATGTTTCGATACGCTTTGTATGTCATTTTCCCCCGCAGCCTCGATACAGCTCTGAAGCGTATGATTTCAGATCAGCTTTACGTTGTTTCTAATTATGACATGTGCAGTATGAGCTGCCTCCCACTGAGCACAGACACCCGTGTTCTTCCCCGTCCTCTCCACTCTGCACTAGCTCAATGTGTCAGGACTGGCAACGCCTCATGTCGCAGCATGTTGTGCTGTTCGCATGAAGAGTTTCAGCGGGCTCTGTAATTATAATGGGTTGAGCAGTGTGTGTCACGTGTATGTGCTCAATCCCAGGTTTAATTTAGCTCCGATCATGGCAGCCTCTCATATATCACATATAAGGTGGTCTTTTTGTATTTAGAACTGAATGTAATTATCTCCGGCACTTGAATCCCCTGATTAGAATAATATGCCTCGTCTCTTTGAACCACTGAAGCAAATGCAGAGCCAAGGTGATAGAGCTCTCTGCAGTCGTGCTCAATCTTGAACTTGCTATAAGGCTGCTTATGCCATTATTATTGTTATTATTATTATTATTATTATTATTATTATTATTATTATTATTATTATTATTGTTGTTGTTGTTGTTGTTGTTGTTGTTGTTGTTGTTGTTGTTGTTAGTATTATTATTATTATTTTAGCTTCTATAAGTTAGCATATTATGACAGTGGTTGACTGTGTCATTAATGCTGCTATGTAAATCTTGCTGGGTTTTCTTTTTCAGTACAAACCCTGTGCTGGAGCAGAGCTACTGCATGTAAATCAGATCCTGTAAAAAGCCCTGTCCATCTGCACCACACATTGTTAAGCTGTTAAACTGTCAAAGCTCCAGTCCGACATGCTGTGAGTTCTGTCACTGATTGAGATAAGCTCATGAGTGAGCTCCGAGTCGTATCTCACTATGTATCATAAATCTGTTGAGGTACCCTAACCTCTATGTGATAATGGGGTTAAATTTTCCATAGCATTGTATGCTCTGTTCAAACCATTATCAAATATACTGCAGTTACAGGCTATGCAAAAAAAAAAAAAAACCTTTAGACATTATTGTTAAAAACGAATATAGTGATTCTGCACTGAATGGTTCAATTTATGACCGTAGCAGAGTAATAGTAGGGAATTATGTTATTGGCCCAATGGAGTCTGGGATTGGTATTTAAATTGAAACCATATGCTACTGTCGGTACATACAGTACAGTACTGCAGCCAGGTAAAGTTCCGACTCCAATGTGTGCATCCTGTGACAAGATAATATTGCACTGGCTTCAGTTATTAATGCAACCCCTGGGAAGAATTTAAAAACAGAAGGCAACAGCGTTCCTCCATGTTGGGTTGCATCCTGTAAGAATCAATGACATCGTTTTCTAGCATACTGAGGCCAAGAAATCAGATCACCAAACTACAAGGCATATGGCTGCAACAGCGACTTTGGCAGTAGGCAAGAGTCATACTGATTGGCTGCAAAGCATGTCAATTATGAGGAGAGGGAGCTGGTTGGTTGTGGTAGTCCACCCCTTAACTCCTGTATTCAAGCATGTTCTGTATTCAAGCATGATTTCCATTCTCTCTTACTTGCTTCACCCGAGATTGTTGCCCAAAAGACACTGATGAGAACTGACCTCAGGAACTGCAAGCTGTGCAAAATCCACCTGCTTCCTTTTTAATACAGTATTACTACAAAAAAAAACAAAAAAAACATCTGCTGCTTTCTTCAAAGCATTGCACGTTTTATTAAGTCTCTGTTAGTTCTACTGTACTTATACCTGGTATACCTGACAGAGGCACTGAGGCTGGTGATGATTCACTAGGTGGACAACAGAAACATCCCCAAACCATTCCCCAGCATTAAACGTGAGCGACAGGTATCGCTGGAAAGAAATGACCAGACATACTCCGCAGCAGAAGCTATCATTAGTGCCAATACTGTACATGATAACAGGACCTCTAATGTTGTAAATAAAGTCAATGACACATTACACATACAGCACAACAGACCTTCCTTCACATATCGAGTAATATGCAAGCTCTTCTGCAGTATTTTTTTTAAAGCTGTAATAAATCAGGTTGATTGCTGGATAGTGCTAAAAGAAAATTATTGCCAGTCCTAACTGGTAATCAGATTCGGTTATAAAAAAAAAACAAATTAATAATGAATAAAATAAATGCAAATAAATCAATTTCCGATGTCAGACTCATTATTACTTTTTATCATCACCAGCAGCAGCCAGCAGTATCTTCAGCTGTCATTGCTGCCGTGGGTGGCTCTGTAATGCCTGCCTGCTTATTCAAATAAACAGATGCAACATAATAAATGTGATGCAAATTCAGTGTGTTCCTTTAAGGAACGCAGCAGTGAAAAAGTGGCAAAAAGTACCAACTGTTTCATTCATTTGAGTGTCAGCTCCCAACAATGTATAGCAATGATATAGCACGTGCATCCCTTTCATTTCCCCAGTAGAGACAGAACCTCTCCAGTAGAGACACCCATGCCCCACACTCCAGCTAGTTATTATTATTATTATTATTATTATTATTATTATTATTATTTATTTCTTAGCAGACGCCCTTATCCAGGGCGACTTACAATTGTTACAAGATATCACATTATACATTATTTCACATTATACAGATATCACATTATTTTTACATACAATTACCCATTAATACAGTTGGGTTTTTACTGGAGCAATCTAGGTAAAGTACCTTGCTCAAGGGTACAACAGCAGCAGACTCCGCAGCAGAAGGAGTCTGTGGTTGTGGGTTCAATCCCCAGTGTCAAGAGTCCAGAGCCCTAACCACTACTCCACACTGCTAGTTGATAGTTGGCCAATCGCCGTCTATTAGTACAATAAGTTTCTAACTGGTTGTCAGTTGGCGATTGAGTTTTAAAACAGTGAATTAACATGCTGAGTATATGAGTAACTAGGACAGGAGCATGCGGCTGTGCTTCATTTTCAGTGTGGCAGCACAATGGCATTGCGCCATGGTCAGGGCTAGGCATTCTTCTCCCCAGAGCCCCAAAGTAAGGAGAAGATTTGATATGCTGTAAGTGCTGTGTCGTAGACAAAAGGGCAAGAGAAACGTTTTGCATGAAATGAATGCTGCCATCCCCTGGGTGTGGGTCTGGTGATGTGAAACCTGCTGAGAGACTTTGACACCCCATTAAAAGAAATTCAGAAACTGGAGCTTGAGTGAGAAAGACAAATTATCGAAGGCAGGAGTGTGTGCGTGTGAGGGGGAGGGTGGGGGGGAACCAAGACAAACAAATTAGCCATGCTTTAATGCCTACACTGCGCTTCAACAGAAAACAAAAACAAACAATGCAAGTTTGACAGAAGGAAATGACAAGAAACCGTTCTGTAAAGTGAGGCTGATGTACCATCAAAACAATTCTAAACCGACTTGGCAGATAGTAGACGCTGGGGTCGTGCAATGAGATTAATAATAAATTGCTTGTCCAAAGCTTTTCATTTTGAATTAGGCCCGGGCGATGAGAGAGATATGCAAGAACAAGCAGCGCAAACAGAAGAAGTAATGATAATAAAAATAAATAGAAATCAAATAAATGGCTGTCTGCAGAGTAATGTTCTGATGGGTGAAGGTTAGGGCTCGTTTGAAGAGAGATGGCAGCTGTACTGTATTGCTTTCAAACTACTGAAATGTTTTTTCAAGAAACTCCTAATTAGACGGCGTCAATATTAGATTGGAAGGACAAGTATTAAAAATTTCAGAATTCATAACTTAGCAGCTATTAAAGTCTAAATGCACGTTGCAGAAATAGATTAAACATCTCTCTCTTTCACTCTTTCTCTCCTTCATCTCTATCTGGTTTCCCCTTTCTCATCATCTTTCTATTTTTTGCCCTCTTTCAGCCACTATCTTTCTTTTACCCCCCTCTCTTTCTCTCTCTCTCTCTCTCTCTCTCTCTCTCTCTCCCCCCCCCTCTCTCTCTCTCTCTCTCTCTCTCTCTCTCTCTCTCTCTCTCTCTCTCTCTCCCCCTGTTTAAGGGCACAGTTGCAGTCAGCAGGATGTAAAGGCCTGGATTTTTACAAGCGCAATGAACCATAAAAAATGCTTTTCAGACATAAATAAAAGCACACCTTTAATCCCCCCCGACAGCATTGTGGGGATGGCATTCAGTTCAGTAATACAGCAACGCATCTGTTTCAAAACCTGTGCTCAGAATGTTAAAATGTTAACCATTCATTCCTGGGGTGTTACATTTCGATTAGCAATTTATACCTATGATTTCATTAAGGAAATATTTGTTCGGGAGGCTGTTGTTTACAACATTACCACAGGAGGAGCAGATTCAGAACAGCACAGAGGGACGTGCCCTGTCCAGTCAGAAAACTAGTGCAAGAGACAGATAAAAGGTTTTGTGTTTAAAACGAACATTTTGGAAAAAAAAAACACATCTCTATCAATGATATCTATTGAAAAGCACACACCACGTCTCAAAAAAAAAAATCATATTACACTGATCTTCAAAAAGTGTTGCAATGATTGAGAGATTCAATATGGTTTTCATTGCATGACACATACTGTGTCGACATGCTTTGTGTTGGATTGGGGCGTTATCTGGAATCCTACTCCCATGGTCTACGATTCTATTTAGATTGCATTCCATTATCTCCGGTTCCTTTGAAGCACGTGTCTGTTTCTGCAAAGGATGGCTCTGATTCTATTGTGTGTGTATCACCTCCAGTCCAGGAGAGCGTGTCCGCTGTTGAATTAAAGATGCTTCACTTTCAATGTAGGATACCTGTGATTCATTGTGCACAGCAAGCAGGCCCTTGAGAGTGAATCACAACCATTCCCATCAGCCAGGATACGCGTCCTATCTGTGAGAGAGATGCAAACCACATGTGCATTTGAGGAAATGCTGGAGACTAGCCTTCATCATAATCCACATAGTTTTGCATGCTATTCAAGGGAATATTATTGATTAGTAGAGGGTGTCAATGCTGATGGGCAGTGGAGGGAGAAGGGTTATTGTTAATAAGTAATGGAGTTTCTTTGTGATGACCCCCATCCTGATCCCATTCTACCAAATGAAATTAAACAGCCTCTCAAACCGCCACTCTTCTCTCAAACACTGATGCTGTATTGGGTCCACCTCGACCAGCCCCCATTGGGAGTGAATATTTTACTCTTGCAGAGAGAAGGAGGTCACAGTTTGACAGGTCATTCCATGTCACGCAGTATGACTGAGTCAAGACTTGAAGCTCACTATGAGTAAATTCCATCGCAGCTCCAGTTTCTATCCATATGTTTAGTGAAGTGAATACTTGGGTTTTGCAATCCATTGGGTTTTCTTATGGGAAGTCTATCAACACTATTATTTTCAAAACTTGGATTTTGATTACATTTTATGCACAAATGTCATTAGCTTTTTTTTTTTAATCCAATGCTTTATTATTGTAGTTTTATGTGACAATCAGTCCCTAGGTGTTCAAAAATATAAGATACAGATGTAATTTATTTTTAAATCCAAAAAGCTCCCACATTAATTTAGACAGTATCATACAATTTTTTTTAATAAGAGAATGGTGCTCAATTATTGATATATACCTACAAATTTAAAATTTACTCTTAGGCTAGTAATAGATATTTTGTTTCATTACTGATGATAGCTTTATAATATAAATAAAACATCTATTCAAATTCAATGCAGTCCTGCTACTTTATAAATTGCTTGTTTAAATAATGTGTTGCTAAAATGATAAGCAGCCTGTACTCGGTAAACTAGTGCCCTTTCATACAGTGCAGTTAAATGACTTCAAGTTTTATAGGAGATATTTTCAGAATATTAAATCTGAATTTCCTAAGATCAGAATGTGTTCCTGTTTACAAGCTGTATTTATTAATCCAATAACAATTGCTGTTGCTGCTGGTGCAGAGCACTGGGGAGATATGAATCACAACAGGAATTGGTTTCCTACCCAAGGTGCGTGGTACAGGGGCTACAACCCCACAGTACACTGTGCTCTGCTAACACTGCGCTGTCCTGTAAGCGAAGCGGCTTGTCCTCCTGGCAGCCACACTGCACCTCTGTGCTGATTAAATAAGTGTCCGTTCAGGTTAGAGTGTCCGTCTCTGTTTCTGTGTTTACTGAGATCATATCTTTCTTCCCACAAAGCTGAAATGAAATTCCATTGATTAAATCTCCTGTGTTTGTGTCTGGGTAGCAGAAACACAAAACTAGATAAAAGTTCCGAAGCGGGTCTGTGAATTCTTACACTTCCAATATTTCTTATTATATTTATTGTTTATTATATATATCAAGGCAAGCAGGAAATCACCACCACAGCAACAGTTGAAAACAGTCCTTGTTTATGAGAGCCTTATGGCTGGCAATACTTCTGCCTTTATCTGTGTATAGAAGGGTGGGTTGCGTTGTTATCATTAATTTTTTTCTATGTTGTAATCTATTGCAGATTTCCTTGGTCATTTGCATTTCTCTCATCATCTTTACATTCTTCTGAGTGACAGTATTCATGTTCTTATACTTTATTAATCTAAAGAGTGTCCTCTGATAACTTGTTCTACTGTTTCTCTTTATGTCAGTGCTTTGGAAAACAAAACCAGTCTATGCTAAGCTCTCCACAGCAGGACTTAACTTGCTGAAACGGGACTCAACAGAAAGCTGTTGATTTTATTTTATTTTTTTAGAATAACCTTATCCTAAAAATGGATTCAAATACTTGGAGTTAGTTCTGGGTGATGTCAAAGACCAGGAGATCCCAGGTTCATATTCAAGCTGTTCAAAGGCGTGCCGTCACCCATACTGATCCTGATACCTCTCCTGGAAGGTGCTCTATTAAATTGGATTCTCACATTGAAGTGTGAGCTCTGCACATTTTATATTGTGCGAACTACAGATGTGAAATCACACTGCAAGTTCACAGCCATTCGCAGAACATGAACTCCCTTCACCAGATGAAGGTGAAATCTTGGCAGAACAAAAATGTGTGTCTAACACAAACGGGACATTATGGACCTCTCATAGGCACCGCTGCTGGATGACCTTTCCCTCTTCAGTAAAGACATATGACTTCTGACTAAGTTTTAAAAGGGGAAACAAGACAGGCTGAGTCTGCCCGAAAGGTCTAGAAAATACAGCCTTTGTCATATTTGAAACCTGTGCCTAGCTGTGTGCAAGGCACAGGCATTAGGCCAGCAAACCTACAATTCTGCAGATTATGACAGCTCTAGTGGGCTATGTCTAATGGCTGTTTGAACTGAAAGTGCCCTGCTGAGCCATTAAAAAAGACCCAGTAATGACTTATGGGAGTCCTGTGCAGTCACATTCTCTGCTTCACTGACTCTTATATTGCTGTAACCCACACTGCACTGACAGTGTTGCTGTGTAATCTGGATTTTTGGGGAGGTCATATTTTGGGCTGCGGGGCTCCAAGAAGCTCAGTGACACAGGCTCTGTCTCTGGGGACCTTGCTCACATCCACGTGGCATTGTGGTTCCACAGTGGATGTGCTCAGGTGTGGTAAAAAAAAAAAAAAAAAGCTAAAGGCGTGCTGGGTTGGATTAGCAGGGGGATAGAATATAAAAAAGGACACTGGTTACACGGCTGGCCAACACAACACAGCTGGTTGAAGACACAAGGAAAGGTTAGAGCTACTGTATATCATAGGAAACAACCATATCTGTCCTTCGGTTTTACTCCAAATAAAGAAGAGGCTACAATGGGAAAGGATAGTGTTCCCCGCAGTGAGCACTGGTTTTGTTACCAAGCGCACACAAACCAGCTTCCACGCACGTGTTGCGGGCCCCTTGAGGGCCACAGGGTCCCATAAGCCTGAGTGAGGGGCACACCATCCCGCTGATTAGTGTTCTTGGAGAGGCAGATTCGACAAAAGCATGACTGAGCATCCAGGAACCGAACACAAAAGACACAGGCAGCTCTGGTGGATGCTACTGCAGGCTTGCTCTGCTTCATTGAAATGGGAGGACGTGCTGTAGAGCAAGCAATGAGTAAACGAATGAAACCAATTATAGCGCAGCTCTGACAGCAGATTAGATACCTTAGCAGTGCTGATGATATGAATAATATTTCTGTAAGGTGCTATGTTAAGGGACATTGGAGGAATGGTACCACATTGGTAACAGTTTTATATTTGTTTTGATAGCAATCACTGGTGTTTTACTATGTGTATCGGAAACTTTTTTAGAAGCTGATCTTTAAATTATTATTATTATTAGTTTATTTAGCAGACGCCTTTATCCAAGGCGACTTACAGAGACTCGGGTGTGTGAACTATGCATCAGCTGCAGAGTCACTTACAATTACGTCTCACCCGAAAGACGGAGCACAAGGAGGTTAAGTGACTTGCTCACGGTCACACAATGAGTCAGTGGCTGAGGTGGGATTTGAACTGGGGACCTCCTGATTACAAGCCCTTTTCTTTAACCACTGGACCACACAGCCTCACAGATGTTCCTGTAACCAATGTGTGAGACCTGGAGGCTGTTAGCATTGTGGCTTCCTCTTCCTTTCAGCTGGCGGAAGGACCGTGTCTAGAGAAATTATCGGAGCATTAGGGCAGGCAGCCTGATCGCTCATCTTGGGATCTGTCACACAACTCATCATCAGCTCAGAACTTCACTGAATTAGCAACGCTGCACTGCAGAATAATACTACGTTATCTTACTCTGTGCAACATTTTCTGTATCTAAAATTTAAACAGCTTACAAATCTCATCTCGTTGGTATACTTGGAAGTAATGATTTCTCAAACACTCCTTCTTTCTTACCTCTGCAGTAGTGTCATTAAAATCCAATCTGTTCTCAGTTCTCCAGTGCCATCACACAGCAGCTGCTTTTTAACCAGTAAATCTCACTCCAGCAATGTGCTCAGCTATCGTAGGACAATGAAATATTATAATCTGTTCTGCCATTAGGTCAATCTTGCATTAAATCTTCAGAACTGGATAGACCTTCTCTGTAATGCCCTCGCTTCCTCATAGATCCAAGAGAAAATGACAAGGTTTGTTAATCTAAGTAAAACATGACAGATGAATTGTCTATAAAGATGTGCACAGTGGACAGTAAGTGGTTAAATAATGCGTGGCGCATGCTCCGATGTGCTGTGCTGCACTGTTCCCTTCTGCACCTGGTTAAGCATGCAGATGAGCTTTGAAAAAGTGAGTCTTATGTTTCTTTTTGCTTCTGTTGTTCGACACTTACTGTATTCTATAAATATCAAGCTGACGCTAACAAGCTCTTGGCCTTTGTCTGCGGGTCTATTATTGTATATGACGTACACAACATTCATGCAAAAGTCATGGAACTTCTGTTTCTATCTATTTATCTATTACCTGCCTTTGACTATTTAAAAGTGATGTTGGAAAAATGTATAGCAGATTGACTAGCAGGACGACATATATATATATATATATATATATATATATATATATATATATATATATATATATATATATATAAATATAATATGTAAACTTGTAATTCCCCACTTAATGAGTATCTAATGTAGAAATAAATATCAGTGAAATGTTTACTATACCGATGCCTCAGACAAACCTTTGTGGAGTTGCACTTGAGTTGTGAAAATGCTATCCATCGTCGTGCTTTTTCTTTATTATGCGATGCTAATAAAGACATCGTTAAAAATGCAATTGGATTTCGAGAGCAGACTATAATTACCAAGCATCCCCAGGTGCCTTGCACTCAGCGGGAAACCCAAGACAAGCTGATCAATTTGAGTAAATTAAAAGGTGTTTTAGCCTGCAGTTAAACCCGAGAGAAAGTAGTAGAAAGGTGTCAGAAATGTCAGAGGGGAGACTTGAGCCTGAGTGTATGCTAACAAAAAGCCATTCTGTATGTGGTAATATGCTTTATATGAGCCAGCAAGAAGAAAGCCAGCAGCAGATGAGCAAGGCAAACAATGAGGAGTCTGGTACCTTGCAGCTCCTCTGCGTCCCAGTCACTGCTCTGTAACCACTAAGCCACGCTATCAAATCAGTACCATGCTGTTCTCTGCTATAAGCACTAGGCCACTGCCTCTGAATCCCTCAGCTTCAACACACTGGCAGGCCTTTCCACATTTGTGCTGCTCTGGTTCCTGAACCCTGCCGTCTTTGTGTTAGGTTGGAGTGTGATGTAAGCCTTCTCTTATTTGACTACTGTATCCCTGTATGTAGTTCGCCTCATTGAGTTCTTGTTGGCAGAAAGGAAATGCTGTGTTAATCGACTTAATATTCATTCTAGATCACAGTGGGATTATCCCAGTGTTTTGTTTTAAAAGCATTGCAATTAAGCAAAGCAAAACAAAACAGAGTTCAAGAGATGATGCCCCTGAGAAAACATCATCAGTTAAGTGGAAATTTGGATTTGGTGGTAACTGGAGTTGGCTGTATAGACAGAGGAATGAATCCACACAGACCCTTGCTTAGCCCTTATCCTGCCGAAATAATGCAATTTGAACTTAGTAGTTAATAAAATTTACAGAATAAAGAGGTTGGGTTTTAAGTTTTATTAGTCTACGGGGGGGGGGGGCACCTGCTGTTAAAGTTTTTCTTTTTGTTCTCCTATATAATAAAAGCAGAGCAGCTCATCTGGGATACAGCGCAATCCGCCTTCTGCAAGCACAGCTAATAGATCTGTTTCGAGGGGTTATTGATGCAGGGAGCTCTTTTTTTTCGATCTGCTCCGTCTGCTGTTATCAGAGGTGTTTAGCCTGTGCTTTCAATCAATCCCCCTGCCTGCCTGTCTGTGTGGTAAGAGTGAACTGTGCAGTGCTGTGGATAGAACAGGGGGGGTTCCAAACATGGCTCTATAAACTTGTATTCCAGTGGGCAGGCAGATCCCAGGCTGTAACGAGTCCAGTGGCAGAGGTGCTTTATCTGTAGCAGCATATATATATACAGACGTGCTCAAATTTGTTGGTACCCCTCCACAAAAAATGAAGAATGCACAATTTTCTCTGAAATAACTTGAAACTGACAAAAGTAATTGGCATCCACCATTGTTTATTCCATATTTAATAGAAATCAGACTTTGCTTTTGATTTTTTATTCAACATAATATTGTAAATAATAAAACAAATGAAAAAGGCATGGACAAAAATGATGGGACCGCTAACCTAATATTTTGTTGCACAACCTTTAGAGGCAATCATTGCAATCAAATGTTTTCTGTAGCTCTCAATGAGACTTCTGCACCTGTTAACAGGTAGTTTGGCCCACTCTTCCTGAGCAAACTGCTCCAGCTGTCTCAGGTTTGATGGGTGCCTTCTCCAGACTGCAAGTTTCAGCTCTTTCCATAGATGTTCGATAGTATTCAGATCAGGACTCATAGAAGGCCACTTCAGAATAGTCCAATGTTTTGTTCTTATCCATTCTTGGGTGCTTTTAGCTGTGTGTTTTGGGTCATTATCCTGTTGGAGGACCCATGACCTGCAACTGAGACAGAGCTTTCTGACACTAGGCAGTACGTTTCGCTCCAGAATGCCTTGATAGTCTTGAGATTTCATTGTGCCCTGCACAGATTCAAGGCACCCTGTTCCAGGCGCAGCAAAGCAGCCCCAAAACATAACTGAGCCTCCTCCATGTTTCACTGTAGGTATGGTGTTCTTTTCTTTGAAAGGTTCATTTTTTCGTCTGTGAACATAGAGCTGATGTGACTTGCCAAAAAGCTCCAGTTTTGACTCATCTGTCCAAAGGACATTCTCCCAGAAGGATTGTGGCTTGTCAATATGCATTTTAGCAAATTCCAGTCTGGCTTTTTTATGTTTTTTTTTCAAAAGTGGAGTCCTCCTGGGTCTTCTTCCATGGAGCCCACTTTCGCTCAAAAAGCGACGGATGATGCGATCAGAAACTGACGTACCTTCACCTTGGAGTTCAGGTTGTATCTCTTTAAAAGTTATCCTTGGTTCTTTTTCTACCATTCGCACTATCCTTCTGTTCAATCTGGGGTCGATTTTCCTCTTGCAGCCGCGCCCAGGGAGGTTGGCTACAGTTCCATGGACCTTAAACTTCTTAATAATATTTGCAACTGTTGTCACAGGAACATCAAGCTGCTTGGAGATGGTCTTGTAGCCTTTACCTTTACCATGCTTGTCTATTATTTTCTTTCTGATCTCCTCAGACAACTCTCTCCTTTGCTTTCTCTGGTCCATGTTCAGTGTGGTGCACACAATGATACCAAACAGCACAGTGACTACTTTTCTCCATTTGAATGACTGATTACAAGATTGGAGACATGTGTGATACTAATTAAAGAAACTAATTAGTTTGAAATATCACTATAATCCAATTATTTATTATCTTTTCTAAGGGGTACCAACAAATGTGTCCAGGCCATTTTAGAATATATTTGTAGAATAAGCAATAATTAATCTCTTTTCACAGCTTCTTTGCTTTATTCTATGACATACCAAAGGCATGCAAGTATACATGATAATTTCATCACTTTTCAGGAGGAATGAAGCATTATTTCAATGAGCTGTAAGGGTACCAACAAATTTGAGCACGTCTGTATATATATATATTGCACAGAGCTTTAGGACTGCATTGCCAATTGACTCACTGTGGCCTTCACTCTCTTTACTAACTTGAACTCCCCAAAAAGCATGCAGCAACTAGCTTTATTATGGCCTAAACTTCACCCAATTGATTCACTACAGACATATTGATAATCTTGCTTCAGGATAGCTGCCCTCCCCGTTTGACGAAGCCAAAAAGCAGGTGGAGGCTGGGGAGGAGGAGGCAAACTCTGGCACACAGCCGGAAGGTAATGGTTTGAGGTAAGATATGAATCCCTTCCCCTTGCTGATCGTTGGGCGTACTGTTTACCAAAAGACAAATAAGATGCCAGCTATTCGACTGACGATTTGTCCTGGTATTGGAAGTGCGTTCCCTGCCTGAACCAACGCGTTGCTTAATATGCTTAATATACTATTGGCTAAGCGGGGCAGAAAACCTAAACTACTGCAAGTGCAAGAGAGTCTACAGCCTGACAAATGCCCTGCTCTGTGAAGACCCAATTACCCCTCCAGAATGGGAGCAGCTGGCATCGGAGAGGTAGCATGCTTTGAAGCCCTTCTCTGCAGGCTGTGCCACCCATTGCCTGCACGCAGGAGCCCTTTGAAGTCCTCGACAGTAGTGGAAGGTCCCTTTTGTTTTTCGGCTTACTTTTTGAAGAGAGAGAGAGAGAGAGAGAGAGAGAGAGAGAGAGAGAGAGAGAGAGAGAGAGAGAGAGAGAGAGAGAGAGAGAGAAAGAGAGAGAGAGAGAGAGAGAGAGAGAGAGAGAGAGAGAGTGCCTGGGAGGTCGTGGAATAATCCAATCCTCTGTTCTTGAGAACCTCTTGACTCTCTCCACTGTGCTTTTTCTCTTTCTAAAGTGGTTTTGTTTTGTTTTGTTTCCCCCTTCCTTTGCTGTGCTGGCAATGTTGTGAATATGATTATCATATTAAACATGTGCATGTGTATGTTTGTGCTCTGGGAGTGCTGGTGAACAAGGGCTAGGTCCTCAGAATACTGTACAGAAATCTCTTTCCTCAGCTGGAGACCAGCTACTCCACACACTCCCCACCACCAGCAGCAGGTAGCATTGCTGGGCTGCAGCTGAGCTGTTGCCCTGTTGAGGTTCCTTGGGGGTAGTCAATGCACATTGAACCATTACCTCAACAATATCAACAGTACATTATGACCATATTCTCAAAACTACAGTATTTACTCAACATTGTCATTAGCACATCTAAAAGAAAAACACGCCCTTTAAAGATCCTGAACCAAAAGTAAACAGACATTTATTTGAAAGGAACTGTAAGTAGTGTAAATTCATACATACAGTGAGCCAATGGTGTCTTTTATGCATAGTCAGCTACAGGCACTTCTGTGTGCAGTGCTAAGTGTGTCAGCCACGTGCTAAACTTATGTGCTGTATTCTGAAACCCGTTCTTCAAACATCTTTCTTGTATGTAAATATTCATGTTAAACTGAAGTTTATATTGTGAACGTCTGATAAATCTAGATGAATTTCAGATAAATCCTTTAGAAATCAAATTGGTATAAAGCCGTGGTGTGAAGTCTTCATTATTTAAGGATTTCACAGCGATTCAGTTCTGCTCTCCATTCCCGACCCTTGTTACAGGAGTCAAAAGGTGTCAGAAACCCATTTACAACTGTCAAAGCAGCTCACTGTTTACTGAGCATGCAGCAGCACAATGCAGAGGAGATGCAATTATACCCTGAGACCCCTTATCTTAGCTGTGGCAGCAGAGTCAGTGAAAAGCTATCAGCCTTGCCTTTCATTCCGGACGACAAACCCTTTCTTAACACCCCCCCCCCCCCCCCCCCCCCCCTAATATTTCTGTAGAAGTGCGAGGAAGGCAGTGTCAGGAAAAGTTTCTCTAAAACAGGGCCACGTGCACAAACAAACCGGCACCTTGCCACTAACCTTGTGATTCAATTTAACATTCAGGCTGGTGGAGAGTGAAATGCTGTCTTTGTTGCCCATCCTGGAAATGCAGTTGCTTTAATCTAGTATCTTTCGACCATCTGGCTAGATTGCAGTGCTTTCATCTGCTCTGGCTCATTCTGCCTTTTTGGCTTTGTGAAAACAACAAAAAGCCTTGTGGAAAGTTGTTTCATCGGAGACTCTGTATAGACACGGAACCTGATGCAGCGACAGACCCACCTCCCGCTACAAAGGGTAAAACAGTTACGTGATCTAAGGTGAAACCATTCTATAAGGGATATAGTCAGGGCAATCAGACTGCAGGACAGTTCAGATGCAAACCAAACATTTATTTAGCAGTCAGGGAAACTTCAAAGGTTGTCAACATAAAAATAATAAAAGTATCTGGACAAACACTGCCTGTTGCTTATGTGTCAGTTGGTTATCTGGTACCTTGGTAGATGTCCTGGTCTATTCGTTTGTGGTCCTCCAGATGCAGTCGACTACCACATGGTAATGGACTCTAATTGGGGTTCTGTTGATTTCATATACTATCTGGAACCATCCAAGATCCTGTGCACAGTGAGATAGTGGAGGGACGAGAGAGCAAGCCAAACAGCCTGTTAGCTATTCACTTACTGTTCCCCAGTTGAGGTTATGCTGGGCAGGATTAGATCAGCTCTGTGGAGGGCAGGTCTCAGGTCACACACACACACCTCTCGTGTACCCAAGCTGTCATCTCTCATCTCAGCCCCACGGCTCTCCTGGGACCTCAGCAGAACGACAGGCGCAGAGGGCTTCATGAAAAGAGACAGCTCTCAGCACGGGATGCTAAAGTGCAGCCTCAAATTGCAAACAGATAGCACTTATCCGCACAGAAATGGGCTTTTAACCTTGAGAGACAAGGTCACGGGCACCAAGCGGCAGCTGCTGTTTTTATGCATTAGAGTTGTATATATTTGCTTCTCTTCTTAATCATTTGTGCTCTGGTGGGCGACGGGGCAAGAAAGAAAGAAGAGAGGGAGGGAAGGATGGCGTGGGTGAAAGGTGATGAGAAGAGTGAGAGTGGGAGGTATCACAGGGAGCATAGAAGAGAGAGATGGGAGGGGGAAGGGATATAACACAGAAAAAGCGAGCGTCTGCTAAGAAATTAATAATAATAATAATAATAATAATAATAATAATAATAATAATAATGGAAATCCATGTGATAGTACAGAGGAATAGGCGAGTGTGGGAGAAGGATTGGAAACAACTATATCACAAGCCATGCAAGGTTAAACATGGCAATCTTTTCAAAAGAATGGGTGTGATTTCCTTGTTTAACACTAGGAATGTGCAATATGGGTTTTAATTGAAATTAACACTTATTTGAAAGTGGGAAAGCCAGTTACATAACTGCTAGATAAATGTTAAAAACTAAAAAAAAATATGCATAGGAGATAATTCATCTAATATTTCTGAAGAAGATTCCGATTCCAATGTGCATGGGAGTTTTTTTAATACCAACATTTCCCACACATGATTAGGTTTTGTGCACCAATTTTGAGCTTGTGTGAATTTAATGTTCACAGCACTCCATCTTACTTACTTTAAATCAAAAGGTGTTGAAGTTTCGCAATACGCATTCACAGCATTTAGGCAATTCGATGAAGAAAACCTGATGGGATGTTTAAAAAAATGTATCCTGCAGGTAAGTTTATATTACCTTTATAAATTCAATATTGATTTTTTTTTTTTTTTTTAAGTGTACAACAGATTTAAATTATTGAAAAATAATTTATTTCAGGACATTTCAGACAAAAGCCCTTCTCCCGCTGCATAGAAAGAAAAGTATAAACAGTGCAGTAAACTTGTTACTGTCTACTGGAGGCTAATTCATTTCATTTGGCTCTGTTTTGGGGGTTTTAGGTCCTTTCAAGACAAGCTTCCTGATGGCTTAAGCCTCCCTTTGCTGACCATAATTAAGATGGGTGAAACAGGTCTCCCATAGAAGTGAGGCATTTTGGCCAGACCTTGGAGATTGTCCTTTATTGCAGGAAGTGACACGATACTAGGAAGAAGGAAGTGTAGATGTTGTGATACTACATTGTGGTGCTTGTAAATTTGTAATACTCTAGCTCCAGTTACAGCAAACAAAAACAAGGAGAGGGACAACAAGATATGAAAGGGGGTCAGTGATAATGCCAGGTAGAGCGAAGGCACCAGGGCTTTAAAAGGGGTGAGCTGTCTCTGGCGTTTTACTTTCTTCAGAGCAGAAACCCACTTTCACAGTAGTGTACACACACTCAGGACCCCACGGAGAGAAAGAAATAACCCAGCTAGTTCCCTGCAGCGCTCTCTGTCTATCTGATCAGCAGGTGCTGAATGGGAGTCCCACAGAGAAACTCTTCTGTTTTAATGGCTTCAGAGGCAAACGGATTAACCCTTCCTGTGCCAATGATCCTAGCCAAACATAGTCAACTTGATCCCATGACAATTCTGCTTTGCAGGTTCATAGTGCCCCATGCCAAGAGTAAAAATCAGTTAGGACATGACAGTAGGATATAGGGGTCTTTAATTGGGCTAATAGTACTGGTCTCTAAAACAAAGAAACAAAAAAAACATTCCTGAAAATGATCCTTAACGTTTTGCAAATAGGGCCCATAGTTACTGTACTTGGCATGCAGTAATGTGGTTCTACTTTTTGCTAAAACTCTGTTGTGGTGCATGGGGATTCTGTTCTGTGAAGGGATAACCTGAACCTGCTTTGTCTACCAGCACGATGTGTGGAGGTGTTGCTTCTGCTTCGGAGCTGGACCTAGATCTGCCTGCTAGCATGGCGTGGGTGGCATTGTGCTGTGTGCTCACTGGGGATAATACAATCTTCTCTCTGCTCTTGCCAAGTGCTCTGAGGTATTTTTTTTTTACCCATATGTCATTCATGTTGTTTGATTTCCCATTCTTTTCTTCTTTCTATTTTCCATTGCATAACCTGTGTGAGATCTTTTCCAGTCTACCTATTAATACAACCCTAAAATCTCAGGATAATATTGGGTACCTTACTCCATCTGTTTAACATGCCATGACTGACAAGGCTGGGGAGCTGTGGGAGAGATCTGGCTAGTCTCAAAGCAAAGTCAAACCTTACTTTATTTTGTATATACTCCCCACCCCTGTCGCACCATCGTTTACCACACATTATTAATACCACTGAACACTCCCAGCCAAAAAAGTACAGCACCATACCCTAACTCCTGTATAAACAAACAAATAAAGATTTGCCACAATAGTACATCAGCACAGTACCGCTGTCATAGCTAGTGCACTACTTTATTCTGCAGCAGATTTATAAACACTCTGAATTTTCCATTTGTCACTAAATAAATATAAAGCTGCCAGGCCCTACAAGGTAATTAAATCCAGACCATTCATCCACCCTCCTGTCTCCCCGGATCTCTGCCTCTAAATAATGTATTGTTTTGTAATAACCTTTCAAAGAGCTGCATGTCGAGGCCTGCCACATCATTCTCTTTTTAAACATCGTACTGACGTCTTTGTTACTCTCTAATCTGGCCGTGGTAATGACCCTCCATTTGTTTGTTGTACACACAGAAAAGGCTGCCCTATCCTTACTGGAGAGTCCTCTCACCCTCCAATGCCTCAGAACTGACTTTGAAGGAGCAGTCTCGTTGGGTTTGCTGGACAAAATGTGAGGAAGCTGAGGAAGAACGTTAGCTGCAGTAAGGAGGATGCTCGGTCAAATGGAAGTGTGCCCTCTATGGGCAGAAGGAGCAGGAGACAATGTCAATTCTAATAGCTAGAACCTAGTGGCTGGTGGGCATTCTAGCCTGCAGGTACCAGGTGCTGAGGGATAGGGAAGCATTGTGCTTGAAGCTTTGTGACATTAGTGTAAGCAGCTGAGGGCCCTAGAAGCAGTGTCTTCACTATGGTTGACTGGGAGCTAATGTGGCCAACTGGTAAGAGCTCTGGGACTAAGAGGCAGTGTCGCCTAGTGGTTAAAGCTGAGGTGCTGGGAAGCAGTGGTCCTTTTGGGTTGAGTGAGAGGATTGGAAAGCAGGGAAACCTAGAGACAGAATCTGAAGGGTTACATGCATTTGGATAAGTAAAGGAAAGTGTAAGCTATGTTTTTATTTCTTTGTCTGACTCATGTATTTATAATTTTGATCTCTTATCTGTTTCTGCGCACTCTAGTTTTTGTCAGACGATTGTGTTGGAGGAATAACCTCTTGCGATGCCCTTCAGTGCTGATCACCAGCAGAGATACGGGAAGATAGATGCAGCGCACCTATTGTTCTGCACACTCTGGGGGAAGAGAGAGAGAAAGAGGAAGATACAGTGAGCTGTTCTTTATCAGGTTAAGAAGACAGGACCGATAGACAGGAGGAATGGTTCAGTAAGGTGCTTCCCAGCAAAGAAAAATATAAATAAGCATTGTATTGAAAATGAAAGTGCCTCTCTGAAATCAATGAAACTTTCTTTATTCTGTCTGCAAACGTTTTCACATCTAACACCTATTTTGTTATTGTTTTTATTATATTTTTTTAATGAGTTTTGAACCCATGATTTTCAGACACAGAGCAGGTACTACACAGGCGGTAATGTTAAAATAGTATAGTTATAAACATTTCTGCAAAATCGTATTCCTTTGTGGCAGCTGAAGTGAGAGCTTTTACAATCAGCAGGGATAAAAAGAAGAAAGTCCAGGCCAGTGGTCACGAACATCGCCGTGTAGGAGCGAGCACAGGCAACAGCAAAACAGTCAGGACAGGGCGAGAGGTGTGAGAGAGGACTGGACTAGCTGTGTCCTCCAATACAAAAACTCGTTAGCTGTCATAGAAGATGAATACTAAAATAAAGGTAACGCTTTACATGAAGTGTTTCTAATTACTGTGTATTTACATAGTAGTTACTTAGCAAATACATGTGTACTTACATATAATTACAATGTTATTATGCGTAGTTACAATGTACTTAAGGTGTAAGTAAAGTGATACCAGAATAAAATGGAGAAAGGTAGCTGGGTGGTACTTTCTGCTTAGTGACCTAACATGGTGTGTGAAATAAAGCAACTATCCCACTTTCCTCCCTGCGCTATGATTATTATTTATTATTATTATTATTATTATTATTATTTATTTCTTAGCAGACGCCCTTATCCAGGGCGACTTACAATTGTTACAAGATATCAAATTATTTTTTACATTCAATTACATTATTTTTTACACATTATTTTTACATACAATTACCCATTTATACAGCTGGGTTTTTACTGGAGCAATCTGGGTAAAGTACCTTGCTCAAGGGTACAGCAGCAGTGTCCTCCACGGGGATTGAACCCACAACCCTCCGGTCAAGAGCCCTAACCACTACTCCACAATGATGATGCAGCACTCCACTGTGACTGCAAGTGTTGCTTATGTAACATCTATATACTGTACAAATGATTGTGGTTCTGTACCTACGGTATTAACTCTATTGTACACCCGTCTTTCAGCTACTCATATTAATATTAATACATGGAAAAATCTGTTATAACAATGCACTCAATTATGAGACACCATATGTTCTGCTCCCAGCACAAGTAATGAGGATGGAGTGTGTTTGAGGCAGCAGATCTGTTCTAATTATTGTGGTAAGTGAACATGTTAACATGCTACAATTGGGTTTAAAAAACAAACCCTGCAAAAAGTACTGGATACATTATTTTAAAGGGACTGGATAAATGTGTAATGTCCCTCAATGTATACATACCATCCTTTAAAAAAAAAAAGTATTTCTTCTCTCACCTCTTCTTGAATCGGATGTGCATGTTAAACTTGGATAACAAATGCATTTATTTCAATTATTTGACCCTTTGAGGCTATTCTTTTCCAGTGCAATGAAACGTGGTTGGTGGAGGTAGAAGGAAATTGGAAAGAAGACTCTGGGATTACTGCCATGGGTCAGAGGGCCAATAACTGCACAGTATGGAAAACCATCCATCTCAAACAGGTCCAAATGGTTCCAAATGGCAAAGTACAGTATTCTCCAAAGGGACTCGCCACACATCTTGAAGGATGACACCCTTTAATAAAGCTGTGAATGTTTGTTCTACAGCAGCAGCAACATTAAGCAGACAAGTGACAGTCTGGGCTCTCAGAAAAAGAACGTAACCTCTGAGTCCCATATGTGTGCTGCTGTGAGGCTCGGATAACTGACAGAGAGAGAGAGAGAGCGAGAGAGAGATTCAGGGATCACAGCCCAGCCAAATGATTTCATTTCTCTTCCATTTTCCTTACAAATAAAAAGCAATTTGTCTGCTGTAAAACCGGGCTGGGGGAAGGAGGGAGGAGGGGGGAGGGGGGAGGGGGGGGAGCTTATCATAAATCAAAGTCGTAGCCAAAGCAGTGAAAAATGGTGGTGGCTCTTGCACTCACCCAAATGAAACACAGCCTGCCATTCTCCACAGCCCTCCCCTCTCCCCAGACAGGGGGCCTGGCGCTATTTAATGGAAATGAGCGTCAGGATGTCAACAGCCAGCCAGGCGGTTGGGAGTAATGAGCGGTGTGTGGCCTATTTGTCAAAACAACTAAATATTTCATCGTTAATGTTCTGGTAGATGGCTGATGTAAAAAAAAGAAGAAAAAATCCAAATGTATATACATTTTAGATTACAGTGCTTGAATACCTGTCTAATTACATTGTAATAACTGGGTAAATATCATACCGTGTTTGCTCTTACATGGTAACTACAGTGCTATTACATTGCAATGCCACGTAAACAATTACATGGTAATAGCAACACGATACAGGCAATTTCAATGTTGTTACACACTTATTCCACCAGTAGTTATCATGTAAGTACGTGAGCCATTGATGGATGCCAGTTATTACAGTGTAATTGCATGTTTCAATATGCCAATACAATCTTGTAGTACGGTTTCAATGATATCAGATCTAGCCCTTTTGTTTAAAAATACACAAATAAGAAAAACAATACCTACTGACATTGTTACACAATGGTGTGTATTTTATCTTGCTCTTAATTTTATTAATACTTGTACTGTGATTCTTGAAATATATTTTTATTTACGACTGTAAGTCGCCCTGGATAAGGGCGTCTGCTAATAAATAAATAATAATAATGCGACAGACAGCCATCAAAAGAGGACTAGAGTACAAGCAACAGCAAGAAGACCGTAGAAGAAACACGATCAAGAGACAGCACTGTGCTTTCTATCCTTCTGTTTACAGCAAGATCATAATTATCCCCAACAAACACTCAAACTTGAACAGTTGTAGCAACAGTTGTAGAAAGCTTGACAATTTGTGAGTGTTGGCAAAGAGAAAAAAAAAACAACATAGCAACACGTCAGTAAGAAATGTGGGATGTTTATACTGGTAAATTATAGTTTCACATTTACTTCCTGTCTTTCTAGCAATAAGACACCTGACTTTGCATCCAATCTCATGTGCAGCCTTCAAGGTGGGTCTGAGGCTCAGTGGAGTACCTGTAACACAGGAGGACACAATGAAGGTTATGACAATGCTGGAAAACAAAAATATCCACAAACACTCAATAAGGGGCTTGTATTGTTAAGCTAACAAGAGGGAGGATTTCTTTATTTTTCAAAATGCTTCATTCTTTGTAGAATAGGCTCTGGAGGGAGCAAACACTTCTACTTTTCACGTAGAGCCAGAGGCACTTTAAAAGAAAAAAACAAACCGCACCATGACTGATTCAGCCCCCAGAGTCTTGGAACTCACGCGCTTCTGTTATCATAAAACTAAAGATGTATCAGCTCTTAAAAAGGAGATGGATGAGATGGTAGTTCAAATATGTTTGCCTCAGATGATATGCTGATTTAGCTGAAACGGTGCAGTGATATCATTGTCATGCACTCTCGCACAGTAGCATGCCTGTGCCTTGAATTTTAAACCCTTCTGTGGCTTTGATTGCTCGCATCGGAGCTGCCAGCTTCAGCAGCAGCGGTGCAGCCCCTGACTTGATAGTCTGTGTCGCAGAGATTCCTCACCCCTGCTCAGGCTGCAATGCATTCTGGTAAGTGTAGGCCTGCTGTGAAAGGTACCTGAGACAGGTAAAACATACCAGAATGCATTGTGATGCGATTTGAAAAGCTTCAGCTGTCCCAAACTGTCCTAGTGTACATGGAGTCATATGGTAACCCTACTCACAGTCCAGGGGAATACTTGACAGTGCTCGCTAACAGAATACTGTCCTCCCTTTAAGAGTCGCACTGCTTTGGGTTTTATTAGATTTTTAATTAGAATGCAAGACTACTTATTATCTATTAAGAGGAAACCAAATTAACGTTCCAGTAATCACTGACGGGCTGTTTTACATTGCAGGTGTAAAGCATTACCAAGAGAAATACATTTTGTGTTATTCCCATTGTATTTAAAGTGTTACCATTAGTGTTACCAGCTCAACCTTTTTCTTTGAAAGCCAAGCAAACTCAGTAAACCTGCCTTAGTGTGCTAACTCCTTGTAGAAGCAAACCTGGCAGCTGCTATTCTTTACTTTTCTATTCTGGTTCAATTCAATATTGTCTCATTTGACGGTTCCTGAAGGAAAAAACGCATCTCATACTGGGTTTGATCATCCTAGCATTGTTTGCTTTTTAAATTAAATGTCACCGTGCAGAAAGGAAACAGCCAAACCCAAGCTGTGTTATTTAAAGTCAAGGTCCAGGGGATTCATTGGGCTTGGTGGATAAGAACTGGGGTAGGGGAAGATATGAATAATTAAGGAGCCATCTTTATGTGCAGAAGATTGTTTCAGCAGCTTCAAAAGCACTTGAAGTTCACTTTACTCTCAGGGATTCCAGACTGAAGAATTCATTCATTGAACATGACCTTAGTGGAACAAAACAAAAAACATATATACTGCATATAAAAAGAAGACAGACAACTCAAAAGAGATCTCCATTTACTGACTGCTCTGAAGACCGACAAGGATCTTCAGTTCTCCTGTGTTGTGGTGAACTGCTGCGCTGAGCAAACATAACTGGACATTCTAAATGTTCGATTTCACATAATGCTCGCATTCTTGTTTTTAAGGTATCGTCCAGACCTGCTGTGAACAGGTTTGTATTTGTCATCATGCGATTGTCTCGGGGCTTGAAGGCAGCACTCATGCTTTGTACTGCATGTCTTCCTGACTCTTTCTCTCTGAGCATGGCTCTTTCATTTTCCCCAGGCTTGCCCCGCTCCAGCAGTGCTCCCTCCCTTCTCTAATTAACTACACTAGTCTTTAATTAAGGTTTTTGCTCACAGTATTCCCTAAGCTCCCCTATAATATAGTAATCTCAAAAGCACAGGCTACAGTTTACTCTCGCAGTCAGAGCAAATCCAATTGGCACTGGGATGGAAATCCCTTTTTATGCCAAGATGAAAAGAAAAAAAAAACAAGGCAAATATATTTTGTTGCAACTACAATGAACACTACATGTTACCTTCACTGGGGACAAAGAAAAAGAGGAAGCAATCTATGCATGGCTTGTTAATATATATATATATATATATATATATATATATATATATATATATATATTCATATATATATATATAAAATGAAGAAGAAAAGTACTTGATAATCTGAAAATACACTATTTTAATAATTAGCTATAACGTTTTGGCTTCCGCCTTTTTTTTACCATGTTATTTAAAGAAATACTGGAAGCACAAATGTTGTAGCTAATTATAAAAATAGTGCGTTTTAGGTTTATCAATTACTTTCTTATTCATGAAGTATTTCTAGTGGTTGACGAGTATTCTGTTGGATCATGATTTTCCTTGGATATAGAACTGTTTCCTTGTTTCTCTCTCTCTCTCTCTCTCTCTCTCTCTCTCTCTCTCTCTCTCTCTCTCTGTATTTTAAGTGTTCAATCAAGCTAAGAGTTCGAATCACTATACCACACAGCAGCTGGTTGCTTCAGCTAAAACCACAAGGCCAATTTGCCAGTTATCAGCTCTATTCAACTGGCCACAAATATCCCCAGTCCACTATTTCAACCCTTGGCATTCCAACCTAATTAACTGCTGAGGTGGGTTATTCATTCCTCCCCAATATCTGGCCTGGGTTATTTAATGCAAATCATTTATTTTATTCGAGCCTCATGAAATCCATAGTTAAAATGTCTTTCTGGCTTCTTAGCAACATTCCGTGCTTTAAGAATGACTTACTGTAATGCCTGTTCAGGTTAATAATGACCTTCTCTGCTGCTGTTCTTAGGTGATTACTGGCATTCCTTTCTCGTTGTTATTCAGCACATGTATTCAGTTAATTGAACTGATGTTTTAAATCAGTGTTATTCCCTTGAAAGGGAAATCTTCTACATGGTAATCTGGCGCACCTTTCCATATCTCTGCATGATGTAATCCTTACACATGTATTTTAATACCCTTACAACTTTACCATGCTCTGACTATTCTTTACAATATTTGGTACATTAAGTGTCTATTTAATACATTTAATTACACGGTAATAGCACAGTAAGTACACATACCATTCTGTAGTTACATTGCAACTACATGTTGAACTGCAACGTTAAATGGCAAATCACTCTGTTGAAAAGACACCATATTTACACGTGTTACTGCATTTACAATATAACAACTATGTAACCTCAGGTGCAAATATGGTGTAGTCGGAGACAATGTAAAGAGTTAACCAATGTTTTACCCTGTATCTAAAGAAACATGTGCTGTACTATTTTGGGCTTACTTTGACTTTGACAACCTACCAGTGTCCATGCATGCATTAATGTGAGCAGGCAGAGGTTGGAGCTGCTCTTTTTATTGCATAAAAATATCCCATATATAACGCTTGACCAGTTAACCTGTTGAAAAATACATGGACCCAGATGAAGAAGCAGATGAAGAGCCCTAAGCGTAACGGTGCCAATAATTACACTGCAATCAAATTGCTGCCCTGCCTCACACTTCACTCGGCCTAATTTACCACGGTTGGCTTTCGCATTAGCCACCTGCTTGTTGAGCAGGTAAAAGCCTGCTTGGTTAGAACACAGTCTCCACGGGGGGAGTCGAGATAGCTTTGGGCTCCCACAGCTCTCCTGCTGGAGAGGAGACGGTCACTGGCAGCAGGGAGCGCTCAAAAAATCCTCTTCATGCTGAGCAGCAGCGCCAATCAACAGAACAGAAATAGATAACAGAATGTCAAATCCCTCCTCCACCAGGACCAAAAGCTGTTTCTTTCTCTCATTGTTCTGCTGTTCCTTGAGGGCATCATCTTTAAGTACCCCCGCACCCACTCTCGCCACACTCTTTCCTTCCCCCAGCAAATAATGTCCAAAATCCTCTTCTCTTGAATCAGGATGCATTGCTGCTGTTTGAGTTTTCATAGAACCAGTGTGAAATCTGGGTAAGAAAAGCTGATTAGAAACTGCGGGGGAAGAAAATTGAAGTAATCTAATATTCATAATTATTTATCGAGACTGAAAGGCGAGTTCAATTCAATGTCATTTATTAGCGTGGCACATAGATTAATGCTGTATGCAAGCCAGGGGAATTAATGTACTCTGCGTGAGCTGGGGGTTTAAATGTTTAGGTGCAGCATCCTGCCCATTTGAAATAAAGAAGCTGCCCATTCCGTGTCTGCAGAGCGCCTTTAATTTATTCTGATCCCAGAAGACTTGTTCTGGAGGATTAATATACCCCCCTCCCTCCCTCCGTATGAAATACACCCCCCTCCCTCCCTCCGTATGAAATACACTTTCCACGCATGCATTTCATTAGAGCGTCAGTTAGAGTTATCCTCTGTGTACAGAGTACCTCATCATGCAATTCATTCCTTATTAACTACCAGGACCAACATCTTAGTTTGAAGCTTACAATTAAGAAAAATTTAAGGAATGATGTTGTCAGCTGGATTTAATTGATATTTTTTTTTCAAAATGAATCCCTTCAAGGGAATTTTAATTCAATATTTTCTCTCTTAGTGTCAACACATTTTAATTACAGAGGCATAAAGTAAATCCCCTGGTTTATAGCCATACAAAAGTGTGCTTTAATGTTTCCTTGTGTGCCTCAATGTTTATCATTATTGGCAGTGCCTTTTAATATTCCTTCTAAACCTGCAACGTCTACAGGATTTCTTAATAAAACGCAGTTTACTTGACTGTCTTATTGTTCCCCAGTGTTCTGCAGAGCTTCTAAACTAGCTGCTAAAAGAACGCTCTGTCCAGCGATCACATATTGTTCCCAACTCAGGGATGGGGGTCCCCCTTGATCAGTACTATTAGAATGTTGTAATCTGCTGGCTCAAGCCAACCCATGCTCAAGGGTTAGACAGAAAGTTAGATTCACTTGCTGTTGCAAGTCTGTATGGAGCTGGGGGTGGCACAGATTCAATGCAGTGTTGTGTGATACACCAATGCAGATGAGCCCGGCTCTTTTGCATTGTGGTTATGATGCTTGCTTTCAGTGCGCGGGGTCCCCAGCCTCTACCCTCTTACACTTGGCATGCCTTCTGGATATGTAAATGTATTACAGTAGCCTTACTATTTAACTTCAGTGCACTCCCCATCACACTGATGCATTTATATGTATATCTCTGTGAGGAGTCACAGACTGGTTCTGGGAGTGAGTAAATAAAAATTGTATGATGTCATTAATGTCACTTTAAGTCTACGAAAACCTTAATTGCATAATGTATAAATAGGTATCCCATTAAATATCTCATTAAATATGTAAGCCCATTTTTAATATATGTATATATATATATATATATTTCCTTTAGTAACTCCTAAATTGTGAATTGTGCAACTTGAAACAAGTCAATTTTGTCAATTTTCTATTACCAAGTACATTTCTCTTACAGTGTTTAATTGATGTTGACACAAGTAAACATCTATTTTATGTTAATCTGCACATTACATATGTTCATTCGTGAATAAAAATGGAGTTTCTAATTGTCAAGCATTATTATTAATATTATGTGTGGGTGTGTGGGTATGGTAAGGAGAGTGATTCTTTCTGTCAGCTAATTCAAATCCACTTTCATGACTGTATGTGACAGGGTGTTGAATGCAGTACCCAGTTGACAAGCACAGTTGTGAAGCTGCTGAAGAGAAAGACAAACACAGGTGCAAATCTAGATTCCAGATAGCTTTTGTTGTTTTGTTTTGTTTTGTTTTTCCATTTCCAAACACAGGGTCATAATAACCAAGCTTTAACTTGTGAGCTATTAACTTTAATACTCTGTACTGTTGTTAAAGATGCCAACAACAGTCTAGAACACTTTAATAAATACAAAACTGTATTAAATCTATCAGAATGAAAATCACACACACACAGGCACACAGGCCGTTTCAGACTTTGCCATTGCTGGAATGAGATCATAACCGTAAGCACTGTGCTGGCTGTAATTTACTGCCATATTTTTTTCAGTGACTTATTTGTCATCTCCTAATGTAACAGTATAAATGGTACTCCTGGTGTGAGCTCATTAGAGGCCAATCAGAATCAAGGAGCTAATTAAGTATTTTGCTCTCATAGTAGAGTGGGAAGAGATTTATGGATATTGGGGCCGGGGAGCAGTGATGAGGAAGTGCAATGAACTTGCAATATCAGATTAATTGACTACATGAACCAGTATACACTACCATTACATCACTGGGATGGGTCCTGTGGAAAGCTCAGACCATACTGTACAGTAGCCTCATGGAGAGGTGATGTGTTGATCTTGTTCTAGGTCATTGTGTGTGGGAGCAGGTGTTGCAATCATGGATTCTTGGCCCCATGTTAATTCATTGATTTTGTCAATTAAATTCTGTCCATCTTCTCAAGGTCACACAGCTGGCCAATTCAAGTCAGAGGAAATGGAGCTTGGCTCTTTTAGCGAAAGCGTGGGTCTCTGAAACCTGGAACCTGGTAATCCTCCTCCTTGAAATGTGCTTTGCCCCCTTGATGGGCAGCATGGCATCCCCTGGTATCCCCCAGCCCGAATATACCAGCAATGCCACCGTCAAAAAGCGGTCATCTGTCTCCTAATGGCACCAATGTTTCCCTTGGCAGAATTAGAACACAAGGATTCAAAAATGTGGCTTGTGATGAGCTGTCAGTGCTGTGGTGATTTGTAAAAGGAGATTGCTGGGACTGATGGCTCGTGACAGCTGTCAGTGGGAGAGCAGAGTCCAGAGGGGCCGGCGTGCCTGGAGTGACAGGAGAGCGAGAAGAGACACAGCCGGGGAGCTCTCAGGCAGGCAGGAGAATCACTTACAAACAATTAAAGCTCTGATGGCTGTCTGAAGTATCATATATATATTGTATGTGTATGGCAATATACCAAAAAGAAAAGAAGAAACTAAAGAAAATGTTGTTTGTGAATTAAATATAAAAATATAAAAATTAAATATAAAACCCATTGTATTGGAATGTGCATAACATAACCATGTCTCAACCATGAACAGCAGAGCTTCTCAAAGCTTTGAGGGATGATCCGGGTGGAAGGGGGGCTTGTGCAGCTTGATAAGCACCAGCTGTTTCTGACCAAACAGAAGACAGCAGAACAAAAAGTTCAAATAGGCTGAAAACGGGAGATAACTAGAGGTATTCCCCAGGCTACAATTGGGAAAGATTCTGGTACACTGGATCCAAGCTGCTCCCTGGAGTCTCATCTGGCAGGCTGGGTGCAGTTTGGAATGGTCCCAGCAGCCTCTAGTACAGTACAGCTCATCATCTCTATTATTGTGGCTGAACAAAAGGCAGACTTTGTGTTGTTATTATGAGAAGTGCTCATGTGGTGAGCACTTCATATGTGTTCAAAACTGTAGGGTGTTATTCTGGAACCCGAGCCACCTAAGTGAAGGGTATTTCACAGCTTTTTCAGGCAGCCTCTATTTCAAATAATAATGTTAGAGTTAGAGTGATTAGAGTACTGGGCTGCAGTGTGGAATGCAGTGGGTTTGAGTAGCTCAGTGGTTACAGTGCTGGGCTGCAGTGTGGAAGGTAGTGGTTTATTTATTCTAAAGCAGGATACTTGTAGGATTTCAGCTCAACTTAATTATGTATCATAATGGCAATCCTGCTGTAAAATGCACTGCTGTAGCTACTGTAACCTTCAGTTGAAATAAGTGCTGCATTACAGAAACACATTACAGGTACTGCACGTTAACATTTTAAAGAAAGATGATGCCGATGACATTCATGACCTTGTGCTGGATGTTGCAGCAAGAGCTAAAGTGGGGCAAAGCTCAACGGGCGTCCCAGTGCCCTTTTGAAGCCGTATGCACCACACAGAGTGGAGAGGACAAGTCAGGAAGTAAAAGCAGAGGCCCCAGGGCATAAAATCCCTTCCACCAGTCCTTTAGTAATAAAATCAATTCCTTCTGCCCCAAGATCTATGGAGGCATTTCCAGCTGTGAGGAAGTGAATCCCTTCTGGCCTTCGCCTGCTGGTCACTTTCTGTATTGTACTGGCTAAGAAGCGATAGAAGAGGGAGTGGTGGTTGTTGCGGGGCTGGTAATACTAGTGTTTGGAGCGTCAGGGACCACACTTCTTTTTAAATGTATTTCTTTCTGAAGTGGAGGTGGCATTCCGCAGCATGCAGTGAGCCATAAAAACTTTGCAACTTGGCTTCATGCAGCTTAGTCTTTTACAGTACTTTTAGTTTTCAGGGTATGGCGTGCATTGACCAACTCCTTCCAGAGGTCACGGTCACTTGTCACTATGCCACCTGCAGAAGGATCATCAGAACTCCCCCGGCACTGATTTCTGACTGCAGTCTGAGATACAGATGTTCTGATTTGCAGGTTACCTACTATTATACATCAGTAAAATTAATATGTTCTACATTTTCCTAATACATCATTTATTGCCTATCTAATATCCTATTATGTCTGCTGTCTATGGTTTTCTATTGTCGTTTCTGCTCAGACCCTTGTTTGCCATGCTTGCTTGGCGTGGAAGCATATTAGCATTGCGCTGTGCACTGAAACCCACAGGTGAAGCTCTGTGCACTGCTAACCTACCTCACCTTGTAATTGAGGCATGTGAAACTAGCCGCTAGTCTATTTCCACCATCACTTAGGCTTGCAAATGCAAACCGAAATGAGAGCTGAAAAAGTCCAAATCAATTTTGTTTTATAAAAGGAAGGGATGCACAGATCATATCTTTTTTTTTCCCCGTTCACAATGACTGTAATTACGAAAATGATTTTCTTTCTTTAAAATCTAATTTCACGGCGAACATATTTCCACTTGGATTGACAGGCGCTATTATATCAGCACCCTGTATGCTCCTCTGTGTAATTACACTCTGACCCGTTACAAACTGACAGCAATCATGGGCTATTGTTTTAAACAAACTCTTTTATTTGAACGCGGGTAGGGAATATTTCAAATTCTAAAGGAGAAATGAATAAAAACAATGCATGAAATATCATGCAGGTGCTGATTTGTAAAGCTGTACGTTCATTTTCAAAGAAGTCGAGGGAACGATCTAGCATTTTCTATTCCTGACATAATATCGTTTCCCCGACCCTTTTAAACCAGCCTGGCAGGAAACTCTTCAGCTTGCTGGGCCAATTCTTTAAGAAAGTCTGAAGAAAAAAATGAAAAAGACAGAATACCCTTTGGAGGGTTTTGAAGGTCTCAGGTGAGAAAGACATAAAAGAAAAACGTTCCTCTTTTATATGATAATTCAGCCGCAGAGAAGGTTTCCGTTGGGAGGGGGCATTGCGACTGGAGAAACTGGGTCCTTTGAGCTCCCTTTTCATTATCCCTCTGAAGATTTTTATTTAAAAACTCTGCAGTTTGTTAAAGGGTTGAAATGTCATTTGTATTTGTTTTAAAAGCTGCCATTCTCTTCACTTCTAGGGTGTTTGCAATGTATAGTTAATTCTATAAGGTGATGCAAAACTTTTGGCCACAGCTGTGTATACATGGGTGTAATGTGTGTACAAACAGAGAATAAGCAATGAATAAGCAAGACAGGTTTTAACAAACCATTTTATTCATTTATTATAATTCCCAAGAAGTATGATTTTCCAGTTCTGACAATTCTACAGTTGTGGTTCCACATAGAGTATAGGACATGCAATGAAGGAAGGTTTCTATTAGAATTTACACTTTACAGTTTCAACCCCCAACCCCTCCAAAAAACAAAAAACAAACAAACTGCAGAACAAAAGAAAATGTTTTATAGGCCGATCTAAAAGCAGACATTTTACTGAACACCTTTCAACTCCAGCAAAAATCTCATTAAAATCATTTTAGAAGCATTGACAGTCCGTTGCACATTTCACGCTTTTTGTCAGGGTTCAAAGAGGCATTTTAGTGTAAACAGCGCCATATTGGAATGTACTTAAGGATTTGCTTGTGTGCAAATTGCTTAATTTTGCACCAGTAAGATACACAGCAAGCTGTTTGGGAGTTTGATGAAGACTCCATCCGGTGCAAAGGGCAGATGCACATGGAATGTGGGTCAGAGTGCAAAGTTCTTACACATCTGCACCAATGAGATACTGGCGCTGGCAATACAGTGCTTCAAAGACACATCAAGGTAATTTAGGCAGGACTTCAGCATGGCTAGTTTTCTGCTGTTTTTTTTTTCTTTAAAAAAAATAATACCTGTGTTTAGCAGTTAGAAACTAAACTTTGAATGTACCTTGCATTTCTACGTAATATATTATTTATCATCAAACAAAAGGTTTGCTATAAACTGTCTTACTACTGCAGTTAAGCAGATCTTTTTTTCTTTTTGTTTCGTATTGTTGGAACAGAACTATATTTTAAGCAGTTGATCAGAAAGCTATTTGATTCGACTCGAAAGATGTGTGAAAATGTACTTTTTTTTTTAAAACTCCAGGTTCAAAGTGTGTAGCAAGAGCATCAATAACATTCCCGCTGGCGATAAAGTTGAAAGCGTTCAATTCTTTTAGGATCCGCCTTAAAGCATTCCTCTGCAGCGATTCTCTCCCCAGTGTAACATAATGCTTGATAATTCTCAACACGAAAGTATAACCATTTGTGCAGGTCTCATCTTGTTTGTGTGTGTGTGTGTGTGTGTGTGTGTGTGTGTGTGTGTGTGTGTGTCTTTCTTCCTTTTATTATTATATTTTACAGTTTTAAAGTGTTTACAAACATTAGAGAAACAACCATGGCTTCCAGTTATACAGCTCATACACTCAACACGTGTACCATTTTGCTGTGCAGTTAAAAATGCTTTTCTTATCACATTATATATATATATATATATATATATATATTTGTATCTCTCTCCAAATGTTATTGTAGGCTTAATATTTTCAAAATGGTTATGTTACATGGGGGTAGTCACAAATATGGCTCCTAGTTCATCAGCATTGACAGCTGTCCACTCCCTACTGCTCCTGCCAGATATCAGAGCTCATCTCCCTCATCAATAAATAGAGTCCCTGCCTGAACCACTTTATCGCATGTCTGTGTTATATGGAAATATTCTGTGATTTAATCAGAGTCTTTTCTTACGTTTGCAAGGTTGATTAAAAAGGACTATCAAAAAATAACACAAGGTTTATTTATTTTTTTGCAACCCACCCCTTTTGTACGGTTTTCCGTTCCTAAATCTCAATGCGCTACCCCTCCCCCTACACACATCCCTGATACAGATGCATGTTTCTTTTAGGAGGAAAAATGAACACCCTGCAGGGAATTTAAACTTCTGGAAAGGTGCGATGTGATTGCCTTGAAACTTTCCAAAACTCTGAGCCTTTCAATCTTCAATGCCATCTATAAATGTTTAATAACCTGGCTATAACCCCCCCACCTGTCTATATATACTGTAGCTTCACCTGCCATTCTAGCTTTGTCTTTTTATTTCACTTTGTTTTTGGTCCCCACTGGAGATGCACACTATTGGGCCATGTGGTCTTATATATAAATCTAAGCAGGGGCGAGAAACAAAGAGAATCTACCACTGGATCTATAGGATTATCACAACTTCCCAGCGTTTCAGTACATTTACATACCTTTGTCAAGGGAAAGTGTGTTTATATCTATCCATCTATCTATCTAAATATATATATATATAGAGCTAGTTAGATAGATAGATACATACTAATAATTTTGGTGATAATGAATGGAAATAGCCCTTTACAAAATGTAGTCTACTTAGTGCTCAGTACACAATTTAAAAATAGGTAAAAACATTCCGAGTCACTCAATACCAGCATGTCGATGAATCCCACCCAGGCCAGCGCCGGTTTACCTGCTCTGCCCTGCCCTGCCCTGCCCTGCCCTATCCTGCCCTGCCCTGCTCTGCTCTGCCCTGCCCTGCCCTGCCCTGCCCTGCCCTGCTCTGCTCTGCTTGTTAGCGTACAACTTAATAGCAATAATTCAGCCTGCACAGTCTGCAGCCCACCTTGTACTATTACCTTATTAGATCTCCTGTGTTAAACAGGGTTAATATTGGTTGTCACTTTGCTGTGAAACTCCAGAAGTGTGGAGCCCCCAGCATGGTGTTCGGGGAACACGATTCTGAGTCAGGGGCTGCCTTTGGAAGGGGCTAATAAAACAAGTTTCTGTCTATTTCAAAAGCATATTATTTTTATATATACCTCTCAACTGGGAAAAAAAGACATCTTAGATCTATCATCTATACATAATAATAATAATTCTAACAATATTAATAATGATTTCTAAGTAGACCACATTGTGTTAGAATGTGTTGAATTGAATTTCATCTGAGCCAAAAACCTCCAAGCTTTACCAGCCAGGTGTCTCTGTGGCTCGTTCAGCCCTTTTGTCCCGTTAGACGTTTAATACATTAAAGTGGCAGAATGACTGCTGCTGCATGCCACCCTACCGAAGAGCAACTGTTTAGAGACAGACACTGGACTCAGGGATCTGACAAGAGTTCAGTTAGCTCTGACAATTTACAAACACAAACTGTGCTAACTCTTTACATGAATTGTCTACAATTACTGTGCATTTACATAGTAGTTACTTAGTAAATACATGTGTACTTACACATAGTTACACTGCTATTATGCAGAGTTACAATGTACTTAACGTGTAAAGATTTTTCTATGATATAACCGTAACCCTAACTCTAAACCTAACCCTAACTCAAATACTTTTCTGATACAAACTTGTACTTACATATAGCATGCAAAAAGATTTACACAGTAATTAGAGACATTTAATGTAAAGTATTAGCAAAAGTTTATAATTTTGAATGAGTGTTGTTTTTTTTCTTCTCAATGTGCTACATTATTTGCAACTTTCTCATTGTTTTTATTTTATAATGAAATATATTTACTAGCCTACTAGACGTGCCTAGGAAGCGCTCCACAAGGAAATCAAGGTGTTAAACATGCTTAAAAGTGATTCAGACTAACTTTGTTTTTCTGCTTCTTTCGACTTGGAGTAAACATGAGATTTGAATATCAGTTTCTCAAAGGAACCTCCACCGTATCATTCTTCCAGGATTTTTTAGCCACACTGTAAGATCTCAGGGTTCTGTGGACCAGACAGTTGCGATCCCCCAACCCCTGATAAGTAAAACCAAGCCAAGCTGAAAATGATTTGAGTAATGCTGCTGTATTTCTTCCTGTCCCTCACAACTATTACCAACACTGTACACTACAGCAATAAAAAGTGTAGCCATACACATACAGTGTAAGGTAACTCACTATTCAAAGGTACTTTGAGTAGCATTATTTCATGCTTTTTAATGGCTGCCCAAAAGCCTAACAGGTTAAGAACATCCATCCCTTAAATGACTGCTAACTGCTGAAGAATACCCCATTTTGTGACTACCCTTCATGTAGACTTCCTTGCTTATGGAGACTAACAATTGGAATCAAGCACATGGGTCAGATAGAGAGAGACACCTATGACAGGGACAAGGTGAAACGACAGCTAACATCACGGACAGACACGGAGACACACACATATACAAGCACACGTGTACGCACATGTAGACATCATTACTGTGGCTTTTAGAAAGAACATTTCTGTCAGACATTTCATATATATATATATATATTTTTTTTTTTACATAGAACAAAAAATAACAAGGAACAACTATTTATTATTATTATTTTTTTTACCCATTTTGTCTTCTTAGATTTAGTATTGCACTCTAAAACGATATGGCTTTAATAACTATTGAAAAAAGTTCCACAGAGCAAAACAATTAAAATTAGATTTTACAAAGCAAAACAACCCAACAAGTCAAAGACCTGTGACTAGACTCTGGCTCATCAATGTTGTGGTGTTATCCAAGTCCTGCCTCTGACCAGATCTGATTCTTTAGGCAGAGAGATAATGTTTATTAGGGTTCTTGGACCAGAAAAGGCTATAATTCTGTAAGAATAACCTACGGGTATACCTTCTTCTAGTTGTAATGCGTTCCCTCATCACTAGAAGTCTTAAAACGGCATAAGAACCTGGTTGCAAGTCCTACTGTATTTGTAGTCTGGCTGACACTGCTATTTAAGTGCAATGTAACTACATTGATATTCTGATTCCGGAACTGCTTTTCTCTATAATGTTTCCCAGGACACTTTTGACAAGGAGACCGCTAAAGCAATTTCTATAGAGTACAGTACTTCCATGTAATACAGAATAATAATTCATAGTTCTTTCATTTGAATCTTTCAGTGCTGCTCCTATTATTTGCCATACAAAGTGAGAGGATAGGCATGCTCCCTGTGAGCTGTTAATGCCCACAATGAAAAATCAGGAAAGGCACAAAGGCATTCTGTAAGCAACACTTCCCAATAAGTGCCTCTTCAGGATAACTGTGAAAGTTAGCATGAATCACACATTCTGTCTCAGTGGGTTCCTGACAAGTTTTAATACGTTACCGGAAAGTTCCACACTCATTAAGAAAGCTCATGAAAAGGTATTCATTAGAAAAGTGTCACTTTCTCTGACAGGAAATGATGACTTTTTGCTCAACAGAAAAAAAGCTGCAGCAAGCCACCAAGATGGTGTCCAACAAGAGACCCCAACATTGCATCGCACCCAGCAGTTGTACATTTCAGCATTTACCTGGTCATGTTTTCTTTCTAAAAATAAGACTAAAACAGAAATAAATAAATATGAGTGGATGAGTCTGTGTCACCCTTACAATGGCAGCGATAGACAACCAGGACCTTTTTGAGCTTTTAGAGTGCACACTTCCACACAGCAGCTAACTGGATGAACTTTGTCAGGCTTGCTTTGTGTCTGCGCATTCAGAAAGCAGATGCTGCAGAAGGCTCTTCCTCTTCAGGCAAATCAGTTTAGCAACTGACAGTATATATTACTGTGTGCATCTGTCGGTACAGGAGCTTCTCAGTTCTCTAATCAGTGGCTGGCGTCATGCTAGTTTTTTCCCAGTGACACAGCAGCCTCAGTTATAACACTAGCACAACTGGTGGCTGCAAGTTACTACAAACAAATAAGGGATGATTTTGTATTGTTATCATGTACCACAGTTTGCGTAGCCCCTAACTTTGAGCTTGCCCAATAATCAGCACGTTTTACACACACAGTATTGTCTCTCAATATATCCTTCTGTCTCTCAGGACAGCGGTTGGGAAAGAGTAAGCTGATTAAATACAAGCAAACCTCCCGCAGAGTGTTTAAAATACTGAGAACCAGTACCTGAGATTTTGAAATGAAATATTCCAGAGCTAAGTCTATAGGGTTTTTTTTTCTGCTGATCTAAACTGTGGCAGAATTAGATCATTAAAATAGATGCCTATGTCCTGTGTGAGTCAACGAAACCAAGCCTGAATGGTGAAACTGAACATCTGATATAGTATCAGTGGGGGAACTCCTTCTCTTTGGTCTTCATGTTAATGGATTCAAATGTTCAGGCCATGTTAGTCCCAGCACTATCAAAACATGCATTGTTATGGTAAAAGTTAACTTGAGGTTAAAGGAAATCGACAACCCACAAATAATATGGAACCTCATGGAATAATCAGGGTGCATTATTATTATTATTATTATTATTATTATTATTATTATTATTATTATTATTATTATGTACAGGGCCACTATTAAGGGAGCTCCTACAGTGACAGAGGCTTGCCAAACTGGCTTATCAGTAAGTCTGTCCAAGCGTAACAAGCCAAACAGTTGATAATTGAGAAAATCAGTTATCTCACAAAAACATGTGTTTAAACTATTGCAGTTAGAATAAAAAAGGCAATGATATTTTATATTCACATATGATTTCATATATAACCCCCTTTTTTATATGAGGAGCTTGTGCATATCTGGAACCTTCCTTTAAAAGGATCAGTGGCGACCAGGCCCGGTATTTAGGTGCATCTGAATGATATCAATCTATATGCTGAAGTCCCTCTAGATATCACTGTATAACATTTTCTACTCATTAAGGTAAACCGTTTAGAAACAGGTGGGAACTGGGCAGTTATAGCTGCAAAATAAATCTGCTGTGTATGTATCCAAATATATATATAAAAAATACATCTTACAAATGTATGAGATTTCTTTTGAGTAGGTTGTGTTTTTGCAAATGTTTCCATGGCGATTTCAAGAACAGAAAGCGATGTGGGAGATTACATTACATCTTACACATGGTTCCTCTTACACAAATCATTGGTCCCCATTTAAGCCTGATTGATGTCATTTCCTGTTGTTGGTCCCTTGGCTCACAATCAGACATTTCAGGAGAGAAAAAAGAATTGCAGCTCACGCAGACATTTTAACAGTCACATTTGTTGACTAACCTAACTTAGGACAGTCGTCAGAATCGATGGAACCAGTTTGCTAAGAAAGTGCTATCAAGAGATACGGCATGAAACCAAACAAGTGAAGAGTGGAGCCTGTGGCAAAAAGTATTCAGAGCTTTCAAAAAGAAAGAGACTGTGTGAAAGTGCTAACAAGCTTTCTGTTACTGTCAATGATAATAATAATAATACTACAAACATATGAGCATAGCATGACAAACAAAGACTGTTATGATTTACTGGCTATGGACACTCAAAGGTATAGCTATGTGTGGCAGTCTTTTGAATTCCATGAACTCCAGGCAATAAGCAAACCCTTGGAGGCTCTCTCCTGGCGTATAGTGCAGGGAGCTAAGCGCTCTCTGTCTGCTCATACTGTATGTCCATTAATCATTTTGCCAATTAGTTTTTTTGGTACAATAAAACTGTACTCATTTCAGGTTTATATATATATAATGCACCAGTAATTAAAATATATCAAAAACTATCTAAAAAGATCAAATGGATGCAATGCATAATATGGTGATGTATTTGTACAGAGAATATCAGACAAAGGATGAATGACCAGACCTAACCAAACCCGAAAGCTTTCTTGCACCCATGTCAAATTACGACCGTTGTCCAGACTGTTTTAGGATTAGCACAAAGCCAATTGGTGGAAGCCAATTTATGATCTCAGTTCAATGTTCACTTCGGCAGTTTAGAGGCAATTAAAAAAAAAAAAAAGAAAAAAAAGAAAATATTATTAAGCAAAAAGGTGGAAAAAGAAAAAGGAGATAACTATCTGCAACATGGCATGTTAAGCTGAAGACTAAGAGTAACACCTGACTACACAGAGCTTGGGGGGGGGGGGGGGGGGGTGTAAGTGTTTATCGGACTGCACAGCCCTCCAAGCTCAATGTATTCAGTGCAGTGGCCACTTCAACATGGCTTACAATAAATAGAGGCACATTTAAAAAAAAAATTACATGTTCTTTAAAAATGTATTGAAGTTAGTGGTAAAAAAAAGATCTCAGAATTATCTTTTATGCTGGGAAAAAAAAATGGCTTTCCACAACGCACACACCAAAACAGGTCAGTTCTTAAGAACAAAATTGCTGTGTTTTGTATACATATACATATACATATACATAAACATATACACATACATATACAGTTTAGTTCTATATGTTTGGTCAGTGTGTATGGAAAGCTTCTGCAATGCCTACGCAATGGTCCACAGATTCATTCTGAAACAAGCATTGCAGTTCTATACTTTTATGCAGCTCAACCATCTTACTTGATTCGTGAGGACAGAAATTCTGAGATCAAGAAAGAAAAAAATAAAGAAAGAAAAGAAAAGATATGCAAGCACTATCTTGAGATATTAGATTTAGATTGTTTCGATTTTTATGGACCAAAATCGACAGGTTAAAAACAGAAAGGGATTTGCGCTGTGGTTGGCCTGGTTGCCCCCTCTCCCCCCACACCCCCATTACTTCTTAAACATGTCCTGCAGTGGCCCGGGCAGGAACTTGAGCACGGTGTCCAGGATGCTCTCCTCGTCCTCCTCATCTTCGTCCCCACAGCCCGCAGGGATCGCCTTTTTGGGGCGTGTGAGCGAGCCCTCGCACGCCTGCTCCATCGCTGCCTTCTCCTCCGCCTCCTTCTCCTCCTTCTTCTTCAAGCCGTACTGGGAACACAAGGAGGGGGCGTCGCTGTTAGACTGGGTGTGTACCGCCTCACTTGATAACAACAGCAAGGATCATTATGGCAAAGTATGACGCTGCTATACTCTTAGAACCAAATAACAAAACAAATACTGTAATAACAATACTATAAATTTGGTGCAAGCACATTTAATCCAAGCAGATGTCATATTCTGTATGTTACATCTCCTTGTTATAAACTGAAACTGCTAAAGAGGGATCTGATCTCTTCTTAGAGTTTTCCCTTAGAAGTCACATCCTTCTTTTAGCATTCTTATTCTATTTATTTTTCTAGAGAATTCTATAGCCCCTGCTGTTGCCTCAGAGATGCAATCAGAATCCATAATGGAGATTATAAAATAAAGTAGGACAAAGGAAATTCAGTGCTTAGTGAGATCTCGGCAATAACCACACCAGTAGATTATTAAAGATGGCAGATAGCAGAGTGTTTTGCGGTGCAGAGAGGTACAAAGTTAATGGTGAATACAGCTGCACAGGAGAAGGAGAACGCTGAGCCCAAAACAGAAATAATATCCTGTCTCATCTCGGGCAATATCAAAGGCAGTCACTGTTGCCAAGACAATCATTACAGCCTTGATAAATATTTTGTTTTCTTTCTTTTATGGCGGTGTAACTGATCTTTCCCGACCATTCTCCAGATGAAAGGTAATTCTCAAGCAGCAAAATAATGATAAAAAAATGATGCAATGATGGCTATCATGTTGGTGTATTGTTTTTAAAGAAATATGAAGGAAATTGCAGTGCCACATGCAACTAGTTTGCAGAGGTATACTGCGGTAAAAGCATAGCAACGTGAAGAAGAAAACCAGAAGAAATTATTATCAGAAATGAAATTAGAAGAAAAGCCCAGCTCTTGTATACCCATGATTTTGGTAACTGGCGAGACACCTGGCTCTGCTTTCATGCAGTTTATAATCCATGTCCCTCTCCATAAAGTTTAATGAGCTTTTCTTATTAATAAACTTAATAAACAAAGTGACAAATCAATGTTCTTGATGCTGTAAAAAGCAATGGTGCCACGCAGGGAACAACTTTAATGTTATAGAATGATAACCATGCAGTGATGCAATGACAGTATAATAAAGCTAATTGTGTTACAATGGAATTAGCTGTCGTCTTACAGGAACTGCTACCTCTGTGGCAATAACGTCACATTGGAACAGCAATAAACACTGACATCAGCTGCCCCTTACACACCCTGGAAACATGCCAAGGATATCCAGCTAGAAAAAAATGTAAACGAGTGAATTAACTGTGCTGCACTGTCTGTGCGTATTGTAAAGAATGTGTTTAAGAACTGTATCCCCTTTCAGAGATGTTCTGTCACTGTGCTGGGGTGGGGAGGCCCTTTATGTAGCCCAGAGGCAACCCTGTTAAGGAGATGCTCAGCGTATTCTCATAATATTAATGCAATCACAGTTAGAGTTTATCTAGCCAGGCTGGATGATTAACAACTCTGGACAGCCATTTGGCAGCAGTCTTTGGGCTTGTCAGGCTCTTTATTCAATTGCTTGGAACGGAAAATAAAAACCAGCGCTGCATTTTTTTAAGTTCTTTAGGATCTCATTAGTGCTCTGCTCAATGTGTCACTCTTTTAATGACCTGGAACAGACAGGCATCGCTGCAATAAAACACAGAGGTGTGTTCCCATCAGCTCAGGGAACTGTAGCATGTACTGAACTGTAAAAAGCAAATCAACTTTCTCTTAACTCAGCTCTAGGGAGAAGATGAGAAGATGGGTAGATACAATGTTATGGGCCAATGGTAGGATGGTGCCCCAGTATTAACCTTTTTATATTGTGACATACTGATGATATCGCCATGGAATGAATCCATTCCTATTTCTAATCCAATGCATTACCACTGTACCATATCAGTACAGGTGTGCTACTGTATTGTAAAGGTCCTTTTGTTAAACAGTGAGACCATGTAAAGGCTCATGTGACAGGGAGGAGCCAAGACGCAAGCTAGCAAGCATCAGGCTGGTTTGCACTAGCTGTTATGGAGCTTTTAAAGTGAATATTGATAGGGATGACAGTTTGCTTTTGTTGTGCTTATCTCTGTTTTGGGCACCTTTCCCTTTTTTTCAGATGTGATGTTTAGTCTCTTACTTGTCGTTTGAACATTAAAATCATAATATATCTCCCTTGCATCCAAACACACGTTTCCTTTAGTAAATTTAGTAGTAAACTGCAAATTCTTCTTTTGATGTCATTTTCCTGGTGCACCAAAAGGTCACCAGAAGAAACTGTGTTTTTCTCAAATCAAGCTCTGCAAGAACGCATCTTGTTTGACAAGAAATACCAGCACTTATATATCACTGCATGCAATGATGCTAAACATTTTTTTTGTAAAACTATAAGACCTATGGCATAAAGTTTTGCATCAGCGAGAATTTTAGGATTGAGACAATTAAAAAAAAAAAAACTGTATGAACATTATTTAGATAAAGAAACCACAAAATGATATTGCAAAAGTCTACTTGGAGCCATAATGCTAGTAAAGTATTTCATGTTCGATTTTTCGAAATGTCTTCAGTTTTTGTTAAGTATATGGAAAACTACAAAGTGGTTAGTGATTCAATGTGTTAATGTAACAGGAGGAGGTTCCTGGACTGGACTGACCTTGTCTCGGATCTGCTGTCGTACTTTCTCCCTTTCTGCCTCCATGCGGGCGTGCTTGTCCTTCCTCTCCTCCTCCTGCTGCCTCAGCGCCTCCTGCCTCTCCTCCTCTTTCTTCTGAGCATCGGGGTCCTTCTCCTCCTCCCCACCCAGCATCTTCCCCATGTCTTTGGTGGCCCCTGCAAAACACGCACGCGCTCTTTATCATTCACGTTTCATTACATGAATCAGGCATGCACTCGTGTATGGCAGGGTGCATCTGTTAAACAAACCAGGCAAATGCTCTTAATGTGATAATGAGTCTGTGAAAATGTATTAGAAATCCACATATCTATTTTCACATCTTCTGTACGCTTTGGTAAATTACCCACAATTTACCTTTTCTTTTTTCCTCCTGTATGAGAGGCGTGACTGGGTTTTCAAAGGAAACGGTATGTCTTTTTATAAACCCATGAACTTACAGGATTGCTGTGATTATAAAGAACATTGTCCTTCCTGAATCTATTCTTAATAGCAATCCTAAGTGTCCTGAATGCACAAAGTAGGATCATTCATCGATAGATAATTACATAGTTTAATTATAAAAGGAGGGTAACAAAAATACCAAAAAGTCTATGATGTGAAGGGCTCCACTCAACTAGGTAAGGAGCTTTTTAGATAAGAGCTTTTATTATTTACTTGAACGTATTATGGGTTTCAGTGTTGGGGGTTAAGGGTTGTGGAATTGGGGTTCTTATATATATATATATATATATATATATATATATATATATATATATATATATATATACACATATACAAATCTTTTTCCTCTAGGATAACAAGGTTTCTTCAAGACAGTGGTTCAAATTGCTTAGCAAATACCTCCAATATATCCAATGTCATCATTTCAGTATCTATTACTAAAACATCAAGGGTGTATTATAGAGTGCTAGAAAAAGCTTTCATGAAATGTTCATAGGAGAATTTTATGATATTATGGAGGTATTTACTGTAACCGCAGTGTGTTCAATTTGAAAGTCTTATCTGGGGCCTGTTCTGGAACCCTCAGCTCACTTGCAAGCATATACGTGTCTTTAGAGAGGCGTCTGTTTGCTCTGTAAACAGAGTCTGTCTCTTCTAGGATAGCAGAGAAAATTGGTTCCCTTTACACATCACAAATAAACCCTCACTAAAGAGAAACTTTACAGACAGTCTCTCCAACAATGGACATAGACTGAATTACCCTTTCAATCCCTAAAGGGATTATCCAGGGCAGGGCAGGGCAGAGCAAACTTGCATTGCGGTGACCTGTGTTGTACCTGCCTTGTGCATAAACAAGGGCATGAGGCTCACATGTGCAAAGGCATATACTTGATAGAAAATGTGTTGTTCGAGGAAATAATTTCCCTGCTAGAGAAAGACTATCAGATCGTAAGATGAGTGCTCAAGTAAAAGCTGTTAAGGCAGTTGTTGTGGGAGTGAAGGTGGAGAATATTCTATCTGCTGGTTGTGAGTGATTTGCTTGACTCTCACTTACACCCTCACTTACATGGAAGACAAATGCAGATTAAAAAGGCAGTGATACAAATGGACTGCATTGAAGAAGAAGAAGAAGAAGAAGAAGAAGAAGAAGAAGAAGAAGAAGAAGAATCAGTTGACACATTCTTATTAGATATACGTTTGTTAAATTGAGCCCATCATTTGTAATGTTGATGGCATGTGTGTCTGTGCACGTGCGTGTGTGTGTGTGTATGTGTGAAAGTAGTACTATAGATGTCGGCCAGGTCAGTTTCATTATTACTTTATTATCATATCATAAGTAGTGCTGCTGTCCAACCTTTAGGATACTAATTCTGGACAATGCATCCGGTTCTGTGTACTCCAGCTAATTAAGAGGGAGGGTAGGAGAAATTAAGACAATCAGAAAGATGTCCAGTGGGATGGAGTTAGAGATAAGAAGTGGACGAGCAGAGACAGACAAAGAGAGAGCTATATTGAGAGAAAGGGACAGCTGGAGGGAACCACAGTTACAGGAACTCAGCACACTTTTCCACTTGGTGCCATCTGCCCCACAGACAACAATGCCAGCACACCCTCCGAGAGCCAAGTCTCTGCTCACACCAAAGAAACTGCCCAGTCTGAACTGCCAGCAACCTTGAAGCTCCACTGGTACCTTTTTACACCTTGTACAGATATGCAATACAACTGTGCAGTGGTTTTGTACTAAGAGGCACAAATGCACTAAAATGGTATCAACTACTTGGTTGAATTATATTGCAGGGACACCCATGTGGTACCTGTAGTATTTTGATAGACGGCAAAGAGACAGGACACACAGAGATGCACGTTGAGGTAAGCAACTTGTTTATTCACCATTGAACCGGAACAACTACAGGAAGGTCAGTACTTCCTAAAACAGCACTATCAGAGATTAACTCTTTCATTGCCCACTAGTACAGTACCAATGTCATACCATTATTGCACCATATCAGTAATGATGTGCAATAATTGTTCCAAAAACATTGTGCTGCCCTTATAAAAGTTTACTGTGAAAAAACATAAAAGCATAGGAGAGTGTTACGTAAAGCATAGTGAAAGCATGGTAAAATCCTAGAAAAGTGTAGTTAAGTTTAGTGAAAGCATGGATAAGCACTGTCAAGCATGGTGAATTACTGTACCAGGAACTATGGTAATGCACGTGGTTTAATATAGGTACAGTCATTAATGTAGAATATGCATGGAATGTAATATAGTGGTACTCATTTCTATAGTTATAGTAAATAAAGTACCCTTCTCCTCTCATTTCTATAGTTATAGTAAATAAAGTACCCTTCTCCTCTCTTGTTCTCTATTTATCTCTGAAGGCTCTTGACTTATTCATTATCAGTCTATCCAAAGTAAATCTATTTCTATTTTTGTAAAAGCAAAAAAAATATACATATATAACCCAAATGACCTCCTTCAGCTGTGTTCAGAATATAACTGATTAACACCTATTAGCACAATAGTTCCTGTCTGGAGATCGGCTGATGAATAGCGAGCAATTTACACAACAATTCTTTAATTGTTTTTGGTTTTTCCTTTATTAAAATGCAGGATAGATTGTTTAAAGCTCGACTGAGCCAACATGTTTCTCTTTACTAGGAGTTCTTTTGATTCAGAGTGGTTTCTACTAACCCTGTAGTAAAAGCATAACAAAGTGTAAAAGAGCACAGTGAAATCACGGTAACCATTGCAAGAGTCAAGTCAAGAAGACACAACAGTATGAATTAGTTTCTCAGCATCAGACAATGACAGAAATGACCTAATTTTAGCAATGTTTCGCAAATAGTAAGATGACACTTTGGTGATATTGCGAATATGCATGGGAAAAGCTTGGTAAAACTACAAAAATATATGCAAAAACACCATGGTAAACTTTTATAGGGAGCTCCACTCTCCAAATGTAGCTTTTCTATGGACTGGGGGGAATGTCACAGATTGTAGACAGAAGCACATATCACAGATTCATAAAGGAAGGCTAGTATGGGGTTTTGATTGACAGAGAACATGCTCCAACATAGAGAGCAACTTTAGCGAAATGCATAATATTTTTGTATAGTATTCAAATGAGTTGGGATGGCATTGTCCATAGTCCTAACCTGTTGATATCTGATTCATACTATGAACTAGTCCCCTGTTCTCAGCCCTCAGCTCTCACCACTGGGCCCTGATCTGCCCACCCCTGTGTTCTGTCAACAGCCAGAAATGTCAACATTGATTCTGAGAGCTAACTACATAGTCAATTTGTTTAACTGAGTAATCCACAGTATGAAATTGAAATCCTGCACAGTACTACTGAGGATATCAGGAGCAGACAATGAAATACGTATACAGTATCAGTCTAGCTGTAGACGTTATCAGTACTGTCCCTATCAAGGCTTGTTTTTTTTCCATCCCTCCAGAAATCAAACCGGTATAATTAGCTTTACTGATTAGAAACTCACATACACACGACTGTAGCAGGAGCCAGAGCTTTCTATTGATTCTGTTGTTGTTGCTGTGGCCAATCAGCAGAAATACAAGACCGCCTGAGTGAATATGAATTATGTATATGGCGTCAGAATGAAACCTTTAAGCAATATTGATTTGTTTCATGGAAGGAGTGACTGTACAGTCTGCACAGTCCTGGTCAAGTAATAAGGTTGCACCTATAGTCTTTATTACTGAGACACACTAAATTATTTCTGTCTGCTCTGAGTCGTCGACAAACCAGACACACAGCTGAGGCACAGTAAATTCCTGCTAAAAGCACAATTATTGTGCTTATTTACCACGATAAACATTTATAAAAGCACAGCCTAGCATCCACACTGTAGCCACCTTTCCATTGATTGCTGAGATTCCCAAACCCACAATGCAGCCCAGCACACTAACCACTGAGCTACTCAAACCCACTGTCTTCCACAATGCAGCCCAGCAATCTAACCACTGATACTCAAACCCACTACGTTTCTCACTGCAGCACAGCACGTTAACCACTGAGCTACTCAAACCAACTACTTTTCACACTGCATCCCAGCTCTCTTTTTTAGATATTGAAAATCTCTCTGAGTGGTTCTGGGAGAGGGTACCTGCTCAAGATTACTGCGTCCTCTGCAGACACTATATATATTAAAAGCCCCAATTCCAATTCTACAATGCAGGCTGTTCTGTTAAGCGGTAGCAACACCTCTGTCAGCACCTTACAATCAACCCCTGCTTTTATATCATCTCAAGCTTCCTATCAAAAGTGGTTGAGGCGTGGGTGTGCTTGTTCTTTATTATAGCACTAGCATTGCATTGGCCGTCTAACACCCCATTCATTCATTCTGTTATTCTGTGTTTCTCACAGAGAGCTACCCACTACCTGCCCTATTCAGCACTGCAGCCCCATAGACAGAGAAACAGAAAGAGAGAGTTCTATACAAATCTAAATTACTGCTAAAGCATTCTGGTCCCAACAGCAATTTGCCCAGCTTGGTTCACTAGGACTGACAAATATTTCCTGAAAGCTTTCCTAATGCATTCCGGGATGCCTAAATGGCTTTTCTTGTTTACACTTTTTCTCCTCATTTGTTATTAGAAAGAACTGAACAGCTACCAGTTCTTTTGTGCGCCAGAACCCGGAGTGTGGTGCCTAGAGGGGATTTTTCATTTCTATATCCATGTGCTGTTCCATATTAAACGTGCATGTGTGGTTTATTTTGGAATAATTGCTCATTTCTGGTTTTCCCTGGATAGCTGAAGGTTGCTGTCCTTGAATTTCAGTATGTGTTCTTGGTCCCCAAAAGCGTCAGTTTCCAATAATAAACATTAGACTGCTGTTAAACAATTTCATAATAACTAAAAACACTCAATAGCAGAACTGCTCTTAGAAACTTAGTAAATTCAATGACAAGCGTCAATGACTAAAAGCCTTTCAACGTCTTTGAGAGAGACTTTCATTCAAAACAGTTTCTTTTAGTAATTTCATGAATATTAAACTAATAAAAAAACTAGGTACTTAACATCAGTTGCTATCCTACCATGTTCCCGTGGATAAATACACATTTTTAAACTGGAACAAATACCTGCTTGTCTCATTGTTTTGTTGGTTATGTAACCAATAACTGGCGGATTCCAATAACTCCATTTATTTATGCACTCTGATTTTCCATCATTATTTATCAAATGAAGTGCCCATTTCTTTCCTTAATTCCACATTAGCTCTAATAGCCACTAACCAACTTCCAATCTCCGCTCTCTATTTAGTCAATTAGCACATTAATATGACAGCATCAAATGAGAGAATATTAAAGAGCTTAAACTGATTTGCATGCACGCTGGACAATATATTGTATAAATTAAGAAATGCAATGGCTTCTGTTATCAAACCTTGTGCCTTGACTTGACAGTGCTTGCATAGCGTATGTGTTTGTGTGTGGATTGGACTATAGACCCGCACCATGGAAAAAAGTCAAGTTGACAAGCATTGCAGCGGGTAATAGCAAAATGCAAGCTCTGTGTGCTGTTTAGGTATTGCTTTGTCTTTCTCAATCAGTACCTTATAATGAGTCTCTATCTCTTGCTTTCTGCCTTTCTATAATAAAGCTTTGGCTGTCAAGGCATGGGGTTATTGTTTTTTTTATTACAGTACTAGAAGTGTATTGACCATCTGACACCCCATTAAATATTTATGCTGTTTGCATTTCCTCGGGACAAAATGCAGTGTGCCAGCGAGGCTGCTGATTGCCTGCCATCTTGTGATATACGAGTTCTCTTGCCCCGATGCAAAACCGCTGCCCAGCCCTCTCTCACAGCAACTGGGCAACAGCCCCTTACAGGACTCCAGCCTCACGATCGACCGAGGTGCTTGTTTAGTTATTAATGTATACTGGTGGGCATTTCATTACCTTACCTGATACCTACCACCTACTTTTACAATGTAGCATGGCGGAGGCTGGGCACAGACCGGCGAAGACGCACACCGCAAGTGATCGTTTTACTCTGCAAAAGAGCTTCATCTCACCGACAGGGGGCAGAGTCTGTGATGGCAGGGCATCACACAGCACTGATCATTAGATAGGGAGCTTTGTTTTTCATGTTGAAAAATGTTCTCGATGTTCTCAACTCCATATTTCTCCTCTCCTTCATGCTGATATTCCCCAATTCCTTCAATTTACAAATAACTTCCTGTGTTACTGCAACTATAGGACTATAATAATAATAATAATAATAATAATAATAATAATAATAATAATAATAATAATAATAATAATAATAATAGATGTCCAATCTCTTCATACAGGCACAAACGCACATATGTACAGAGTAATTATTAAAATTGGCCCTGGAGAGTTAAAAGATATGAGTGCAGCTGCTGTCTCCCCATCACTTAGTAACCTCCTCTCCTACACATATTAATAATTCTATAAAAATCTTACAAATTGGTGTCAGGACCCCTCCCACGTTAGCTCTAAATTACTGCTGGAAATGAACAATCGCAGTTCCTGAGTCTGAATCTCATTATGTTATTCCGCTAGGGTGGAGGGACGCTCTTCACTGTGCCTGGAAACAGAGCCACAATTTTAATGCGCACAGAAATAATAAAACAAGCTTGATACATTTTTAGGACATTTAAAAAGTCAAAGCGTTTGTCATTGAATGTAATACGTGTCTTTTAGTGTTTCTAAAGTCAGCACTAGTGAGTGTTTGATGGTTATGGGTGCTGTACACAGAAACACAAACAGAAACAGCAGCATACTAACTCACTTAGGGTTGTACCAGTCATAAAGGATTGAAAGACACAAAACAAGAAAATAAACATATCTCAACATATTCTCATAAGAAATCTAAACATTAAGCTTAATATTAGAAAAAATAGTGCACCTTCTATGTATGGTTGAGAAATCTCCAATTTCTCCAAATGCATGGGGATGATGCGTGCATCTCACGGGGCTACAACTGTTATTTTGGGGCAACAAGTAGACCAGGATCTGCAGTCTACTAGGTGTGCAAGGAGTGATTGGCACTATGAAGTCTTAATCAACAGCAACAGTCACATATTAATGAAACTGTTTATCTCTTGTACTTACCACCTAAAGCTTGCTTCATCACAAAATCCATGGTGCTCCTTTAAGCCTTTTCAAAGCAGGTGAGAGAATGCACATGCAGCTTCTTCACTTTCCACAGGGACCTTTCCAAGATTTAACACCTTAGAGAGAGAGAGAGAGAGAGAGAGAGAGAGAGAGAGAGAGAGAGAAGAGAGAGAGAGAGGAGAGAGGAGATTATGGGTATTCAGGAGTTCATCTCGCAAGATTGATTGCAAACCGCAGAAGAAATGAAACAACTGTCAGACAAGGACTTGGGTGAGTATGCCATCAGTCACCGAGGTGATGTGCTCCCCCAGTCCAGGTCAATATCTCATTATCAGTGGATTTTTCACTGTCCCACGCTAACATCACAGAGAGTGAAAGTGAAGCCCTAGAGATCTGGCGCAGTCATTATAAACCACACCTTTCGTGAAAAAAGGTTCAAATTTTACTCTTTCTCTCTTTGTTAATGATTTGTTTTGGTGCTCAGGTAGGGTGCCTGGACCCTGATACACCTTCTTTAAATCTACAAAAATGTGTAAAAGCGGACCCACTATATTTCATCATATTTAAATGAAAATCATAAAAATAAAAAATACAATCAGATGCTGCGGTACCTCAAAGCACTTTTATTGCCTCCTTTATGTTCAATAGTAAACTTTAATCAAAAGCACTCAAGGGGCTGTGACAAAAATAAGGAATTTTACTCTGAAATCAGAGGAGATTTATTCCAAGAGCAGACCTGACTATCAAGCGAGTGTATATGGCAGGATATATTATTATTATTATTATTATTATTATATTATTATATTATTACAGCACAAATATCACAAATAGGAATAGATCCCTAGAATTCGGCTACACTGTGTTCTAGTAATTAGCTGTATTTGGTTTTATCTAGAAACAGATGTTCTTGCCTGGGTCAAACTTAATGGCTTGTTAGAATGATAAGAGCCAGCTTCTAGGAGGGGCTTCTTGCTCAATGCACAGCTGTGGACTCAGCTCAGACATTTAGCGCATCTGAATATATCTTAAATTGCATATTTACTGTGCTGTGTATATATATACCCTTTCACTCCATCAATGAAGTTTTCCTCCTGTTGTGTACTGTATATTAACTTTACAGGGCTGGATAGCAGAGGTTGAGCCAGCGACTAAAAATAAGATCTCTTTTGCTTGAACTAAAGAAATAGTTTGCAAATGCAGGTCAGCAGATGACATCTTTGGTCCCATATATTTAAATGACAATTTGTTTTGATGTGTAGCGTACAAAGGGGTAAACTCCAAATTCGAATAAACAACGAGGCCTGAAGAGCGCAGGTGACCATCACAACAAGGTATGCAGTGCTGTCTCAAAGGATAAAAAAGTGTGTCTGTTTTTTCACCTACAGCTTCTTGAGGTTGTGATGTATAGCATCCCACTATTAGTCGACTAGTAAGGCTTTGACATCCTTGTTGCTGCAAACAAGCTTATGCACAGACACACACTGTTTCTGGCTTTGCATGTCAACTTCCATTCAAAACACATGCACGCACATATGCACGCACACATGCACACACACATTGGGAGGTATGTTTGCACCCGTAGTGATCCTACTTGAAACAAGACTGTGCAAAGGGACTAGCAAAGCCTACTGTAGGTATAACCCAAAGGGCCAGGGAATTCCAGGACCACATGTAGCACAAGATATTTCATCAATAGTATTCAATTTCAGTTTCTAGCAATACTGAATTAACCCTGGATGGCGATGCTATAAACATCACTCAAGACAACTATAGTTTAACTATGGATTCAACGTCTGAAATTGAGATAATGAAAGTAGAATGCACCTTGTTTACATTGCTGTTTAACAGTAAGGCCGTGTGCCAAAAGACTGCGATGCCAGTGTACACAGGGAAATCATGAACGCATTAAAACTGGTATTAGGAATAGACACTTAATATTAAAGCTTGGCTCAAAACTCCACAAGCGGAAAAAAGGAGCAAACACACAGCACAGTGTACACAGATGAAGCCAGTGGAAATTATTAATATATATATATATATATATATATGTTTTGAGTTTGAATATAAAGCAAACTCCTCAGCATACATCTATAATATTATTATTATAGATGTATTATTCTGATTAAACTTGTGAAACAATAATAATAATAATAATAATAATAATAATAATAATAATAATAATAATAATAATAATAATAATAATAATAGCGGTCTTTGGTTTATTGAGACAAAACAGACTTGACTGGACCCAGAAAAAAAAAAAAACACATTATACTTAAAACGAGTAAAAACATCTGACAGCCACTGGCTGAGACTTCAAAGAAATGATATTAAATACTGTAGCAAAGCGGAGATACGTGTCGATGCAAATTAAATTAAGTTCTCTTTCAGTGATTTGCATTTTGTTTGGTATTCTCAGAATAAGAAGGAACTCGCCTCAGGCGCCCAGCAGAAGTACAAAATAATAATAATAATAATCCGCTCACACACTTCTTACATTGCAAAGAGCAACACAGCTCTGTCCTTTCGAAAAACATACCAAACAAAGAAGTGCCTGCCACAGAACAAACCCCAGCGTGTCCCGGCGAAAAGCACGCTCACTATTTGCAATGTGTACTCCGGTGAAAAAACCGTCTTACTCATTCTTACCAACACACTCGGAACCGCAATATTTCAGGACCCGGGCTAACTCCCCCGGCGCGCACGCAGCAGTAACCAATGTACCATGGAGAGCTCTGCCTGGGGAACCAACAGCACTAAGGACATCTATTAAAAGAGCACAAACCACCTCACAAACACGCCTAATATTTATAGAGACAGTAGACACGTCAGTCCTCATACAAACAACAATAGGAAGGCAGCTACACCAAGGTGTTATATTTACAAAATACAAAAGCAATTCGTTTTGCGGCTTGACCAATTATTATTATTATTATTATTATTATTATTATTATTATTATTATTATTATTATTATTATTATTATTATTTTTATTGCTTCAAGGAAGTATCCTAAGGCAAAGTATCCTAAATCACACACACACACACACACACACACACAAACGCACGCACCTACACACGATAGCAATTATCTACACAATTTACACAAGTTGGTAAAATTCACAATGACGGCGGGTGTTCAGAAAAAAAAAAAAAAAGATCCGATAGTTTCTAGGGGTGTTTTTTTTTTGTTGTTTTTTTTTTACAGCAAACAAACCTTTGACCTACATTTTATTTTATTTGGTGTAATTTCCAGAAACGGCGACTAACATCACCATCACGTTTTTTTTTTTTTTATCCTTGCAATACAAATAATAAACATAATAAATAAATCAATAAACACATATATTTTGTAACGACAACAAACACACCCGGCGTCTATACAGCGGGAGAGGCGAGTGGATGGGAATTTGGAGGGTATTTTAGTCGTTTAAAAGGCGTGTTTGAAAGAACCGGGCTGGATTACAATGAGATGCCTTTCTCCTGCTCTGCAACTCTACTCACAGACACCGCGAGGCTGTGTCTCCGGAGCAATACAGTGCGTAGCCGTAGAGACGCCCTATCAGCGCCGCGCATTGTGGCTTGTTCCCCCGGCAGCAGGAGCACGTTTTCTTGTAGCCTACGGATCCAGACCGACACTTATCATAACATTATTTTACCCAGTTTTCAACTATTTGAGAAAACGCGCTTTAAAAGGGTGGGGAGAAAATAGCAAAGCGCACCTTTAATTTCCGATCATACTGAAATCCTTACAGCACATTACACGTGCTCTCCGCTCCACAGTAAACGCCGAATGCCTTTGTCTGAGCTGTCCATTCAGCACCACATGCATCAAAAATAATTTGATTGCCACACAATATATTTTATGTTATTCTTCTGACTTATGGGATATTTTTCACCATACATTTAAAGTTCGAAAAAACAGTATTAACACATACACACACACACACACACACACACACGCACACGCACACGCACACGCACACGCACACACACACACACACACAATCTAAAACGTGTTTCTATTACAACTCCGCGATTCACTTTTAAAGTCAACTTATGTATTTGCTTGTTTGTTTATGGACTTTTAGTAATTAATAACCACGCTATTTAAATCGCAAAACAAAGCTAGGTAATGCATGATAAACCAATGAACAGCTCAGATGACATCAGGCATGCTGCAGCTGCAAAAATTGAAAGAGTGGCAGGCGTGTTTTCTCCGTCCAATCGATAACCATAAAACGCATTTCTTTTTCTTTTACTAACCTTAAAAATAGACCTTTCCAGTGTTCTTAAGACCGTCTTCTTCTCAATCTTACAAATAGCCAGGTTTCCGCGACGCAGCGGGTTTCAAATCGACAGGATACAAGTTATTCTGCTACCGAGAATGATAACCGCCGCCTAAAAGCAAACTCGCCCAATCGCTTTCCTTAGCCACAAGCGCCTCTCTCTCTCTTTTTGCTTTCTTGCTGTGTTTCTCTCTCTCTCTCTCTCTCTCTCTCTCTCTCTCTCTCTCTCTCTCTCTCTCTCTCTCTCTCCCCCTCCTCTCGCTTTGCAAATGGGAACTGTGTATCAATCTTACTTTCAAATACATCGACTGAGCAGTGGCAATGTTTTAACCTTCAGACCCACCCGGCTACGGTTCACACCGCCCTTCCCCCTCTTTCTTTCACCCACAAGTGATGGACACCCTGCCTGAATCAAAGGTCATCTTCTTTTACAATGTCAGCGTGAACAGCGAAACTGGAGTAGTAAAACTAGCAAAAACAAACAGCTTCTGCCAGTCTGATCCTGCCACTGAGTACTAACGAGACACTTCATTACATTTAGTCTAGTCTTCCTCCATGCCCGCACCGCATTATAATATTAATCCTAATTATTTAGTAATTACCGAACAGGAATAAGCACGGTTACAGTGAAACAGCATCGCTCTGACTCTCAGTACACTGTTTATATAAGCACGTATTTCTCATTATCATTACATTTTGAATATTCTGAATGGGGGAGTTGGGTCTTGTTGTCTATAGATTGGCCCCGCATATTAAGAACGTGTGTTATATTCATACACACCCAAAGCACCCATTCGAATGCAGCATTTACCAACTGCTCGTTTCATGCTCACCACTAAGAACACTATGTACTGCATATAATACATTATTTATTGGATCTGAGTGATGCCAGCTTGATTTCATACACTAATACACTCCCAAGAAGGATGCAAGGTAGGAATAATAATAATAATAATAATAATAATAATAATAATAATAATAATAATAATAATAATAATAATAAGCCACTTTCCGAATCCTTTCCAAAGAGGTATCGATCTTGTCACAAACCCAAATATAGACAGAAATATTTATATATTGCCAAACAGATCTAATAAGGACAGATTTACAAACGGACAGGATTAGATTAATATACCTACAGATATAAGTATTGACCTGGACATACAAAAGAGATAAATCCAGTACACTCAAGGCTGAGATACACAGAATAACTGCAAATATGTGCTTACTCTGGGGGCACACAACTCTACTGATATCTCACACATGCTAACAATTACTTACATTTTTATACGCATCCCCTTCGGTCATGAATTTTAAATTACATTTTTAGAACATTTTAAAACAGTTTGTGTGAACTCTGTTTGAGATGTTGTCCTGACAAAACTTTGATATTTTAGTGACACTTGATAGACTGTAAAAAGTATTCGTACGGTATTGTGTATCATTTATGTGTGACCTTATATGCAGAGATTTAAATTATATGGGAGATTTAAATAAGTCTTCAAGAATAATAGCTTCATTTACCAAAACCCGAGTTCTTTGGTTTATATATTGAACTTTAATCATATTTATCAAAATCCACCTGCCACAGTTACAGGGCTTTACGTAAACAGCTGTAAGTACAAACTATTTTTAAAATGGGGATACAACACCAATTTGAATAGCATGTTTTTTCACACCTCCATTTTCTTCTTAATTATTACAATCAAAGACGTTTTTGACACTGTATGCCTGACAATCAGATGAAGATAGTTTAAACCCAGTTGCTTGCAGCTCTATACAATAACCCTCCTGCCCCAGCAGTATCAGTCCTGTCAAAGCTTGGAGCTGCGTTAGCTTCTGTATTTCTGTTAATCAGAGATGGATGGCTCCAAACAGTTTAATCCCCATAAAAACTCAGATCTCAGTTAGCTGAACAGCTGAGGAGTGTAGCCGCCCCCAGCACTATAAACACACAGAAACTTGGCATGCAAAGCTACTAAATATCTACTGGCAACCACATGTAAGAAAAAGATAGATAGGATTGGAAATCTGCTGCTTTTTGGCCAGCAGGCAGAATGTGAAAGAATGGAAAGAAGTACTGATGAGTAACATTGCCGATGAAGTCTCTCAGTGCATTGAACCTTGCCTGTGTAACATTAGATCACAGAGCATGGGTTACAGATAAACATGTAGTTGTATTGTAACTGCACAACCCTCTGTGTGATTACTGTGCTATTGCAGTGTAATTAAGTGCAATTAAGAGACTCTTCATTTAAAGTGTATCCGATAAGTACATTCCACCGCCCCCCCAAAAAAGAATCAATAAGTTATACCAACAAGGTAAGAACTGAAATATTGACCCATTATATTTCCAGCAAAGGAGGGTTTCTCCTTTAATATGCAATGCAATATAATGCAATAATACTTCATTTTGTATAGCTCTTCCCGTGAGAAGCAGCTCAATGTGCTTCCAGTAGATTAGAAGGAACAATAAAAGTTATCAATAAAAATAAAATCCAATAAAAATCCAAGGCAAATAAAAGCTGTTGTTCTGAAAAAACATAAATAAATAAACAAAAATATAGCCTCACTGTTCTTGGGGTGGGAGCACAGATACGAGGGACTTATTTATGTGTTTATGTATTTATGCATTTATTCATTAAGATAAAGAAAGATATACAGTACAGATACATTAATGCTCGTGGAAGACAAGTGAAGGCATCCAAGGAATTTTTTATAAGTGCCATTGTCCAGAGAGCCAGAATGACCATGTGCAACACAGTGATACCTCACTATGGACAGCATCGGTCCAGAGACCCCTCACTGAACAAACAACACCCACCCAAGCACTAGCCAGCTCTCATTCTGCAGGGACTCTGAGATCTGATTACATTGGAATCCTAGTGGCCATCCATACCTGCCAAACACTCAATCAGGGGATCATTTCACAAAGCACTTCTAGGTAGCGATCTGCTAAATCCAATTCACTTCCATAAAATATTCTAATAATAATTGTAATAGAAAACAGAACTAGCACATGTATGCTTTAATTATATAGACTTGTGGGCAGTGATGTGAGGAAGTCAGCCAGTCACCCTTTGTCAGTCATTAGAAATTAACCACAGGCAGATACATGCTCTAAAACACAGAGGCACCCTAAAGAATGGGTGGAGCTTACAGGTCAACCCGGTGAAGAAAAGCCGTGGGCCATTTCAATAGAGAAACCGTGTCCTGTATGTATCCCGGCTACTTTCTCGGTTGGCTTCTGTCCACTCATACCTTCACCCAAAGGTTCCTTGATGTAAAGCAGCATCTTATACAAGGCTGTGCTTGATATGCTCTCTGCTCTAAAGCTATACAAAATAAACCACAAGCGCATGGAAGAAATATTTGAATTTGATGAACCTTCTACATAGATAAACAGAGATACATCACCCTCCCCGACTCCTGACGTTTCAGCTTTCAAACATATGTCAAACCACCTGGGCAATGTGATCTGCACTTGGCACTGCTCCTGCGATAAGACTGCTCTCGACCCCTTCACCCATGCATTAAGGTTTTCTGCTCTGCCTCAGGCACAAGCTCTGGGAAGTGATCTGTCATCCAGACCACACTGCTTGGCCTGACATCTTCCAAGCCCTGATCCTCCACACACCAGCCTGGCTCCTGCTGTGTCCCTCGACCCCGGTCTCTGCCAGATTCTCAGCATGGATATTCCATGATTAATGGCTGCCATACTGTCAGCACTGCATTGCTTTCTTTTTTTAAGGATAATGCAGGATATGCCGTATACAGCGTTATAGCTTGCCGGCCACATTGTCTGTATTCAGATCTACCATTGAATTAAATAAGCATTAAACAAATTCATCAGGCACCAGGAAACAACAACTACTTTTAATAGATTGTAAAATAATCTGCATATATCTACAATAAAGTAGAATAACCAAGTAAAGTATCAAGAGGTCTTCATAACAAAAAGCGGGCCAGCGATAATGTGACTCCTGCAAATAGCAGGTCAGAAAATGGATTTTTAAAGCATCGGTTTGCAAGCCAGAATATCCAATCATTTTGCAAATCTCAATTCTGTTTTAAAGGTCATTATCATAAGGAGAATGAATTTACACTGTGAGACCACCTGCTGAGCAAAAGAGGTGTAAGTTGTGTGCTGATCCGGCTGTCTCTGCAGCGGTGATGTTAGCAGACTCTCCCCAGCAGCAGGTACACTATTACCATATAAAATAGTTTCTTTATTTTTCATATATCCCATTATGCTGATGATTCTGCTCAAAACCCAGGTCACGAAGAGAGGTCCAGTTCAAATGTGAACTTGATTGCAAAATGCAGAATCCCTATTACAGCAGGCCTCTGCAATTTAAACAAACACAGATTAGTAAATGGAAGCTGCCCTTGAGAGAAATTATTGGGTTCATTTTTGGATGATTGGTTCAAAAAGTATAAATGTTTAATGCCACTGTAAAGGGAATACATTTATTTCAAGTTTCCATACTTTCTCGGTACAGTTTTTCTTTTTTTTTTTTGTAGACCTGGGCAGGCAGCTTGACAGGGCTCCCACCCTTAGGTTCTAGTCAAACCCATGAACAAATATCCACTGGACTTGAGGCTTCTAGTAGATTACTATTGCCCTGGAGGTTTGAATAGTCACAGGCTGTTTTATGAAGCAGGGGCAGCAGTGTGGAGTAGTGGTTAGGGCTCTGGACTCTTGGACTCTTGACCGGAGGGTCGGGGGTTCAATCCCTGGATGGGGGACACTGCTGCTGTACCCTTGAGCAATGTACTTTACCTAGATTGCTCCAGTAAAAACCCAACTGTATAAATGGGTAATTGTATAAAAAAATAAATAAATAATGTGATATCTTGTAACAATTGTAAGTCGCCCTGGATAAGGGCGTCTGCTAAGAAATAAATAATAATAAATAAATAATAATGAAATCTTTAATTAAATAAATAAATACACCAGAATCCCATCAAAAGACTAAAACACTAAACATGGTTGCTATATCACAAAAACAAAAAGGTCAAACAATTATACCAAAAAGGAAAAAACTGTGACCCATTACATTTCCAGCAAAGGAGGGGTTTTGATATGCAATTCAATATAACTTCATTTTATGTAGCTCTTCTTGATGTACCGCCAGTAGATTAGAAGGAACAATAAGTTATCAATAAAAATAAAATAAAATAAAACATCCAAGGCAAATAAAAGCTTTCACTCTGAACAAAAAAAAGATATATGACTGCTATCCATTTTTCATTACTTTGCTCTCTTTTTGGATAATGTATCTCTAATATGTTTTTACTAGCACTTTACATTCATATGCTGTAGCAACCAATTGCTTTGCAAAGGGGATCCAACCTATACAGTATTTCCGGGTGGCGATCCCATCTACTGTACTCGCTGTACTCCCTCCTTTTACAGATGGATGGAGGCTAATTAGGCAGTGCTCAGTACAGCTCTGCCTGCCTTACAAAGCAACTTGGACAGCCAGCACAAGCCTGTAATGGGTAATTAGGTTACCAAATGGGCTGCTGCTCAATACGGAGACTGCAATGCGGGGGTCTTAGACTGCAGGTCATCTGTAAAGAATGGAAATGTGAGTTCTACTGCTCGGCACATTCTGACAAGTACAGACAAGAGTGAGACATGGGACTGCAAGGTATGTGAACCTTGTGGTCAGAGGCAGTGTGTGGGCAGTGGTTAAAGTGGAGGGACTGGGAGGCAGTGTGGTCTTGTGTTTAGAATCGAGGGACAGGGAGGCAGTGTGGTCTTGTGTTTAGAATCGAGGGACTGGGAGGCAATGTGGTCTTGTGTTTAGAATCGAGGGACTGGGAGGCAGTGTGGTCTTGTGTTTAGAATCGAGGGACAGAGGCAGTGTGGTCTTGTGTTTAGAATCGAGGGGCTGGGAGGCAGTGTGGTCTTGTGTTTAGAATCGAGGGACTGGGAGGCAGTGTGGTCTTGTGTTTAGAATCGAGGGACAGAGGCAGTGTGGTCTTGTGTTTAGAATCGAGGGACTGGGAGGCAGTGTGGTCTTGTGTTTAGAATCGAGGGACTGGGAGGCAATGTGGTCTTGTGTTTAGAATCGAAGGACAGAGGCAGTGTGGTCTTGTGTTTAGAATCGAGGGACTGGGAGGCAGTGTGGTCTTGTGTTTAGAATCGAGGGACTGGGAGGCAGTGTGGTCTTGTGGTTAGAATCGAGGGACTGGGAGGCAGTGTGGTCTTGTGTTTAGAATTGGGAGGCAGTGTTTTAGTGGTTAGAGAGACTATGAGGCAGTATGGATTAATGGTTTGAGCTGAGGGGCTGGGAGGCAGTTTGGTGTCATGGTTAGAATTGAGGACTCTGAGGCAATTTGGCCTAATGGTTTGAGTTGGGGTGCAGTGTGGCTTAGTGGTTAGACTGGAGAGACTGGGAGGCAGTGTGGCCTGATGGTTTGAGCTGAGGGACTGGGAGACAGTGTGGTCTTGTGGTTAGAGAACTTAGCCACTCTAGTTGGAAATTAAGATTCAAAATATAACAAAAAATAAATTGGGTAAGAGAATTATCTGGAACCACCCACCCCCTGCCTAATCCCACATGTGACCTCTAGAAAAACCCAGGAAAACCAACCGGCTCCCTGACTGGTACAAAAGAGTAATTAGCTAATCATGTTTTCAGCGCTCACACAGTTCAGTGGTTCTTTGTGCTGTTTTTTTTCTTCTTCTTTAAAAAGTTATTTTCTAACACAATGGGGAAGACGTTTCCAATCTGTCTTCATTAGCATTAAAATTGGTTTCCTAAAGAGCCTGCTGGAAATGACAATCATTATTGAAAGAGGACCGGTGTCTGACAAAGTGGGCTTCTTCCTCTTTCATTGTGAACCAGGTGCGCCGCACAGCCCTACTGAAGCAATGACAGTCTGAGGACAATACAGCAGAAACCTGTTACACTCCTGTGAGAATCCCTATGGAACAGAGTCTTAAAGTGACTCTTTAATAACACTGGGGGGCTTTCACTTTTTGTACACTATCTTGTACAGTATTTACGTATTGTTTCCCCATAATTTATTTCTCAGACGAACAACATTTTTTTCTTCATGTAGGTCTTTTAGAAATCAACCCACTTAAAAAATACTACAGACTAAAAAATAAATAAATAAATAAATAAATAAATAAATAAATAAACAAACACACAAAACAACCCAGATTGGTGACACTGAGAAAGACTAGTCAAAGCGTCTGCTAAATATTTTTTGATTTTTGAACCTTGTGAAAAGTAACAGATTTCAGAATGTCACTTGAACTGAAATGCCGTCCTAATAGATTACAGGCAACATATTTGAATTACACCATCAAATAATTCTGCAGCAGTTTAATATTTCTTACAAAAGAGAAGTAAAAAATGTCCAGGTGTCTTTAACTTGTCTTTGATGACAACACCAAACCATTATTAAAGTTTCATGGTATTTGCATTTGAAAAGATGCAATTGAAATATTCTACTTCAATGAGTGACGGAGGTTTCCAGGGAATCGGATAGAGTCTTTCTGCACCCAGCACAGGGCCATCAATCACCTTTTACAAGTGGCCCTGAAACCCCCACCACTCCAGGCAGTCTGATAGATGAGGGAGCAGTGCTCTCCAGAGCGGCCAATCTTTAGCTGTCACAGGGCTTCAGAACAGCGCCAGGGCCAACATGCAGTCAAAGCTCACTCATGCTCCATGGCTTTCTAGATAGCACTCTACTGTACATGACCCCACAAAGGATCTAAAAGGAGGTGTTATAAAACAAATAGTAATCCTGGATTGTAGCCCTGAATGTTAGTCTATGAAACAACTTACTGTAACAAAATGTGAATGTAAAATTTGATCAAATTCAGACGAACAGTTCCCAATAAATTAGCTTTCTTTTGACTGGCAATCACAAGCAAGAAATCATGCATACAGTCTGCTGTATAGTGCACCATGAACCATGAGGTAATAATAATAATAATAATAATAATAATAATAATAATAATAATAATAATAATAATAATAATAATTGTCATTATTCTTCAGTATTATTATTTTAAAAAAAAATACTTATTATTATTATTATTATTATTATTATTATTATTATTATTATTATTATTATTATTATTATTATTATTATCATTTAATTATTATCTTTGCCAGACTTCATTTTTAACATTTGTAATATGTCATGCTTGCTCCTTGGTGTCTAATTAATGTCTTTCTATAAAAAGGATCATCCTTTCCAGCTGGCTCAGTGCAATTTCCAAGCATTACAGCAACAGGTGGAGAGAGAAGTTTCCAAGGCAACCCCTCATTATGAGAAATGTGGGTTTGAATCAGCGGGTGAGCCCAGAAAACAGCACAACAACATGGCTGGAAGAGAGCAATGAGTTAGCACTCCACTGTGAGCGAGCAGGGAACTGTCCCAGAAACTAAAGGGGTACAGGGGGGTCAAACTGGGCTGGCTCACCCTGAACTGCAGGAGGACCTCTTGTGGGAATATTGGCCTCTTTCCCCTGGTGTCTGGAGTCCTTTTCAGGATATCTGTCTTAGTTTCTCAGACCATTTTATTCCTGGCAATATCTCAAGCACCCTATCAACTGTCTAGACTAGCCAGCATAGCGTCACACGTTTGAGTCACTCGGTTGCAGTTGGAAATGAATCAGTTGATGTAACTGCATCAGAATCCTCTTGTTGCAGGCTCCTTTTGAATACTTCTTCCTCATTCCAAACCAATCACTTGGTGCTGTGACCTTTCAGCCCTTGCTGTCCCCATCTCACTGGGAGCAAAACAGTTTAAAGGTCACTGAATCACATGGTGGATTCCAACACACAGAAAAAAGTAAAACAAATATTAGAGTATCAGAACTTAAAAAGCTTATGGAAAGGTGAATACATAATAATCATAATAATAGAAACACTTCTATTAAATGAATGAATGAATGCAAATATAAATGGCCTGAGGGACCAAGGGACCATGTAAAAAAAAAAAACAGTGGTATGTTGCAACACCACAGCAATCCAGAATCCCACACATCTCTTGTGTCCAAAGATCAAACTGGAAAAGGCTTGGCTCGGTCTCTGTCCAGATTTCCAGATGTGGTTGCCACATACCCAGCTGTTGTCTGTTATAGGATTGCCCCTCTAATCCTGCAGAAATAGGATGCAGATAATGCTCTTAAATGGGCAGCCTGGCTGTAAGCATGTTGGCTGTGGGTTTATCTTCACTCCCCTGACTGGCCTGTGCTTTTATTACTGTTTTCTGGCACACACACACACATGCAGGCACGCACGCACGCACACACACACGGGTTAGAAATTGATCTCATGTATCCAAGGGACAAAAGGTTAATTAGCACAGAGGAGAGCAGCCTTCCCACAAGGCCCTAACAGGTCCTCAGGTAGACCTGCTGCACAGATACTGGCTGCAGCGGGTGTCCCAGAGGCCAGAGCCTGTAAGTATCTGCCCACCTAAACCGAATTGCAAATGTCTCCCCAGAATGACAAAACCACAACCCTGAGACCTAAACACTCTTCCATCCTGTAGCATTGTAGGACGTACAGCACAATATTATCTGTCATCTTCACCTATATATTAATTATCTTAGTAAAAAATTTAAAAAAAATGATCAGACCTAATTACCAAGTACAGTAGTAACCAGTAGAAAATATAACACTCAAACTTGATATAGGGATTTTAATCGTGTCACTATACTGTATATACAAAATCATTTAAAGTACAGTAAATTGCTGATAGAACATTTTTGGAGCTTCAATAAATCCATCTAGCAGTTTTGTCTAAATATCAGATTGGAATGGATGACATTAAAACTTCCCTCCTAAATGAGCAAGCTATTTGCTGGTAATTGCCTGACTCATATTTTGAATGGAAGTACATTTACTTCTTCCTAAATAAACACAAAACGCTACACAGCACTGAGATTGAGGTTATTTCTGAGCAGTGATAAAGAATGAATCTGATTCTTCCATGCAATCCTTGTTGTAGTCTCTCTGTTCATTACTTCCAGAACAGCGTGTTGAAAACCAACACACAGAACTCATAGAATACCCAGGATCCCAGCACCCCTATGGTAGATATGCCTTTGTGTAAAGAGACACTACTATATTATTTGTATCATTATTTGTACACTGTCCATGCAATCCTCCCATGACTCCCTGGATTACACCAGCATAGCCAGACAGATACAGAACCCTGGCATTCTTGCAAAAAACCAATTGTTAAATCCAGCACGCCTTGTTTGGACCACTATAAAATAATAAGAAGACACATTTCAGTTTAACAGCTTATTAATTATTCAGTTCTGATACCAGTTTGCAGATGTCTTGCATTACTTCAACAGACAGATTCTGATTCTGCCATAAAAAAAATTATGCTTGATAGATTACAAGTGGCATTCTTTCCATAAGCATGGAATCGCAAAAGGAATACAAGAGAAGAAAACAACCACGTACAACCATTAACAAAATCATGATCCATCTGTGCCTAATATTCCTGCAGGAATGTGTAAGCCTTAGCAATACAACGAACGGGACGCTGCACCTTTAGTGCATCTAACCCAAAATCACTTTGCAGGGAATAAATATATTTTTATTACAAAGGCTTCAGAAATGCATAACCAGGACTATCTATAAGAAAGGTTCAACGGGGGGTGGTGCATCCGCACACACATATGTCTGATTATCAGGAAGTGCTGCATTTACCATCAGTCTGATTGATTGATCATTTATGAACTGGCCTGCTGTTAAAATGCAGTTCAGATGCACAACACAAACTACACAATGCTGTGTTTATACCATTTAAAACAGCGTTACATTCAGAAACATTCCCTATCAATCAGGAGAGAATCCTGTTTACTGATAAAGTCAATCCAGTACTGCTGCATGCTTTTAAAGACCTAACATTCTGTCTCTTTTAAATGCCTGGCTGTACAGATTCATGTTATATAACCACAATTATGCTCTTGCAACCTTGCTGTTATCTTAGGTGTCTACCTGTAAACAATTATCTGAATCCCTGGGATAATTACATGCAATGCATTTGTGCAGCAGGTGTCATCAATAGCTCTATGCATCACTGAACTTTCACTTAAAATGGCTGGTAGAGAAAATGAAATCAGAAACTGTAGGCTTTTCTTACTATTCTTGGGAAGATCATTAGGGATCCAGACACATCCAATATTTCTTTATTAAAATATTGACTAACATATATGTGTATATGACGCTTTACATTTTAAAATACATTCCAGTCAGTAAACTAGTTGACAGGATAAGCCCATGTTATTACAGCTGCATTAGCATTAGCACCAGAACCAACTAGTCTTTGCACAATATTGCACTTGTTATTCAGTGGCCCCTATGGCCTTAAAGAGCAGACAATGATGCAGATCTTATATCCCACATTACATGCTGTTCCTTAATGTGTTTTTAATGAGTTTTAGAGTGCTGTTGACTCTTTCACTGACATAGAAGAGGGCACTCAATCCTTTTAATGCATAGATGTCCATTGGGTAGAAAGCTAGCCTTTGTTGACCCAGAAGTAGTATAAAAGTGAAACACAATCTAAAAAGAAGAAAAATATCCCTTTTATATATAACTTAGTATACAATATACTGTAATAACAGAGCTAATCAGCAGAGAATACCCTGTTGTTATGTTGTTTTTTATAGGACCTGTGGAACTAAATCCAGAAGAGAAAGCTGAACCAAACTGGGTGTTTTACCAAGTCATGTACCAAACGAGAGAAGATAAGCATGCTATAGATGTATGCCACGGATTCGTGGAATTCAGAATTCTGTTCCGTGACATTTTCAAAAGATGAAACACATATAAAATAACAGGTATGCTAGTAACACATATCTCCTGTAAAATCAGGAAAAACCGCACTAAAAAGATCGACGTATATCAATCAATCAATCTTTATTTTTATATAGCGCCTATATGTACAAGTTTAATCACAATTGGATAGAGGCCAGTGTATTACATCTAAAGTGTGCGCCTCCACAATAAAATAAGAAAAAAATAAATAAAAAATCCAGCTAGAAACACTTACTGGCTGCACAAAAAATACAGACAGCCGGTGTCATGGAGACACGCTGGCATGTCCCGCACCAAACACTGCCATCTGCAAACACTGTAAATCATTCGTGATCACATTTTGCACTTGTTAGCCTTTCACTGCATACTGTACGACCAAACGGGAAATTGTTAATAATATATACCTTATCTCTGCTGCAGCATCCGTGCCTCTCTGTCCTCTCTCGCTGTTTGCTGTCAGTTAGCAACACAGCTTTCATCTTTAGTCTAAGCATGTCCCTGAGATGCATATAGTCCATTAGTGTAATCAACGATGGCTAAAGCCTATGTAGGATTTAGATAGGGGCGGTAAAAATGCAAGCTCTACAGTGCCAGCCGTTACTTCCAGATTGAAATACCCGTTGCTGCTCTAATAGGGCTGATGCATGTTTTCGTTTATTTTTGGGGGCAACACAACATTTTGTATATCTGACACGACACCATTTGTGGGGTAGGGAGGTCATTTAGAACACATTTTTGATATTTCTGTATTATGTGTCTCCAATTTACATGCATGGGGAGGAAATAAAATGACCACACACCGTTTCTACTGTTAACACAGTATAGTAAGCATATGCCGGTTGTCATTGTGGCCTCTTATCTTATCTATATTATTTAATACTTCTGGACCATGGCACGGGGTAACAAAGAGCAGCGGGTCACACGAATCACAGTCAATGCAAAAAAGTTTTTAATTTAAGAAATGTAATCTTTGTAAGCTCAGTTATGTGAAGGGGAGAAGTAAACACTTTCAAGCACACACTGGTGTGCCGAATCATTGAATGCAACAGGATGGCTACCGAAGAATAATGACAATGAAAGAAAAAGAAGTTTGAAATAAAAGTGACGGCTGTATATAACATATTAAAATGAGGAACACCCGATACCAGAATGGTACCCATCGCAATAACCTGCATATTAGTAATATTTAGTAAAAACGGACACAGAGGGATTGCTAGAAACCTTATGTCATAGTTTTATATACTTATAAAATATTTATACTATCGGTTTTATTGCAAAAGGGGTGTTCTGATATTACCTTGAAACAAACAAACAAACAAACAAACAAACAAACAAACAAGGCAGTTACAAGGGGTGTGTAAATCAGTATTTATCTACTAAATACAGCTGATAAGAACACACACGCGGCTAAGAAAACGAGCAGGAGCCATTAGCATGCCCGCGCTCAGATGCAAGACACTCTGGCGCTGTCCTTACGAAATGGTGCTGAAACCGGTAGCTCACGCCTGCTCAACAAGCGTCTTTCTCAACAGCCTTATTTTGCTCAGCTGTGGCAACGATCTTCAGCATTGTCTGGACAGCAGCACTAAGTATGATCCCAATCAATCTCTCAAGCATGCAACCAGTGAAACCGTTACCAGTACAAAAATATTTGTTTTTACAAACCTTGATCAAAACGGGCCCATAAGGGAAGATGCAATTCAGTAGACGCCTTTTTTGTTCCTTAAAACTGTTCATCCAATGAGTGTGTGCGTGTGCGTGTGTGTGCGTGTGCGCGTGTGCCTGTGTGTGTGTGTCTACCCCCTTATTTTTCTTCCACTATCCAAGCTCTGCCACTTCAAGCTTTTGCAAGGAATGACTTCTAAGAATAGCACAAAAGCCGAAAGACTGGCATCCCCACGTACAGTACATAAGCACATGCATTCATTCAATCATTTGGTCACGCATTCATACATACTTGTACGTTTACTGGATTTATACCCCCGTGTGTAACCAATTTAAATGTAAACCAGCATATGACCAGTTCTGTAGGTAAGGACATGCAATTCAGCTGATAATAATTCACCCGCATACACGATGATTTATTATCATATAAGAGGTTAAAATAAAAATCAAAGAACTGGACCATTTGCAGTGAGGCATCACATTGCTGAGATGGAAAATGGTTTTTAAAAATAATTCTGCATGAAACAAACATTCATTTGACTTTTTTGTTGTAGCTTAATTACTTTTGCCAAAGGTACCAATACATGCCGACTATATGCGAGCAGAGTTTTATGCTAACTGTTTCATGGTATATCGTATGCAACGTGCTTTACTAGACTTTACTGCTATTTTGCAATATTGCTCTACATCGTATTAAACGTTTGCTATTGTTTCACTGTGTTTTTATCAAAAAATGTAGTTTGTCAAATGTCCACGGTGTCACAAAAATAATAACAAAGACATATGGGAAATGAATCTGTTTGTCAAAGGGAAACACCTGCCTCACTGCAAAAAACAAAACGTTTAGCACTGAATAAACACCGCGTTGGCACGTACTGTGAGCTCATGAACTCGGGGGCTGCTGTTTTTTGTTAGCCTATGTGTGGGTGTCGGGGTGTGTGTTTAGCTAAGGGGATACTTCATCTGGGATTAGTTGTATTTAATTATTATTCAAATACCACATTTATCGTTTTTATTTTAATTTACACATGTTTTAATATTCCTAGTTTACCCCAACACACTGGGGTTAAATCTAAAAATCAAATTTGTAAATCAAAAGTAATAAGATACAGCTGGTGCAAACTAATGCGTTATATATTACACAGATACAATGGCAATGCCATACTGCACACATAATGATAGCGCTGTATTTGCACATAGTGCACTGAAAGAGTAATAATGATCTGCAATGGGTAAACCTTGATTAAAATCTGAAGCACACGCCTGCCATACTTGTGATCTTAGTCGTCTCTCACAGTCGTAAAATTACACGTGTTTGACTCTTTATGATGAGCCAATCATGTGGAGCTGTCTCATTTACATTTTGGGTGGGATTGCAGTCAGTATCTTGCACTCATGGTCCACATAGTCAGCTGGGATTGAGACCCATCCCGGACCCTCCCCAGCTCCCAGACGCGGGACCTTATACTCCGCTCTCTATGAAGCAGTGCTTGGGACGCTGCCAGATCCATCCATTCTTCTTGAAATTAAAAAAAAAACATGTCGCAATGAAAAAGCAGCTCTTTGTTTTATGAATACATTAGGCAGCACTCAAGTATTAATGTTTAGACTAGCAAAAAAAAAAAAAAAACCCGTAAAAGGCAAACACAGCATATTCTATTTTTTCCATTTGGCAAGTTTGACGTTGTTCAGAAAGTCAAATGGGCAACAATGTTACAGAACAACTGGCCTTTTTTATTTGACTACTTATGTAAACTCTGAATGTAACTAAACTGCAGTTACACTCTATCTATTAATGTAGATATCTGTATTTCATGTTTTATAATTTCCCTTCAGCTTCAGACGTGCACGTTTTGTGGACTGGAAGGTACCATTTAGACATTTCCCCTGATATTACTTCCTGCCCTTTCACTTCCTGTTTCCAGATAAGAACTGTGTCTTGAAGCCAGATATATTGCAGACACGGTGCTTCCATTTAGAGTGCCGAGATTATTTCACATTCACAACATCTCGCTCTGCCAGCATTTCCCTGCCCTCCGGGTCTTCCAGCTAATTGTTTTATTATCAACACAAAAGTAATTACAGTATTGCACTAACACTGGATGTCAGGGGCTGATGATTCTGTTTCACATAGTAACCATTTGTCTGTGAATCACTCCAAAGCAAAGCGAAACAAACGACTGAGTGGGGAGTGGGGGGTGGGGAGTGGGGAGTGGAGCGCGGGCGGGGTAAAGACCACTCCTGTTTAAAAAGACTAATTGCTTTCCAAATAGGACTTTCAATTGAACTCCACTTGAGATCCCTTGGGTAAGGATTCGGGTTTCTGTAGCAGCTTTAAAAATAAAATGTAACTGCATGTGAGAAACAGCATTAAATCCAGTAAAGATAATACAGGGAGCAGCTGTTATTGAAGCTCAGAGACTTGCAACATATTTTTAGTTTTACTGCACTGTGTTTACTTTTCTTTCTACACAGCTGAAGGGCTTTTGTCTGATATATACATTGTGAAGGATTTCACTTGTTCTCAGGTTCGTTTGCCCCTTTTTAAGCAGACCCAGACTCATAAATTGAAGTGTTGTGTGGTGGTGGACTTTTATTACACACAAACAAAATAAACAAAACAAAAACCCAACTCCCCACGGTGTACTAACTACACTTTTTTTTGTTCTTACGTTACACAGCTAAACCGTTCACGGATTACAAAACACTTTTTTTACACGTTACAGCACACACAGAGGTTTACACAGTGCCTTGTTCTTCTACAGACTGGCCAGTACAAACATTTGGTTACTGTTTAAATACCTGCCTGCTGATTACAGACAGGTGACATCAATTACATTCAATTAAACAATTACACCTGTAGTTGTGCTAACACAGCCACACAGCCACATTTATCTGTCAAGGACAGAAATTAACCCTATCCCTGCCAACCACCAACACATTTTTTACAGGCAGGGGTTTGCCCTGCCACTATATATATATATATATATATATATATATATATATATACACACACACACAGCTAGCTGACGCATTTTCATTTTCCACACCAACCATCTCACACAGTCCTCTTATTTACTAACCTAAATAGAGACTGCTTTGCCTCAGTGTGTGTGTAACTATACAGCCCAGAATATGTGGTACAATGTTGTACTCGATTGAGACGGGTTATAATTTCCCGTCTGAAATAAAATGATATAGATGTTGTGCTAACACAGTGCTGGCTGTGCTCCAAGGCATCTGTGAATTAAGAGTAGCTCTGTGATGGATAAGGGGTGCTCATTGTGTTGATTCTGCTATTGAAAGCGCAGCACCTGTGCTGGCGCTATTGTGAAATATATAAACAGGTGTCAGGTTTGTCACTCTTCAGCTAACTCCCGTGGGCTTAACAAGCAGGGATTCACAATGCCACGGTACCGCTCTGTACCCAGCTAATTAAATTGAGTTTTTAAAAAAACACTTCACACATTCAACTCTCCGAGTGCCGTGCAAGACCTTTAATTATACTTTTAATTAATAGATTTACAAATGTATTTGTTTATTTATTTATTTTTTACAAAATTAAACAAATCGCATTTGCTCTACCCAAGGCACTAAAACGTGCAGTGCATCAGACACCTTTTGTTGTTTCTTTTTCGAGGTTGTGTCATTTTGAGTGTACAACATTCTTTTTTGAGTGGACATCCACATATGTGCAGGAAAATATCAAATACATGCATGCATATAGCCTATCATCTATGCATTCATCCACCCATATACCCTTAGCCAATGATTCGATGGTATCTAAAAATATCCAGGTCTGGCTCTTGACATTACCTGTTTTCAAATATAAATTATGAATGTAAATAATTTCTTCTGATCATTAGCCATACATTAAGTGCACAACTAGGGTACAATACACAATTTGGGGAAATATGCCCTTAGGGCCGGCTTCCCCAATATGGGAGGGGGCAACTTGCCGCATAAATACCAATCAAATGTTTGGGCAGACTAAAAAAAAAACCCTGTTATTAACCTATGCTTTAACTCTTAGATTTATAGTCATGAGGTTCTGCTATCATCACAGTGCATTGTCCAGAGCAAACTGAAACTATTCATGTACACCTACAACTGATTTTCCAAGCCGAGAAGTTATACAAACTTACCTAAAAATGGTTTTACACTCAAGCTTCCACGTGTGCATTGCTTCCGTTACCCTACAAGTTTATTGTCATCTTAGTTGCAAGTAAGTTGATTTTTTCTTTTTCTTACATGTAATTGTCTTGCAATACAATTTCATATCATCTCACTAGCAAACAGGTGTGAACAATCGTACAGTGCTGAATACTCAATGAGAGAAATAAACTTGAAGAGGCTACCAGTGGCTTCAATTAGTGAAAGTATATGCATAGTTAATCACTTTCTGATGGATAAAACAAAAAAAAACCTACATTCTGAAAATGATTTTTTTTTGTTCAGAACAGTTGTGGATTACATGTGGGCGTGATGTGCTGTTTAAGAATAAAAGACACGCGATCTATCTACACACACCCCAGCAGCGTGTGTGTGGGGGTGTGTGTTAGATTATCAGCATTCTCTCAGAGTCATCAGCAGGTCTATGTACTGTATGTCGACAAGTCTCCCCAATTAATATGCACTGTGTTCTAGCTGTAATGCAAGCAGGGTTACAACAAACACATCCATTGACAAACTTGACAAGTCCCCGTCCAATTACAGAGACAACACGCTGCCAGGCTGGCCAATTCGACAATGACTATTGGGACAAAAGAATTTCCAGTCTTAAAAATAAACTGTGAGATTGTACCAGCATTCAATCTATAGCTGCATTCACCATGCTTTCCTAACAATGTACAAGTACAGTACTATGCAATAATACCATGTTACATTAAATGTATAGCAAAGTAAAGAAGCAAGGGAGGAAGGTAGAACGGAACCAAGTCATAGCCTTTTCAGAAAACAGTGGAGTATTTCACATGCTGATAAGTGTGATTGCAGCTCAGGAAATGAAACAGCTTCGTATTGTCACAAGCATATAGGAAAGAGAGCTGTTTACACGCTTTATCTCACCTCGGATGAAGGTATTCCAGATTTTTAATCATTAATTTGCACCTCATTAATTACCAAACAATGCATTTTAATGTTGCTTTTTGTTGTAAGAAATTCAATCCCGTGACACCTCCTTCACAGGTTTGCTTTTCATTTTTTTTTTTACTTTTTAATACTTTTGATATAAGGGGATTGCAGGGTCCATTGAATTGATTCAAACCTCTGAGGATCCAAATAGCAGAACTAGGTTCCCTGGCTTAATTGTGTCTTGTTGCTTCCTTCTACAGCTGTGATCAATATGGTGACGTCATTATTATTATTATTATTATTTGTTTATTTAGCAGACGCCTTTATCCAAGGCGACTTACAGAGACTAGGGTGTGTGAACTATGCATCAGCTGCAGAGTCACTTACAATTACGTCTCACCCGAAAGACGGAGCACAAGGAGGTTAAGTGATTTGCTCAGGGTCACACAATGAGTCAGTGGCTGAGGTGGGATTTGAACCTGTTTACAAGCCCTTTTCTTTAACCACTGGACCACACAGCCTCCATTTCATCGTCATTGGAAGCCTTTGGAAGCCTACGTCATCTCTGTGTGATAGAAGCGTTCGGGCTCCAGGACATTTCTGATGGTTTCCAGGACATTTCTGATGGTTGATTCTGAGACGCCAGTAGAGATTTTGTCCACGTTGTACTCAGTTGGATTTTCTTAATTTATACAACAGAAGACATTGGGACTTATACAATAGATCTGCTTATATACAGATAAAAAACAAAAATAATAAAATCAATGTATACAGAAGAGTCTACATTCAAACACCACAGATATATCTTACATTGCCATTGTTATTTATGCTGTAAGAGAAGTGGAACGTGCCCTCTAGTTAGAAGCCACTCCATACAGAAAAGCATGTTTTTGTGGAGCCTTAATAGCCTCAATATAGAATGCAAAGAACACAGTAATTGCTGGAACCTGTTCAGTCTTTGTAGCACATGTATTCATCGCTCTGTGTTATTAAGAGCCTTAGAGAATAGTACTGAACAACAACAACTAACTGATGTTAATGCACCATACAACCTGTGTCTAAAAATGGAAAACAATGACCACCCAATTGAATTGAATATGGTAAGATGTGAAAGAAAGAACATGTTTAACAGTGGAGAGCTCTGACAGGGAGTCTGCCTTCATGCTTCCAGGCTGCTTGGTAGTGTGAGGTTCTAAGTTAATAGCTCATGTGTAGGGTGTCTCATACTGTAGTAGAGATGTCAGCTCGTGCAGTTTGGGCAAGAGGTTCTGGCTGATCAAACTGTGACGCAATCACCAAAGAAATGACTGAAGAAAGGTGCCACTTGATATACTTTCCAATGAAGTGACTAACCTCGCAGTGGAAATGGAATCAGCCGCAGTTCATTTAAAATGTCACCCACATTTACTTTGGAATCGTTGTATCATGCTGGTGTAATAGGTTTCTTACAGTAATAAGTTTCTTATCAGATCCTGTCTATAACTGGAACCTGGGTCTCTGAAGTGACTCCTTCAGCCAGAGCCCAGCATGGCGTACAAGCCCGGGCACTGTGTTCCTGCTGTTTACTAAACCCACTTAATCTAACATACAAGCGTGGCGTACAGTGCAAGCACGCGTCACTGCTGGCAATTAATTGCTTTCATTTTGTATTTTGATTGTGTTGTCACTTCCATTAGCATGAATTTATTAAAGCAGTGGGGGGCACCTGCATGGGGGAATGGGAGCCTTGGGCCCTGCAGGCTGAAAATCGACTGCAGCTCAAAGCCCCAGCAAGAGATCAGAGACGGAGAGCTTTAAATCAGTCAGCTAGCCTGCCAGTGAAGGAGACTGTAATTATACAGAGCTGAGGGCTGGGCGCTGAAATATTTAAGAGGCTGCTCAGTCCTGGGCTCTTTGGTAACATACAGTATTGCAGAGGCAGGCTTGTTTAATAAAGAAAGGAAATCAACCCAGACGAAGCCCTCTGCCTGTTGTCTTGTGTTGGCCTTTCTTCATGAAACTGTACATAATTGCTTTTTTGTGTTCTACCAGAGCTTGTAATACTGATGAGAGATTTGTTCAAATCTTCCAGACCTTGATGGACTACAGGAAGCATGTAATTTATTATGGAAACAACAAGGAGAAAACTTGAGAGGGAATTAGTGATCAGAACTTGCAGGGGAAGTGATGCTGAATGCATTGACCTACACTTCAGTTGGCTTTAATTGACATGTGGACTATTGTGACCTTTTGTTTTATGCTCCTATGATAACATTTAAACTCTGCTGTAGTGTTATATTAACTCTATTGCAGCAATTCTCTGCGCTTTCAATAGCAGCTGAGTTTACCGAGGTTCCCAAGCACCTTTGTCAAATCCAGATCCTTCCAGAGCAAAGGTGCTGAAGCTACCAGCCACACGTGCTGGTTCTGATCCATTTAGAATAATACGATTCAAGCAGAGAGGAAAACAATTAGCAGAATGCATTGGAACTTATTTTCAAGGAAAATAGCAGCCCAATCCAAGAGAAATGGCCCAATTTCCACACAGCCAGTTGCAGCAGATTTATGACCAGCAGACAGAAGCTGGTGACCAGCAGACAGAAGGAAAGAAGATTGGAGGATGCCAAGGTTAACAGCTGTGCTGTTCAGCGAACATTTAAAATAGAAAAAATAAAGTGTTTTTTTTTTTTTTACCATCCTGCAAATTGGCCTTTAATATGCAATGTAAAAGCTAAATATTACATATCAACTCCTATTATGTTTATAATTTGACCACATATGTTGTATAGTAAGTCCAAAGAAATATTACCAAATGTGGCAGAATTATGATTTTTTGTTTGCATTTATAAAATGGCTTGATACAAAAAGATATATAATTGCAAAAATTCCTCTCTGATTTCTTCACTCTCCACACATTTACTGAAACAGCCCTACTCCCTCATTCGCTGCTACTCTGACTGCAAGCCTGATTAGCTAATGGCAGTCATGAGGCCATTTGTTATGACAATCAGGATCTGTCCTCTATTAGCTCACTTTCAGGTCCTGTTCCAGCAGCCAGGTCTTAAAGCAGCAGCATTTTGGAACTCAGGTGGAAAGGTCGTGCTGGGGTCTAATTAAAAATCATCAATCAGTGAAGAGAATTGCCGTTTTAATTAATACAGTACCCACCGGCAACTGGAAATGGGATTCGATTACAAATTAGAATACGGTTGTCAGGCAAGTTTCTGCTAAAAAAGATTCTGATCTAATGACTTGGTTGCTGAAGTGTTCCCTTGTAAAGGTTTAGTGTGATAAACAGTGGTAGAAGCACAGCATAATGTAATAAAGAATAGTAAAAGCATTGTGAAAGCATGGTGAACACAGGCAAACAATGAAATCATTGGAAACTAAAGCATGGAAAAATAAACATGGTTAACCATGGAAAAGCAAAACAATGCAGCATACATGGATAAAAAGCATGGTTAAATGCAAAACTACTGGGCAAATATACCGTTGTAAACTCATATTAGGATTTCTTCAGCAGACCTTGTGAGATGTTTGCTTTGTTGAAAGAGATCGAATGAGTGAATCTGAGGAAGTATGCCCATGTCATTAATAATGTATAGGTGTAGTGAACCCTGGTGACCCGGTTCAGAGACCATCTGCCATGCCAAAATAGCCATTTGAGCAACAGACAGACAGACTTTAATTTACTGAACCCTGGGGGCACTTTGTTACAGACTGAGAAAAAGAGCAGAGAAACTTTGTGAATAAAAAAAAGAAACAGGAGAAGAGGAGTGTGAGGGTTTAAACGTGGATTCTAACTAAAAAGTAGTCAACTGAAAGGCAGAGCATGGTAGAAAGCAGAGCTTTTTGTGCATTTTCACAAAATTAAATAAACTAGAAACTTACAGGAAAGGACAGCACAGACTTGAAGCATTCCTTTTGCAGCATTGAAAGGAAAGAAAAAGAAAAGGAGGGGTGACTGTGTCAGCGTGGAGAACAACAACACCCTGACCAGTGGGATGTGCATGAATGTGTGTGTGTGGGCCTGGGTGAGTTTATTCCTGTGCCCCAGTCTGCACAGCTATGACATCCCTGCCAAGCACAGTCACCCGGGGCCACTCTTAATAATGAGGGCTCCACGCCACAGGACTTTGTCGCAGGAGATCTGATTGATCTTCTTGTTTTACTTAATGAAGGGAGTGGAAAAGGTTACAGATTGCCCAGCTGGTCAACACACTAATACAATCATGAAAGTTACAGAGGCTAAAGGCAATACCGCTGCATTGTTATGTTTGAAATATCTGTTTAAATATTACAGGAACATGGCCGGTGTCCTCATAATGTAGGTTTTGTCAGAGTTTGCTTCCTTGTAGGGACTTTTTTGAGCCAGCAAGCACTATGAATGAGCACACGCACACACATACATACACACACTCTCAAATTATTACATGTAACCAAATACATGCAAAAGCACATCCCAAATAATGGTCATTAACTACCAATGCAAAACAAATAGATGGGACTTAAATTATGGCTTTCATGAGTGGCACCACATCAAGTGAACAATAACACGAATGCATAAATAAATGAAAGAATGAATGAATTGTTTCAGAGATGACCTTGAAACTAAATGAGCCACCCTTCACTCTAGGGAGCCATCATGTTTCCTGAGTTGCAGCAGAGACTAGGGATCAGTGTATAGCAATAAGCATTGACAAGGATAACACATACCAAAGCTCACAGCCAATTTAAAAGCCTGCTTCCACAGCTATATTCTTGGTGAGGCCCAGAGGTAGTGATAATCTCAGCTAACAGGAAAGAAAAGGGAGACAGATAACCTTCCTAGCAGACAAACCCTGCACTGGTGTTGCTCTGTCCCTTAGCTGTCATCATGGGGAGAGTACAGGACAGCTAAATGCTCTGTGCATTTAGCAATGCAAGTACCACCATCTATAGCTTGCCCAGAAGTCCAAGCCCCATGGAAAATCCTGAGCTGCAGAGATGGTGTCAATGAAAAAAAAACTGAGCGCTCAAAGAAGCCTGCTCAAAAAAAGTATAATTCTATATTCTGTTTCTGCAATGGAACAGCGAGGGAGACACATTCATCATAGGAGCATCAGAGAGAGCTGATCGCCAAATGAAGAAGTTTGAATATTTCATGATTCTCTGCTGAGGGGGGGCTGTTTTTACTGATTTTTATGAAGCAGTAATCTCAATGACAGATAGACCCCCTATTCATCTAGGGCTAGTATTAATCAAGGAGTGCCATGTGCTAGCTTCATTTCATTGTCTGTATATATCATCCAAGACGGTGGTAAGAACAGAAAGTTTTTCATTGTCATTTGTTTTTTCATTGATAGCGCTTGTAAATGTAGTGCATATGATGGGTAAGGGAAGCAGGCAGGTGCCACAGCAGCTTCTTCTCATGTCTTTGTGAGCCCTCCGCAGTACTGACAGGTGAAGCAGAGACACCTGTATGTAACTACTACTAAATTCATCAAAGGGAAATTCACTCCCACTCTCAATCAGGCCAGTATTGGCTTATAGATGGAAAGGGTTCAGACTTTAATTACAATGGGGCTGTTAGTGAACAGCAGTGGTTTCAACATCAACCTCTTTTCTCAGTGACATCTATTGAGAGTGTTGTGGCAGCTAGCTCGCCAGTGTAGGAGGGACATGATGTATGGCCGACTCCAGGCCAGTACATTTCCTGAAATAAATATCCAGGGAAATGTAGGGAACCGGAGGGTATTTTTTTCTTCACTTTTTCCAATTACTGAATTCATTAAAAATATATATACTGTATTTATGGGCTGTCTATTTGAATCATAGGCCATTAAACATCAGGCTCCAGCACAGAATCTGCACTCACCCCATCTGACTGGAATGTGCCAAACCAGATACAGCAACACCAAAGTGACAACCTATTTAATGAGAGACGGGGGTCCCTGGCATGTTAGCAGATACCTTTGGATCGAGCACTTTGGAGCAAATGTTTACTCTTAACCCTTAGTGGTTACAGTCACAGTACACAGCTAGCCAGGTAGTTTAAAGTGATATGTGCTTCTGATTTCAACAAGACTAGAGTTTGAAAACTATATGAGGAGATGTGTTGATGAGGGGCTACCCCATGATGATAACTGGACCCAAGCCATGTTAATGCTAGGGCAGCCACAGGGAGTTCTTATTCAGTCCTGGCTGTATTGAAATTCCTAATTGAGTGTGCCATGCACAGCTGAAGACAGCACATTAAGCAGTAATAACACACCATTGTGCATACTGACAATCTTGCTCATTCAGGCTGGTCCTCTTGGGTCTAAAAATCTATACGTGGAAAAATCAATCTGATTGACACTACCCTTGCCAGGCTTTTCCTTTAATAGATTTTAATCTCTGTGGGACCCTTGTTAAGTAAAAGCTGCATAAATTATAAATGCATGCATACATTCAAACAAATATTTTGAATGTTGTATTTTCTAACAGCAAAGCTTCAGAGATTCTTCATATTATGTTATTGCGGCAGTATAACTGTTCAGACATTAAACCATAAAAACTAAAGTTATGGAAAGTCCTGGAAATCCAAAATAAATATGGTGTTTCTTTTCGGCTTTTAATATTCATCTCATACATGTGTAAGCAGGGAAATGCGCTTGAATTTGACCAGTGATGTAGTAAATCCTGACTAGCCATCACTGCCACGGAAAGAAGTTCCATTTGTCATTTTTGGACGAGCCTCCTGAAGTTTCATTTTGCAAGGAGACAGGTCCACAGGAATGATCGATTATAAAAACAATACACGTTATATATAATCAATCATCCTACAACCTAGCTTTATTTTACATAATTTACTGTCTTTATGGGAAATATAAACAAGCTGAATATTTTTGAGTTTGGGGATTGCTGAATTATTTCTAGACACGTCATAGTCTGGTTGGCACTACACCATAAATGAGTGGAGAGAGGCTAATCTTGTTCTGGTGCTGGGGAAACTCTGGGACTGTATATACAGGCCAGGGTGTAAAATAGTTTCTGCAGTCTTATCCATCCTGGCCATTGCATACTGGCTCCATTCTGCTGCTGTTTTTAACGCACCAAAAATTAGATTGAAAACAACTCAACTCGGCCAAACATACTGCATGACTTACTGATGTACAAATGGGTAGACAGCTGCACAAAAGATCATATTATTAATGAATTCAAACTAATACTTGTATAAGAACAAATAAGGCCTTTTATTCAGAGGGTTGGGGGAATTTTAAACTGAAAAGATATCTGTCACTTTCAACCCAATAAAAAGATGAGATACTGCAGCATAATAAACACAACCCTTTTTTGGAACATAGATTTTAAATTAAACTTGTTTCAAATGAAAATTAGTATTTGGTGAGTGTGTATGTATTCACTAAGATTCATTTAAATTTATCGACGATAGAAAAAAATGACGTTGCAAATCTTCGGGCATTGTAGTTTGTATCATCCCATCATTTGTATCCTCCTGACCCCTCAGTACCGATAAGAACTATAATGCTCTTAAACAGGGATGTGATTGCTATCCTAGCCTTTAGAGCAGGCCGTGTCTGCATTTCTAACACAATTTCATGCTACATTTGGGATAAGAAAATGTCACAACAGTTTATGCATCCCTCATCCGATCAGAATGACAAAGACTTGCTAATTGCAATTTAAATATTACGTCATTTACTTGACTGAGCACAAGGCCGAGGTGGAACTGAATACTGTGGAGACTTGTTTTACAATGCAGGTGCACGCACACACACAAACACAGAGACAGACAGGCTTACACACACACACACACAGAAAGCAGACACAAAAACAAATACACTCATACACTCACACATGCTCACACACACACACACACACACACACACACACACACACATTGACTGATAGACAGACAAAGATAAACACATTCAACTGTGATATGAATGTTTTGCCCCTGATGAAACTGGAATTACTGGCTGTATCCCAAATCCTATACAAAACATAAAGACAGGCAGCAGTTTATTTGGTCAGGCTAATATCAAAGCAATCGCAATACCATGTCTGGGTCTTGTTTTGTTTTGATTGTTAAACACTGGCAAAGACGGCAGAGTCAATTGTAAAAAGAGTTTGGACACAAAGTTTTGCAAATTGGTTGCTTTATTTAAAATTCAGAAAGGGCCTATTTAATAGCCACAGTGACATCTATAGGGGAAATTGGAAAACTGCAGCTTTTTGGCTTGTTATGTTATTGACCACAAGAATAGCCAGGCAGCTTCAGTTAAAGGAGTCCTATTTTTCCCATTCTAGTCTTGAACATGGTTTAATGAGCTGGTTTAAACACAATTGTGGATCTTTAATGTTTTGCAGTTGAAAGCAGATGTATTTTTTTAAATCTGTTCTGCATATACAGTCTAAAGTAACCCTTTAATGTCCAAGGTGTGTTGTCAGACAGGTTAGTGTGTGTAACACAGTAGAGGCTGGGCACAACCCGGCGACCGCGTGCACCACAAGCGATCTTCTTAACCATGATGCAAAAGATCTGGGCTCGTCTGCTTTAGAGATTTTAGAGCGTTTAAACTCATCTCACCTACAGGGAACAGAATCACTCTCACATTTGAAATCTAGAAGAAAAATGTCAATTTTTTTTTTTATTATTTTTTATATTGATTTACAGCATTTTGTTGTTTAAAATGCTGCAGAAACACATAGCTTGTTTGAATACAGCCTCTGTTATTTTTAAAAACAAAAACATCCAGTGGTGTTCTGGACTCGGATTCAGTGGCACCCAGGCTGACAGGCTGAGAATCAGCTTCTCTGATCGTGAGAACATCTGACATGTGCCGTGCTGCACTTCCTTTCACCTTCCAGCGCAAACGGGTTTCACCGCATGTTGCGTGCGGGGGTCCCTGAAGATATTTGCAGTGCTGGGCCACAAATTCACATTGAAGGGCAAACATACTGTAGCATACTGGTACATGCTTTTCAGTTCATTGCACATCTGCCTTAAAAGGGGAAAGAAAATCGATATAATTCCCTGGTGCAGGGTGGGTGGGAGAGGATCAAATACCAGCATATTAAATTATTACAGGAATTTACAAATATTTAAAATCAACTAAAGAAGCCTTTGGAATATACACGTTTCTAAATAAAATCAATTCAACAATAAATTCATTCATATTAGATCCCGTAGGTAAAATGTAAAGGGACAGCATGATCGTGAGCGGCTATGTGCATGCAGGAGGGCATGCACGCACAGACAGTGCAAAAGAGCATTTGTTATTATCAGGAGGGTGGCTAAGAAGGCAGACAGGTTTCATCACAGAATCGGATTGCTGCTCAGAGGCAGAACTGCAATAGTTAGCGGCGGCTGGTCAGAAACAACAGGAGCTGTGGAGCACGGCGAATGGGATAAGGGCTCAGCGTGGAGCCCTTTCTATTTGGAGCAGCTCGCAGACTCAGGTGTGCGGTGCTCATCCTTGTTTTCTGCTCCAGCAAACAGCAGCAGATCAGATATGGCAGGTGTGTGTCAGGATTCTAGTGCACCAGTAGCACAGAGAAAATGTGTTTTAACACAGGCTGCTGTTTCAGCAATACTGTTAGCTTGCTTGCTAGTTTAAACCCAAATGAAAGCAAAAGCTTTGGACTGCAGTGAAAGAGCAGTAATCCAGTACAAATGGGCATTGTCGTCAATTCCTGATCCTCAAGGATGCATTTTATTATCAATAAGCTATTAGCAAAAAGAGTGGTTCTCTTTTCCGCAGGACAGTTTCCAAGCCATGCCACCCTGTAAGAACTGATATGTGAGCAAGGAGATTTAAAAAAAAAAAAAGATTCACTCAAAACTCGAAGCCCGGTGTTTAAATCAATCCTGTTTGTCTTCAAGATAGGCTCTCACCTATGCAATGTGGACATGTGTCTGCTTGCGTTCCCTATAAGCTCCATTAAATCCCATCACTGTGAGCTGGGAACATTTCTTGTAGTAAATAGCTCAGCATGGAATGGAATGCAGCAGGAAATTCATTTTCAGCGGTTAGGTTAGAAGCCCTGTAATATTCAGACCCTAGATTATTTCTCGTCAGAGCTCCTGCAAGTGGAATCTTGCAGGGCAGCTGCTAACAGAGGTCCTTGTCTCTGTAGAATCAGAGGCATGGAGCCACACTCTGCTGTTTAAGCCTTTCTTATATGCAGTGAAACAGGGCATTTTATTAATCCTAAAGTCTATTAATGTATACTGATTTTTTTTCCATTTACATGTCATAATTGAGTTTATTTATGTATCATTATCCAGGATATATCAAGTGAGCTACAACATCTAATTTCAAGAGGATCCCAAGGGACAGACATCACCTTAAGCTGTCACCATATATATGGGCAGCTGGCTCTTTGAGCTAATATATATATATATATATATATATATATATATATATATATATATATATATATATATGTGGGTATATATATATATATATATTTCTTGTATGATGTGATTTCAAGGCGCCATAATATATGGTATAAAGACAAACCAATCAAATAAATGATACAAAATACATCACAGCAGTAAAACATGAAGGGCAACTTCACTGTCTCTTTCATCCACTTTAGTCACTGTACCATTAGAAGTTTCCTATGTATGCTATAATGCATGTATGCCTTTTCAAAGTCTTGGCAGGGCAACTTCTCAAACCCCCTAACCGTTTTATCCTGAAACAAATTCAAAATCAAGACGAATGGGCTTAAAATAATGTAACTGCAGTCACTGCTTACAATGCCCCCCTGCTCCTCTGCAATGATGAGATTCCACACCCCACCCCACCAGAATAAACCCCTGAAAACAAAGGCGCTGAAGACCACTTTCTGACTAATGCAGTGTGAAGGTTCTTCCTTCCACAGTCCCATTATATCACACAGAAGCGGATCACACACTCGTCCTGAAGCCAGACACATTATACGAAGTGCATGAGAACTGTATCCGACTATCAGCCCTCCACAAGTACATAGAAAATATTGCAAAAGTGATGTTGATGTTAATGGTTAAAGGTTTGTGATCGGTATTATCCCTGTGCATTTTGCAGTTTACTAAAAGATCTGTGTGCCTGTTTTGTTTTTTTTATTCTCGAATACTGTAAAGAAATAGCGCCCTCTAGTTTCAATGTAATAGAACTGGTTTCCTTTCCCCAAGCCGCAGTGGCACCCACAGCACAGGACCCTGGTTCTGCATTGTGGAACACAGGGTCCCTCTGCTGGTACACTTTAACATTACCATTCTATACTTTCAAATTCGGCCGTTGTTTTGAAGCTATGCATGATTTTATTTGAATCTATCTGTCAGTGTTTTTTGTACTATAAATATATGTGTCTGTTACTAAATCTAAAACCAAATTACTTGGATCTTTCCTCTATTGCTCAGTAAAGTAGGTCTTAATTTATACTAATTACTCCAGTCTGTTCGTATGGTGGCTCATCAGAGTTCCTTAATCTCTGTCTGTCCATCCGCCCTACGAAGTGAAAGAATGCCTGTTTTAGATGTAACTTTATTTTTCAAAGACTATTTTCTTCTCAAAGTGTCTTTATTAAGTTCCTATAGAGTTATTGTAATGGAAACATCCTGTAGCCAGCTAAGACTATATATATACAGGGTCTATACTGTTCAGAGATATCCACAATCTCCTCCGCAGTCTTTAAACCTGCAGTTATAAAATCTCAAGTCATCCAGCACGTAGTCTCTCTCTCTCCAGTGTGTTCCATTCTGCAAGCCTGGGGAGGAGAAGCTCCACCCAGTCCTCAGCAATGTGAGAGACTGAGGTAGACTCAGGGAGGCCAGCGGGTGCTCCCAGTCCACTACAGACCCCTGAAGAACCTGAGGGAAAGCTCGTAGGCCAGGAACATGGTGGCACTCATGGGGAACCCCCGGATGGCATTTACAGTGACCCCGCGGAAAAATACCTGGTGATACAAATGAGTTTAATTATAATAAACTATGAGCCATAAACTTGTCTCTTAGTTTTTAAATCAATTAGGAGAAAAGTCCTGTGTTAATGTTAAAAAAAAAATATATTAAATTATATTGTTTGTTGATTGCAGGTGATTTTAATTAAAGAGTAAAGGTTTTGGAAATAAGGCCTTGGGTGAATTACACAAGTGTTTCAGGTACATTAGGCATTCAAAGTGTTACTTTAGACATGCCTGGACTGACGAGGTGCAACTGCTCAGCTTCTGAGAGCTGCAGGCCTGGTGTGCTTTTATTATTGAAGGGGAAGTTACCTGTAGCCCGTCAGTCTTGTAACTCTGCAGGATGCAATGGACAATCCCTTTATATTTTCTTTGATAAACTGAATCTGCCTGAAGACGACTTTTTACAACATCTGCTGGTGTGGCCATGACCCAGGAAATTGAACCTGCGAGTCAGAACACAAGTACTGAGGTATTTGTTATTATTATTGTTATTGTTATTGTTATTGTTATTGTTATTGTTATTGTTATTGTTATTGTTATTGTTATTATCATCAAACATTAAGAAAGTATGGTCATTTATTTTAACGTTCAGTAAAAACAACTTACCCCCTATCCACCCAGCTAGAAAGGCATCGACTTCAAAGCCGTTCATTGCCCCATCCAAGCAGATTAATAGTATAGAACCTTTTATTTAGTGCACTAGCACTAGACAGACGTTTTGACTATTTTTTTTTTGTTCAGTGTCTGAAAAAAACAGTTTCTTCTTGTTTCGATCAGACCTTTCCATTCTGGTTTTGATTATTCGTCCATAACTTAAAGACTAAATGAAAAAAAAAAAAAAAAAGATTCAAATAGTTAAAAAAAAAAAAAAAAAAACTTCTAGTAAGAAAAAGCAACTTTTTCCAATTAATTCTCTCAAATAGATTCATTTTCAAAAGTATTGATAATAAATAAATAAATAAATAAATAAATAAATAAAAAATAAATAAATAGTTTTGTTTTGCTTTGGTTAACTTTTGCAGAAAACTCCACCCACTCCCCTTTCTGGTGCTGACACTTGGTCTCCTGCTGTGGTGTACAGCACACCGCACAAACAAAACTCAATCTGGGTTAAGCGCCGCAGTGAAAAGGACTGACTGTTTCTTAAAGAGTTGATGCTGAAGTGTTACGCTAGAGGCGTTGCGGTGGGTTCGTCGAATAGAAGTAAAGATAGGCTTATCCTTGCTCGTCCAATGAGAGAGAGAGAGAGAGAGAGAGAGAGAGAGAGAGAGAGAGAGAGAGAGAGAGAGAGAGAGAGAGAGAGAGAGAGAGAAGGGCTGATAAAGCATTTTTTGCGAGGAATTTCGTGGAAAGAGTTACAAAACATAAGTTACAGAAACTAGTTACAGGTGTGATATTTAAGCAGTAATATACGACAGTGTGTGTTATCACGAGACCTGCTTTCATTTAACGCAGTATGGCGAGATGTTGACATTTTCTTTTCTTTTTCAAGTTTTTCAACCGCTGGACGTTTGCAGTTAATTTTCAGGGCTTGCTGTCATGCTGACTGACTCCAGTGGTTTTGTTTACCCAGGCGTACAGTTACAGTTGGCTGTGACGAGGCCGCTTCCGAGGAAGAAGTTCTGCACTGTTGTGTTATCACCTGGTATCTAAGTAAATGCATTATATTGCCTTATTAAACTAAAATTAAAGGAACAAATCACATTTGTAGTGTTTAAAATTTGTATAAGACTTTTCACTGTGCAAAATTGCATATGAACCTTTGTTCTACTTTCCAGTTAACACAATTATGTGTTGGGAGCTTAAAAAAAAAAAAAATCTCCCTGATGCCTGATTTTGGATCATTGCGATAGTGCATATACATTATACTTGGAGCATACTCTCAACTGTATCTCCATTTCCTTAAGTAGGGTTGTAATGTCAGCTGAGTACAGATCTCTACCAGTGGCTCCAGTAGCATTCATATATAAAGCGTTTATACGGCTGGTTTCACAGACCCTCGTCAGCACTAATCCTGGATTACCTTACCTAAAGTAACATTAGGTAGTCCAAGATTAGTGCTCATCAGAGTCTGTGAAACTAGCTAAAAAAAAAAAAAAGTTTGTCAGGCTTAATAATTGTCTGCCCTTGGGATCCAGCCACATTTCAACTTGATGACACACACTGGATCCAAACCACAAATAAAAGACAAGATGTTCCTCCATTTCCCATAAATGCTGCTTAAATACCACAGTGTACTACACCTCCAATAGCACACAGTGGAAAGAGGTGCATGTATGGGAGATTGGGTGCATAATTATGAAGTGCTAAAAGTACTTGCTGCAAACTTGCAATCATGTTGCAAGTGAAGACCAAGAGGTTCAGTTGAACAGCATTGGTCTGTGCATCGCGAACTGGTGACCCCGCGCACTGCAAACGAGTGTCTTAATCACAATGCAAAAAGGCCGGGCTCGTCTGCATTCGTGGTTTTAGAGATTTTAACCTCATCTCACCGACAGGGGACAGGTGAGATGAGGTTAACACTGTCCATTGCACTGGCATCTGAGTTTGATGCAAGGTACCAACGTAACCAGGCAGTCGCTCGGTGAGAAGGGTTAGATGGCGATACTGATAACGAGTGGATGTTTTTTTTTTTCAGTTTGAAATGCAGAGGATGTACTTCAGGTTTTGATACTCCAGATCTGGGATAGTGCAGGCAAGGGCAAACCACAGGGGGAGGCAAAGAAAATCGGTTTAAATAAAACTTTAACGAAACACAGCCTGTTAGCAGTGGAAGGGAGAATGTGTTTGTAATTGCTGGAAGCGTTAATGCAGTTCCTACCAGGGACTACAGTGTTCTGTACTAAATATTGTTATATTTTTTCCCAGTAAAAAAAGGAACAGCTCTTGAACAAAATGAAACCTGCCTTGTCATTGTGTATGTATAACTGTGGATTGGGATCACATTCTTGCTGTAGTTAAATATTCTTGAACACAATCTTTTCTTTTCACTATAAAGGCAACCACTGCCCTCTGCGCCATAAGAAAAACACATTGTCCATTTATTTGAAATAGCTTGAATTTATAAACACAGACATAGACTATAGGAACTCCTTATGACACAGGGAATTCCACTCAGCATCACAGTAGCGTCACATGTCAGTGTTAGCTTGTTTACTTACTTGCACATCTCCATGACTTGTACAGTAACTGAATGCGTTGCCCCACTTGCCCATATAGAATACCAGGGGGTCATGTTGAAATGTTACAGAATATGCATGCAGGGATTGCAGGATGATCCCTGGAAAGGTTATGTCGTTTTGCTAGCAAAGGCTGCAATTAGTTTGTGTTTGGACTTCAGTACAGTAAGTAAAGCATTTTATAACTGAAATTAAATACTTTAGCAAGTGCTCATGCCATATCCGTGTAGTCTTGGACTCTTTCAATTTTACTGGATATTTATTTACACTTTCCAAAAAAATAAATAAATAAGAGAATAGGAACAATGAGACATAAAGAGCAGTAAACTCTGTACATTGGCAGGGTCCAACGCAATCCTACTGGGGTCAACTTTAGAAACGCTCTGGGTCCAATGACATCCAGAAGGGTTTATCTTTTCTCCAGTTGACCTTTGCCATTCATGCATGTTTGGCAAACATTGGAAAACAAATCTTGCAATGAACAAACAATGAATGATTAATTTTTTTATTTTTTTATTGGCAGTACACAAAAAGGATTAGGCGTGACACATGCAATTCAATTTACAAAGTGTATTTATTTCATTCGGTGGGTCTGGTATCTAGGGAGCTCGTATGAATCCAATCACTAGGAGAGAGGCAGGCTAACCGACTTTGGCCTGGTGTCATGCTGGCAACAGTTCAGCTGCCTGGCTTAACTGCAGAAGAGTTTATTTGCCGCTGGAATATTAACAAAGTGTTGTTTTTGTCCAAATCAAAGTATAGACATTCAAAGAAAAGTTTCACTGGGTCTGTGAAATCCAATTCCAAATTAAACGAAGGTCTAATGCGATGTAACGTAAATATTTGAAAGTAACCCATATGTAAATAGTTAAGAATTGAATATGCACCAGATGATTTTCCCATATCAGTCCTTGATATCTAGCCTCTGCAAACCCAAGTAGAGGACCTCAGTTTATCTTTGCGTGAAGGCTGAGCTGCATTAGTAGTGTAAGGCTGATAATTCTTCATATAGTCTTCATTGATGAATAAACATCTCTACTCTTAATATATTCAATTGAAATAATTTGCTGGAGTGTACGGCTGTACGGTATGCTCAGGCAAACCTGTATGCTTAAGAAGACCTTGATCATTGGCTTGACAGTGGAAAGTTTATAAAAACAACACAAACAATATAAACATACATCCTGATTATGTGATCTTGGCTCCCAGACCATAGCAGACACTGAACTTTATATCCCCCTCCTCTTTTGTAATCGGTAGCTTGTTGGTGAAATTCAGTGTTTGTTTTTCAAGGACTGTGGTTAAAGCTTAATGGTGTCTGATTTTAAGAAGACCTAAGGTGAACTTGCACTGAAATGTCATTGACCTCGATTAGTAACTGAACAGTGCTGCATTGTCAAAATGACATAAAATAACATAACATAAGCTGCTTTACTATTGCACTTGAATCTGTGAGATAAATTAAACCACCTGGGTCTATATTTAACCGTTTCACTGCTGCTGTATTTAGATATTACTTGTTTAACAAGGCAAGGTACAGTATGCTTTTTTCTGCAAATATTAACTATACAGGTAATGCTTTCTTTTGAACGACATACATGAGTATTTAAATTAAGCAAAGCAGTGGTTCTGGCAGGTAACTCACTTTAGCTTTAGATCAAATCACATAAACATCAGGCATATTTTAGGCACTTAAAAAAAAACAGATCGAATCATCAGAAGAATAGCTGGTATCTTTTTTGTCCTTCGATAAATAATACATCCAATGATCAGCACTAACAGGATTTATATCTTAACTCAATCCATTGCCCCTGTACTGAGAGGTTCTGAAAGCATATTGAGTTATAAGAAATCGCCAGGGACATGTTTTTAAAAGTTTTTAAGTTTTTAAAATCTTAAAAGGAGTTGACATGCAGCAGTTAACCCTGAGCAATACTTTAAGCACAGTACAGAAACCAGGACCAGAGTTGACCGTTGGAAACTAAGTGCAGATAGACTTGGGTCAGAAGGAAGGAGACACTTCTTTGAACACAGAATGGAGAGGATCTGGAATGGGCTACCAAGTCATGTGGTTAAGGTAGAACCCCATTGGATCTTGCAAGATCAACTTGACAAAGATCAATCAGCTACTAGGAACCAGACCAGCTTAGATGGGCTGAACAAGCCCTCTGGTGTTGCTACATATTCTCATGTCCTTATGTTTTTATATGATGACTGAAACAGAAAATGATTCAAAGTGAATAAGAGGACTGTCAGTTAAGATAAGTCTGATGTTTGACACCTACACGCAGTTAACCTTGAGCACATGACACACTGTTTTGTAATCTTTACAGGACAAGACAAACAGGCAAAGTAAGCGTGTCACAGGATGGCTTGAGTGGTGACGTCAGACCTGGAACAAACACACACAGCACTGTGAGTAAAATGAAAGAAAGGGCGCTTGCGCTGTTTAATGAACAAATAAAAGGTTTTAACAAAAACACAAACACTGACACAAAACAAAATGGTACGGTGGCCAAAACGAACAGACAGACAGACAAACAAACAAACTGTGGTCAAACACTAAACAAGTATCATGCGAGAGGACTAGCATTTGTTATTGTTAATGTTAATGTTATTTTTATTGTTAATGTTAATTACTGTGTTATTTTAATCTCCTCTCCACACCCGTTCTCCACTCACGAACACCCGACCCTGAATGAGTGAATTGTGCAACTATTTATACAGCTGTGCTGGGATTTAATTACTAATTAATTATTCACTTGAATCCCAGCACGTTAACTAATTTGTGCACTCCCCGTGCTCACATATTAATACACATTTTATCTGTGCCTAAATACAAGCATATATATTTTAAATCACTCGTGCTACACAGACCCATGTATATCCCGTGCACCACTATATCCACATATAGCTGACAACATAAAACACAAAATACACACAGGGTCGGGGCCACACTGCCACAAAGCTGAATAAAACATCCAGTTTACTCAGTCAAGTCTGAGTGTACTGTAGGTGACTGTCTTAGTATTATCCTTTCACTGTGACAATAAAACAACATTGTAGAAAGTCTGTTTTTAGGAATCCAGTACAGTTTAGTACTCCTGCTAGGGTCTATATGTGCCACAGACATACAACTTTTATAAAATTGGCCCATTACCATAACTTTTAGAACAACTACCAATTTGAGTCAAATATTTGAGGTAAAAAAAAAGTTGAATATGTCGACTAGATTAGTTGCCAAAAATGAATAAATCATGTCTGGTGCTCTATTAGTGAACTGTTGTTTCTGCAGTGTATTTTAAAACTACACTTCCATCCACCTGGAACCTCACGCTTCACAATTACATTGTAATCACAAGCGATTAGCTGACTAAATTCAGAGGTTAACTGGTACGATGTAATCATTATAAACGGTTGGAAGTTGAATTACTGAGATTGCTTAACCCTACTTTAATCTTATCAACAGGAATCGAGTGTCTGTGTCAATATATATATATATATCTTGCCAGCAGATGTCAGTATAACCAATGGGACAGCTGGGAGCCAACAACACTCTCAAATCCATCTTCAAGTAGAGCAGTTCTCTAAATATATATATATAATTTGTGTTGATCATTCAGAACTATTTATCCTGCACTAACCAGAAATTTAATTTCAAATGATTTTTTTTTTTGATAAAGAAGAAAAAGTTCTGGAAAGGGGGTACCTGTAACTAATTGCATGCAGTTGCCCGGTTATATTTTCCTTAGTTGTCCTCTAGAGGGAGACAGTACCTTGTAAAATGTCCAGGTAAAACAACGTGCATTTATTGTCCACCTGATCACACTACAGCAATTGAAGCACTCCAGGCTGTTTGACAATTGTATTCAGTGCTGTATCACGCCCGGTTTGCCCCAGAATTCAAAGGGGCAGTATGTGCCATCAGCAATGGGAGTCTATTGTTTCTTGTTTCTTGGATGGGCAGTGTAGCTAGTCCTCAACACACCCAACTTCTGTGGCAATCAAAGGTTTAAAGCAACAATGGAAGAGCAAACTAAAGCTAAAGGCATGGGCCCTGAGCCCTTACTGTGTGTAGATGCTGCTGGAGTCATGGGGGCTCCCACAGGCTTTTTCACTGAACAAATTGACACCTATGAAAGACTCTTGAGCTAAATATCAAAATCTACATAAACGCAGACATTCATTCTGCCTTGCGAACAAGGTGATGTAACTGGAGCATGCTCACTCATGCAGCAAAGAACCTGACATTTACACAGGTAACGGAGTTCAGCACGTCCACATTTCTGGGAATTACTTCTCCAGTATCCCCCTATGGTACTCTGTCACATCGTGCAGGATCGTCTCAAGATAAGATTTCAAAAGGAATAGGCATATTTGTAATATGTTTTAAGTATGCAAAGTCTATAATTTATTATTGCATATTTTGTGTTTTACAACTAGAAGTTCAGGGATGTAGAAACAGACATTTACCAGCTATTAAATCAAGCTTAATCTGTGCACATCACTTTGCATCAGCAGCAGTTTCACGGATGAACAAATACTTTGCTCTCTCTAATCACTACAACTCCTCAGCTTCGCTGTCCTCTTTGTACAGTTTTGCCAAAGGCATAACTGAATGCCCAGGGGAAAAAAAGAACGCAACCACTAAACAAGTGGTTTTGTAACAAATAAAATGTTGTCTTTGCTGAAGCACAGCTTTGACACAAGGCTTAGCTGCTGTTGCTACTGTTTTTCAGCTTGATAGAGAAGGGACTTAGTGGCCTGGTAAAGAAAAACAAATGAATAATTCCCCTGCACATTCTCCAGAGATGCCCAATGCCATGTGTCACACAACCGGAGACTTGTATTGTGTTGAATTATTGTTATTAATATTTCAATGGGGCAGCACCCTTGAAGGCTCAGTGCTGAGTTACAAAGCTTGAGTTAATTCTTCTGACTTCAATCAAAAACGGCTAAAGTAGTATCCGACCAGATGAAACCAAAAGGCAAGCCGTGGATATTTTGCAGCAAGAAAAAATGTTTGTAATCCTATTGTAACTGATTCTGTTGACTTTTTAAAGATAGTCTTTACATGGACTACCTTTTATAATTTTTCAAGTTGTGACTCTTAGCATCATCAAAACCCAGTAAAAATGCACAGGACAGTGTTCTGAAGACTATCAGAGGCTGCTGTGTGACAAAGATACTGAGATGATCCTCAACTTGAATACATGCATTACATTTTTACCATGTTGTTCTGTCGTAAGCCTGGACACCAATATTGAACTTGGTTAACTCTGCACTGCGGTCAGTACTCTACCCTTCTTTATGGTAATTTAATACCCATTGAGCAGATACTGTCTCACCAAATAATGTAAGCAAACTGAATGCTATTATACAGGTAGCTCCAGACTCCCGGACTTGGAAATGGTTGAGATCAATGCCATGCGCCTGGAGGCATAACGGGATGATGACTCTGAGAGATCAGTCCTCCAGAGGCCCTGCATGTTGTTGGAACAGGGTCCTTTGTTTTCTGTACATGCACACATGGTCACCTTTTTGCATTTAGAATACTCGTGATACATTTCAATGAAAGAATCCGATCTTGATATACTGGACATATTGACTGCATTTAAAAAAAAAAAAACAACAACATTTGGTCAGGAGCCTTCAGTTGCATCATTTCCCCTGTTTAATCTTGAAGTTAAGTCCTCAGTCAGTTTTTTCAGTCTAGCAAGCTTTTCCCATGATTCTCCTATTCCCTTACCATCGTGCTTCATCATACTTCTCTTGTTTTTAATTTTTAATTTTGCTATTCTTTCTCACACTTTGTTATGCTTTTATTAATATATACACTTTACTAGATTTGTAAATCCATCTCATTTTGTGATCAAAGCTGATTTGGTTACTATATAAATGAAGGCAGTTGGTTGGCTAGAAGGTCTTGGAGCTCCCTATGAGTTACAGACACTTGTCCTTCAAGTACTTTTTACACAGAGTATATGCTTTTTGCCTCAAATAAAGGTTAGCGCTGTCCTGATATCGCAAAGAAAACCCTGGAGGTCAAGGTGAAAACACACAATTAAACAAATCCCCAAACTCTGTGATACTGTTAAATACACCAGTATGTGTTTCTTTGGTTTAAACATAGCTACCTTTAGGAAAAAGATCCTGGTAGTAACAGAAAAGCATAGAGAAAGGAATATGAATACCAAAGCTGCCATTGTGAATCAAGAATGCCACGCCATCCACTATAGAAAAGTGCTGAGTGAAGAATTTACAGAGGATCAGCATTTACTAAGCTGTTTGCAATTTAATGCAAATGCAAATCCTGTGGGGGTCTGTGCACATCAAGCATGCCCATTATTAAACTTGCCTGAGACATTTATGCAAACAGCTACTTTGCAAAAAAAATCCTTTATAGCTCCCAAGACTAGGAAACAAGTTTGTAATCAGAGACTTAATTATGTAAAATAGTATGCATGGATCATGTGCACCAGAATATTCAGCACTGACAACAACAGGTCTTACATGAATCTCTCTAGAAATACCCCATTTTGAGACAGCGGTGTCCTGACTCTAGTGGAATTTGCCAATATCATGGCTATGAAGTGTGTTGTTTCATGCATAAAGGACTCTGTGAAGCTCGCACACCTGCTTACAGTAATAATGCAAAAACAGCAGCTTGTTGGGGCTGTGAGGTCTATGAGGCTGTGAAACGCCTTCAGAAAGCACCATAGCTCTTTCTACAACAGTTGGACTCTCTGTGTGAGGATGAAAGCAGAGGCCTGTGTTCTCCAGATAGAGAGAGGACTTGGTGAACAAAGCACAGTGAAACCCGACAAAGCATCACACTGCAGAATCATATATTTTTTTTGTTTGAATTCCTGGAAATAACATGCACAAATATTACAGCATTACCAACATTTCAGGGTCATTTTTTAAAAATACAAATTGGTGTGTGTTGTTTGCAATTAATCACGGTACATTTTAATGAAACATTTTTCCTACCCTCTGGCCGTCAACATCTGGCAGAATTCCATGTTCATTTATAATTTTATGAAGTTGCTGTTGCAACACTTGAATTAAAGATCTGACAAGCTTTTTATGTACTGTGCTATAGCCTCCACCTTCATAGTAGCCAACATCTAAAGACATAATTTTAAAATTACCTTGCGGCACTTCTTTGAAGACTGAGATATTCTGGGGTCTATTTTCTATTAGCTTTACAAGCTAAATATGAGACCTTTTGTATTCAAATCTCAACTGAAATATTTTACAGATAAAAACATAAAAGAATAATAACAGCAGAAACTGCTGAATAGATTATATTACCTTCTGAGCAGCTCCATTGTGCATAGAGTATGTAATGAATTGGCACCTCAGCCCTTTGAATTGAATAGAAAGACAAGGGCATGACACGAACTGCAAGCCATATGGTTCAAAGACGAATGTAAACCATTCAACCAACAAGCAAGCTCTGCAGTGGAGAGGTAAGTAGGTTCTTATGCTGATGTCAGTACTGTTAACTCATCAGCCACTAGGAGGAGATTCATTACAAGTATAATGTACATTTACAAGATTTCTGCAAACATGTTTGCTTCTCGAAATAACCGTTAGTTCTTAAACTTCTTTGCAGATTGACGCTGCAGTTTGTAAACCTGCTAGTATTTTATTTTGTTGTGGAAGTTAAATATGTATGATATTAAAGCAAGCAACGGTCATGTGTACAATATATAAATTATTATTATTATTATTATTATTATTATTATTATTATTATTATTATTATTATTATTATTATTATTATCATCATCTCCTCTTCAGTTTGAAGGTTTGTAAATAAATATTATAAAGCTCCTGGTAAGAGTAGTTTTATTCTGAACATCTGTGTCTCTTTCACCTTTTGTGACCTCCTTCGTAGTACTTTATAGAGCACATCTTTGCTCTCTAGCTCCTTAATCGTTTCATTAGCAACCTGAAATGACAGCCCTCTGAAGAGCTTTGGTTTTAACACTTTCTGTCAATCCTTTGAGTCACTGCTACTGAAATCCTTCATTAGAAACCAGCTCCATGCTCGTATAGAGTGACTAAATCTGATGTTTTGGTTAAGCTTGAGTAAATGACTGTTCTATCCCTGGGACAACACTTTCCTCCTTAGAGCTCTGCAACGCAGCTCAATACATCTCCCTGTCATTGTCTTACACTGAACTGTCTCATTTGCATGCCAGTGCAACTGTCACACTTTCTCTGAAATATCCAGTCATTACCTGTGCTGAATCAATAAATGAGGCTACCGGGAAATACACAATCGCTGCTTAGGGAAGGGGAAGAGGAATGGGAAATGTGCAATGCAGCGTCAGCCACCAGTTCAGAATGTTTCTATTAAGAAAGGCCATGTTGTTCATAAATAATCTGGGGAATGCATGCATACCAGGCATGAAGGGTGGACCATGGGCTGTGATGCATTACATATGCATGAACAGTGAAGAGCTGCTCCTACAGTTTGACATTCCAAGAAATTCACAAACAGAAAAGTACCTAACAGGCTTCAAATGATGTGTATCTTTGGCTTTCCATACGGTAACTGTCTCAGCTTGCATGGCTCCCCAATACAGCATCCTCAACTCAATGAACACCTAGGCAGGGATTAGAACCATGCCTTCACAACCTGGACCTCATTCCACACATCCAGTCTGTAGCACTATTAGGGGAATGGCATGGTAGGATACTGGAACTTGGGGGAATCACCTTAACAATGCATGTTTGTGCAAAATGAATCTGTATTCATATATATGAAATTAGCACCACCAATATGTTTTATTTGGGACATACTGTACTGCGTGTTCTTTTGATTCCTACATATATAGATGAAACGAACCCCAGGATTAAGTTCATTCCCCTGAGCACTTTGTGAATGTTCTACTTATTTTGTTCTTCTGAATAGCAGAGTGTTTCTAGCCCTGCTGAATATTCATTATCTTGTCCTCTGAATGACAGCCAGCAGCAACAATGACATTTGTTTTCAAGCGTATTCCCATCCCTCATGCAGTTTCATTAAGTAAGTGGATAGAAAACACCTTACTTCTCTTTTCACAATTCATTCACCAGCTTTATTCACAGCACTTCTTTGTTAATTCTTTTCTCAGCACTTACAAACCCTGGCAAAGAAAGGAAGCTCACAGAGATGGATATGGGTTGTTTCAGATCATTTTCATCGTGGACAGACACCAGGCCCATATTCATATCGTTTGTGGTGATTTTTAAAATGTTTAAAATGGGCATGTGATTCCATGAGGATGCATTCTGTTTGTAATCAGGCTCAACTTTTACAAAGCAAAATGTGCAAGGAGACACCTATTGCAAGGATACATACCTAATAACATTGGGAAACCCATTTTGGCTTTGGTTTTTAAAATACCACTTTCTACATGCGTGTTTATTATACAAAATGCAAGTGTCCTCTAATGTAGCCTAGTTCTGTCGTATGTTAAACAGCTTCAATACAACCAACCCATATGGCCCCACATAAAGGTGCATGCTTTTGTTGGTCCACATTAGGTAAGAGATTATGCAGTAGAGAGTATGCCTACCTGACACACGCATTAACAATGGTAAATAGGACCGTGTTCATGAATTCATTGTGTTTCTTGTAGCAGCAAGATCTTTGCACCCCAGGACATTTTTTTTTTTTTTTTTAAAGATTACTTGACACTTCTAGTAGCGCTCATATCCTGTAAATAAGTGCTCAAGCTGTTCACACCAACACTCTTATACAGTATGGGCTCTCTTTATACGTGCCTTCCCTAATACAGAATACGTTTTGTAAGAGCTGCTGCAGTGTATACATTCCATATGAATGCATTATTTAAAAGTGTTCCAGACATTGACTCGATACAGGATTATTGTATTATTGAGCCTGACAATGAGCTTGGTCTGTTTGTTGGGTATGTATACACACAGATAGTGGAGTTATAAAATTGCAATCACAATTTTGATCAGTTTTGTGGATTCTTAGTTGGGTGTGACTATTAGGAACATAAGACGTTTACATGACAGGAGATTGTATAATCCATTATTAATGCACACTCACAGAAGTGGAAGATATTGAACTTAAAACTTTATTAAAGAATATAAATGTAGTCCTCAACCTAGCTGTTTAGATCATTAACATTGATCACTGCGGGTTAGTAATGCTGTGGTTCACTAATGGTTCTGCTGGGATTTCTTAAGGGTAATACACTGGGATTATAATTGAGCCCCAGTGCAGTTTTCAAACTTGTAAAGTCTCTCTCTCTCTCTCTCTCTCTCTCTCTCTCTCTCTCTCTCTCTCTCTCTCTCTCTCTCTCTCTGCTGACTGCAAAATCAGGACTGAGCCTTGGCAGCTAGTGCTTATAAGAGACCATACACATCTTAACCCTGTCTGTCTCAGCCATAGAAAAGTATGAATCTCGGTCAACAGACTGGGGCCTAGGGGAGAACAATATATAGAAAAATGACATATAACATGTTCTACTGAAATACATTGGCAGCCGGAAAACATCGGAAAACATCAGCTGTTCAAATGATCTACAGGTATATAATCCCACCATTGTAAAAGACAGCAAATTTCAATGACCGTTTTTTTGAGATAACCCAAGGATAGAAGTCCTCGTTGATACGAATGGTGGCCTCATTGATGCAATAATACATATCAGGCATCAGCTACAGCACCACCCTTATACATATTTATAGGATATTGTTGCCCAGTGGCCAGTGTCTCCTCTTTCCTGTTGCACAAATGGCTTTCCACAACAGTAGAACACAGTGGCCAACTCTGTTCCTAACCAACTTTTATATATAGATAAAGAGAGAGAGAGAGAGAGAGAGAGAGAGAGAGAGAGAGAGAGAGAGAGAGAGAGAGAGAGAGCTTGTACAATATGGCTCTATTTTTTTTAGCAGTCCAATCTCCGTTAGTTATGTCTGTAATAATTAATGGCAAAACTGACACATGAAAAAAACAAACAAACAAACAAACAATAAAAAACAGATCCAATTTAGGGATAAAAAGCCAGATTACAAACCCCATCCATCCCCATTTCGAAGGGTTTCACATCACTTTCACATCATGTAAATATTTTACTAACACATCACATATACAGTTATATATTGTAAATAAAGCTACACTTTTATCCTCACCAAAGATTACTGCACTGAGAGACACTGGTACAGCATTTGTGTTGATGGAGTATACTAGAATGCTATTATCATCACTGTCAACAGGAAACTCAATGAAACTGGTTGACATTGTTTTGTAACTGTTGGCTTGTGGCTTGTTCTGATACTGTTGCATGGAGTTGACAAAAGTACCTGACACATTCATTTTATTAAAAATAAGTATAATGCTCTTTGATTCAGATGATATAGTAGGGCTAGTGCTGTATATAGTCAATGCCTTTTCGCATCTAACCTTCATAGCTCCTTTTCCACAGTATGGCAAAAAGCTATTATATCAGGTACAATCCCTCAAACATACACCTGGATACGGCAATAAATCTCTGTCTCCATTATAGCTCTGCCAATAGCATTGCCATGCTGGCTGCACACAGTCTTTATAGCATAGCTTGATGAGTATTTCACAAGGGTGCAGGGGGAATGACAGAATGGGGTTGGGAAAAGAAAGAGCAGATTCATTATGCCGCTACAATGTAGAGTCACTGAAAACCTGCTATTAACTCCACAGGATTGCATTAGAGAGAGAGAGTGACTATCACGAGCCACTGAGTAATTCTTCATTGCTGATACTGCAGTGGTGCGGGGCAGTCCGAATAATACCGCTCACTCCCAAGAGTCGCTCAACTGTTTACATCCTGCCATTTGGTTTTACAAACAACAAATCCTGTTACCCTTTTATAGAGAAAAATCACAGCAAAGTGTCATGTTGTTTTACACAGTTTCGTTTAAAGGTTTTTCTATTGCTGGTACAGATCCAGGACGCATGTGCTGTCATTCGCACTTGTGTTTCTTTGGCACTTATTTTGGCACTCGTGCCCATCTCTGGATCAAAACTAGATATGTACTGGCAGGTGATAACTACAGGCAATAATGAGGATTAAATTAATGAATCACAGCTGTGGCAATCGAGATTTTGTAGTTTTCATTCTTTTCAACGAGATGGAATTCCAGCAGGTGGAGCTGGACTGGATACTTCTGGTTAATTCTGGGTGTAATCAAGAAGGGCCATGTTTTAGTAAAGTGGGTTGATGTGATGGCTAAAGGCAGGGAGATCCTAGCTTTTAAGCTTAAGCTTAAACAATAATGCTTTTAAACATGGGTACAAAAAATGATATTCAGCACCTATATGCAGCAGCTCAGTGCTGACACAGGGATATTGGTTGAGTTTTAGCCCAAGGAGAGTACAGGTATAGCCACAAGCACTACTTCTTACAGCACCTGAAGATCCTTGAATGACACCCATGTATGTACTGACCAAAATGTGGTCTGACAAGATCAAAATCCAGCAATGGCTCCAGATCCCACCGGACTTCTTGAAGAAGACTGAATGGCTGTGGGGATCCCCTGGCGATTTTGTCAGTGTGGCTGATTCGGTACCCTATGGAATGGTCTGCTACAAACTCTGCAGTCACATGCACAGCATATGCATAGAGAAGGTGTGTACCGGGACACACAATATTATTATTAACGCTTATTACAGATACTTGTGTTTCAGAAGTATAGTATGGTATACTTTATATTTCAAAAAGGGGTTAAGATATTAGTAACTAATATTAGTTACGTCTGCCTCCCTTTTCCTATCCACCAGGTACCCAGTAGTCTGCTCATACTGTACTCTTTACTGTATTCCTTCCATAAGAGTCTCAGTTCTCTACAGTGTAGTCAGTCTGCACTGTGACTCAAGGCTCAGCCCTTTGAGGAATTCCTCCCAGCTGTGTTGAATAAGAGCCTGGTTGCTGCCAGTGGGTACCGGGTTGGGTACCGGTGTGGGTGCTGTGAGGAAGCCTTGCATCAGAGGGGGAAACAGAGTACTGATGAGGAAATAATGGCTTAGAGTTGGGTGGAAATGTACTCACAGTTCTGCTTGAAAATGTATGGCCACGGGTACTGTCAAGAAAAACAAATTCACCTGCCGAAGCAGAGAGATGCTATGGAGGCTCTAAGCTGCAAGGGAACGAGCAGCACAGCATGCTGAGGAAAACAAAGCAAAACAAAAAAGAACAGCCCTGAGCCTCATGAAGCAAAACATATATTTTGCGCTGCTTTTATTTTTTTATTTTTTCTCAGAGAGAGGCAATAGAGATAGTGCTGTGTTTAACTGATTTTATGAATACTTTGTCATAGATTTTAATCCCAATCTGGGATCTGAACTGTCACAGTCCTCTTTTTTAAAGGATTTTCACTGAAATAAACTGCAGAACAATGTAACGGATGACATTGTTCTGCAGTTTATCACTTTATATTCTGATGTCCTTCCAGTGCCCACTGTGATGAGTTCCTGTTGTGACACCTTTAAACAGAGGGCTGGGTAATTCAGCTCTACCTGGGAATAAAGGCAATGACAGGGGAACCAGCAGTTCAGCTCGGGATGTCTTGTAGAAACAAGGTATTTGACACACTCAAGCTTGCTTTCCAAATCTCTAACATCTACATCTCCAAAGAACAGAGAGAGACGTGTTGGGCTCAGATATGCTCCAGCCTTTTCTTCAGTGTAAATAAAATAAATAAAGCAGTAAAGGAATCTGAAAAGAAAATGGCAAATGCGCTACTGGAAAACCAGTAACGAAAGGAAACTGAAATTCAGCTCGTCAGACCAAATGTGGTCACGGAGCGGAGAGGAAGCATGTTCAGAATTATAAGAGGGCTGATGTTTTTTTTATAAGCCCTCCTCCACAGTCATGTCATTTTTTAAAATGCCACTGTTGCAGAGTATTTCATCCTCATCTCTATGTAAAGCAAACAGATTTGTATATATTTATGCATTTAAGCTCAATCTTTTTTATTTTTCAAGAAATAGTATAATAAATTAGAACCTTGGGGCCCAGAAAACAACAGAGCTTACAATGGACCTATGCTTACAATGTTGCTCTTGGGAAAAAGGTCTTTACACAGACAAAGCGCTTTCACTCTTAAGTTATTTAAAGACCATTACATGGGGCTCCCGAGTGGCACATCCAGTAAAGGCGCTCCGCGCGGAGTGCAGGATATGCCCTATAGCCTGGAGATCGCAGGTTCGAATCCAGGCTATGTCACAGCCGACTGTGACCAGGAGTTCCTAGGGGGCAGCGCACAATTGGCTGAGCGCCGCCCGGGCTTAGGTCGGCAGGGGAATCCACGGCTCACCGCGCATCAGCGACCCCTGTGGCCGATAGCGCGCCTGTGGTTCTGCAGTGGAGCCGCCAGATCTGTGTTGTCCTCCGGCACTATAGGTCTGGTGGCATTGCTGTGGATCTGCAGTGCGAAAAATGACGGCTTGGCAGGAGCACGTTTCGGAGGACGCGTGTTCCAGCCTCCATTTCCCAAGTCGGCGGGGGGGTTGCAAGCAGTGAGCCGAGGATACAGATAATAATTGGGCATGCTAAATTGGGGAGAAAACCGGGGTAAAAAATTGGCGACGACTAATTTAAAAAAGAAATGACCATTACATACTGCTATTAAACTTATAAAAGTTTACGATGGTATTTTTTCAGTTTTCCCATGCTTTTCCCATGGTTACACTATGCATTTACCATAGTCTACCATGGTTCTTTAAAACAAACACAAATACATTACTTTTAGTCACTACATTAATCATAGAGTCCTCTCTGAAAAGGCAACAATGCACCCATTCCCTTGATTTAATTAGGCAGTCTGTTCACAGTTAGTAGTTCTGGCAGTAGCTGGGTTGTTCACCCAATCTCAATAAGATCTGGCCAGGATCCATGTCTAACAGTGTTTAATACAACAGAAAGGTCAGCAATATTAAATGGTCCTCTTAAGACCTGTCTTGAAAACATGAGCTTGAATATTTTCACAGATTAGTTAGCTGCTACATTAAAGTTACAGTGCATTCATTTGAGATGTTATGAATTGTTGTGTTCATTTCAAAGCTGTTCTTAAAAAGAAAACTGCATATTTTTTGGCAGAATTTCCAAGCTCGCTACACTCCAGGTCACCATAAGCTTCCCACAGTCTGCTAATCTGCAGCTGAAACACAAACTGTTCTCTGCGCAGGGGATAAGCTTGGCAACACATGTTTTAATCCTGCTAGCTAACCCAGCTCCAAATCAGATGTTTCAATCTGTCTCCAGGGTTAAAAGTAATCCAGGTGAACCCATCCTGATATAAAATTGCCTCTCCAAACAAATCAGGGTCCAGTAGCTGTGTTCACAGATGTACTGCAACACCTGTCTGCAAAACTTATATAAGCCATTTGGTTGACTGTGCTGTTCTCATGCAACTACTGTGGTTGAGAACACTGATAAACACCAATATTACATTTTTCATGTCTGCCTGGATATTTCATAATTGCATATTTGCTTCTTTTGCAAATTGTGTGTTGATGTGCAGTTTAGACACGATGCTTAACTGTCATTTCCATCAAACTGTTCGTATTACAGCAGTATTTTTAATTGCCACAATGGTAAGACACACTTCCCACAATCAGCTAAAGTACTGGATGTTCCTGGAATACCAATGCTAATTCATGTGCGTAAACAAAAAACGCATTTTACTGAGTAAGCCAGGACTTGAGGAGGGGAGAGGACGATGGACATTATCTAACCTCCGTCTGTCTTCTATTGAACACTTTTCCAATGACAAAGAATTCATTTGTTATTTCATTTCATTTCACGTTTTGATAAAAAAAAAACTAAAAAAAAAAAAAACTTCAACTACAATTCAGCGAGATGAGAACTTTATGCATTCATATAAATACCTGCTGTTCCACCTTATTTGGTATGGACAGTGCTGAAACAATAATATGTTCTCACAAAGGCTTTCTCTAAATTACAATAATTTTAAGACTATAACACGCACCCTTTTTATAACCCAAACCTGCTGCATTACAAGTACTGAGCAGTTTTTATATAATGTGCATCTTTTGTATAAAACCCAAGTAAATCTAGTCACATACACACTTACTGCCAATGTATTTTCTTTTTTTCCAAATCCCTGTAAACATGGCAGTGTCCCTAGAAATGTGAGGTGGATTCCCTGAGGTTCCATCCAGCTGCTTAAGTACTGTAATATAAAGGTAAATTAGCCACAGCTTTTATTTACTCAATCTGCCTGTCAGGATTAGCTAGATTAGTAAGCGATTAGCAAGTGATTCCTTTATTTCCTTTATCACTGTGCATTTTAAACCAATTGTTTGAGATACAAATAACATAACATGCAATCCAAATATAGGACACCTATTCTCATTTCATCTTTCAAAAAAAAGGGGGGGGGGGGAGTTATATTAACAATATTGCAGAAAATTGCTACTTTTTTCATACGCTCTTTTTCAACAGTTTGCAATTTCACATCCTCTTTTATTATATCTGTTATAACATAGTTAATAAAATAATAATACTGACAGATACAGAGCCAAATATTATTACTAATAACTTATTTTATAAAATAGTAATGATTATAATTATATTAAAACAGAGCATTTCCACATCTATGTAATTGCTACATATATAACAGAAAACAAGCCTCATGAGCCATCTTTTCAATTAAAATGAATTTCATAAGTGTCAGAATATAAATATATCGTAGCTGCCTGTTCTGTCACAAAGTATTGTCCTGTTAGCGAGAGCTGTTAGAATCAGCAGAGGAAGTGCCACTGCACACATTTCACTTGCGTATTAAACCTGTCACATCACAAGCAAATGGCGGGCTATGCAAATGCCAACCAGCCATGTGGAAGGAATCTATTTAACACAATGCATTTCCAAGCCAGAGTCTCCTAATGAGCCAAGTCAAGGGTAAGTGCTGTCTGTGAGATTCTCCAACGTCATTCATTTGTTAACAGATAATGACTAACACTCTTTATAAAGACGCCGTTAATGCAGTGTCCACTAGTGTAACAAAATTAAATAAGAAAGAAAGATTACGAATAACAAGTGCAATTTTCTCTTATTATTTTGCTATTCGTTTAACATATATCCCATAAAGGACCATTTTCTATTGCACATTTATGTTGACCTCCCCAGGGCTTTTGATACTGTTGCAACAGCATCAAACCTAAGAAAACTATCAACCCAGTAAATCCCAAATAATCCTCAGATTGTTTGTCAGCAACCATCTCGTTTTTGCATTTTTTCAAAAGCTTTTTGATGGAAGCTTTTTATTATGTAGACCATGCATTCTAACACTCTTTTGATTTGAATCAATGCTTTTAAAGTTAACCTGCTGCCCAAAAGCTGTTTCTGAATTTGAAAAATGTTTTCCGAGCCATCTCGGAAGCACACATTTCTTTTCAGCATGCTGCCACTGACTGGTCTTCAGGGGGAGCAAGGCAAATATTGTTCAGTGATTTAGAAAATTAGGAGTCGACTCAGCTGTTGAACTTGAGCCTTTCTGTTAAGATATCAAGGATCTCATTTGCCCAAAGCATAAAGAGTTGAACAGAGAACTCCTCCTTTGAATTTGCGATAACATTTTATTTCTCAGATCCATGATGAAATAGCTCTGTGTTAAATCTGTGCCTGAATCTGTTTTCATCATCTTGACAAATGCTACTGTAGCATATAATTGATGCTCATGTCCGTGCATGTGCATATGTCTCATTTTCAAGATACAAATTAATTGGTACCAGGAACACTTGCCATGACACTGCGAAAAACGAATATGCTTCCTCTCCTCACGTTTTTTCTTGTAGATTAGTCATGGCAAATAATGTCATATCATTGTTCTCAGCGGAAACAACCATTTAGAATCATTCAGAACACGCACAACAGGATACCAGGAATTCCTTTAAGAGTTGCCATTTCAAAAAGGAAACGCAATTGCAAATACTCTCTCCAAAATTCAATTTTATTATTAAGCTCAAGTGGTTTTTTTTGGCATCCTGCCCTTTTCTGCATTTCCACAGAGTTACTTAGCAAAGTTACAGTGGGTTTCTTTAGCTAATGTAAAGTGAACCCAGTAACACTGGTGATGCATGTTCTATATATCTGACATTGAGGCCTGGCTGGAGTCATACATATACATTTAAATTAAATGCTGGCTGCAGATTTGACATGTCTCCAAGTCAATATTAGGAGCAGTGTCTTAACATTTTTACATGAATACAGATATAACCAACAGTATAAGTATTGCATTTACATAACTTGCAAACCCAGAAATCCAATAAATCCAATTGTGTTACAGTTTATGTGCATAGCCAATGCATTTTTAAGAAACAGGCAACATAATCTTATTTGTAATATACTAGCCTGTTCACACATTGATATTTTTTGTAAGAGTCTACTTTCACATTTTAGTCTTATTTCAGAATGTTGGAAGCAAAGCATCGATCTACTGCAGTCCAGTTTCAACAGTGTAATTTTAACAGTGCTGGCCCTGTTACACATACAATTGCAGTTTCAAGATGAGAAGCAGTTTCTCTCAGATAACTTGTGATATATTAAAAAGAAAGTAGGATTTGCATCTAAGGAAAAATAACAAAAAAACATCTAGAATATACCCTTATAAAAGTTTATCACTGTAAATATTGCAGTTTTCCAATGGTTATACTTTGCATTTACCATAGTTTACCATTTTTTGCAATAGCTTGCCATATTTTGCCATAGTTTACCATGTTTTGCCATATTTTATCATGGTTTGCTGTGTTATTTCATAAGCTTTACCATGCCTTCCTGGGCTTTACAACTCTTACCTATGTTTTATCACTGTGCTATGTTTTTACTATGATAAACTTTTATAATGGTAGGAATATATATATATATATATATATATGTATCATCCATTAAAAAAACCAGAGCTTATTACTCTATTAAGTATAGATTAAAACTGCTTAATAGACAATTACACCAGCAATTACAATTACGCCTGTGGTTCTATGTAGCCAGGGTCCCTAACAATCCCTTCAAGCAAGTCCTGCTGAAATAAATAAATAAATGGATTTAAAAAAACACACAGAAGTGTTCTTGAGTCAAATCAACCTGTCATTCTGGAAGCCCAGCCTGGGATAATTACAGCGATGTTTCTGCTGACTATGCAGAAACATAGCGGCATAGAAAATCTTCGCCATCTTCCTGTCCTGGAAGATGGCGAAGATTTTCAAATTTACGATCTCCAATGCGTACTTATTCACCTTCTCTTTCACATGCTGGTGCTGCTTCGGCTTCAAACACAGATTTATATTTTGCTGTGAAGTATATCAATATATATATATATATATATATATATATATATATATATATATATATATATATATATATATATAGATAGATAGATAGATAGATAGATAGATAGATAGATAGATAGATATGAGTTAAAATTAGTTAAAACATTTTTTTTTCGCTGGATAGAACAGAAGCAGCTAGCTGATGAAATGTATGTTATAACTGCCTCCTGAAATCAGTGGCTTCATAACTTTGTTCCAATGTCGCATATATTAAATGAGAGAGAGAGAGAGAGAGAGAGAGAGAGAGAGAGAGAGAGAGAGAGAGAGAGAGAGAGAGAGAGAGAGAGAGAGAGAGATTTTATAGCCAAGTATTTGAAGTGCTGTTCTAAGCTATTTCCCAAAGCAACACACATACTGACCTATCAACATTCAGTCCTGAAGAAGCTATAAATTGCACGGCTGTGTTTTAGAAAAGGGCTTTATTGATTCCTGACACTGAAAAGTACTGCAGCGGCCAGCTCTATTCTGATGCATATTAACTGCACGATTAAGTCACTGGGCTGGGGAATATGCTGAGCGGAGATTTGATTCTCTGATTGCAATGCTGCCCAGATTATACTCTGTGGTACTGAGGAGAAAAATGAGGATAGTAGGAGAAAAGGGCACAGGGTTATGTCTTTAAAGAAACAGCATGTTCTTAACCCTTCATCTACCACCAGGGCATCTCCGCTACAGAAAGTATACCTTTTACAAGCTGCAAAACAATACATTTGCACATACAGTGCAGCTCCAGCTATGGGAACACACAGTCTGGCACAGATCTAGTGCCATGTTACTGCAAGTATTTGAGCATTTAACACACAAGCCAAACATATACAGTCCCTCCTAAAGGCATATTATACATACTAGCAAAATGTTTGAGCAAATTGTCCATGATCATGCTATATAATGAATAGGGATCCTGGTATCCTATTATTATTATTATTATTATTATTATTATTATTATTATTATTAATAATAATAATAATAATAATAATAATAATAATAATAATAATAATAATAATAATAATACAAAATTGATTTTAGATCTAATGGTTTTCACGACTTAATTCAAATAAAACATGAAACGAATGCGGTTTAAGTGATTCTTCCAAACCTTCCTAATAAGAAGGTCCCCTTCCTTTGAAAACAGTGACACATGAAGAGCTGCTCAAGTGCAAAGCATGGGGAGCTTTCCTTCAAGGCTGCATTGCAGAGCCGCTCTGATGGCAGGCTGATTTGCAGCTTTTTAAAAGACAGCAGTAGAGGCTGGCTCAGTCTACTGGCTTTCATTTCTTTCTCTTTTTAAATGTTTTAATTTTTTAATTTTTTTTTTTACATGAGAACAATGAAAAGCAGGGAGACCATATTTAGGCTTGATAGGACCGAAATAGGAAAATTATAATGTTGTTGATGCAAATGGACTAGGGTACCAAAGTGGCAGACAGAAGCCTGGTTTTGAGTTTTAATAGACTGGGTAACACTTTATATTGTGTCTCTAATTAATGTGCAAATCGTTTTGCACGATATATCTAAGTATACAATTGTGTCAGAAAAGGTTGAGGGATAGGTTTAGGGTTATAGGGTGCAAAAACATTTTCACATTAAGTACATTGAAACTATGCAAAATAACCCTGTAATTATGTGTAAGCACACATGCATTTACTAAGTAACTACTATGTAAATACACAGTAATTAGAGACACTAATTATTAATTACTATTATTAATTATTATTTTCAAAATATGGTACCTGGGAAGGGGTTTCAGTTTTACATCTGGAATTGAAGTGGTTAATAGTTACATATTAAAAACATCTCAGGGACACATCTAGAGCAAAAAAAACAACAGTGCTATTCTGTAAACCTCTTCTCTAAATACACTGGGATTCTGCTTCATGTCAAGAATAACTCGGTATAAATGTGCCACAAGAAATCGATCTTTAATTAACCAAGAAAAAAAGAAGTTGAAAAGCTCTAAACTCTTAATAAATATTAGCAGTAGTTTTAGTTTGACTAATCATATTAAAAATCTAACTTGAAAAAGCAAAATTAGCATGTTGCTAAAAATGATGATTTTATGGTTGAAGTGTTCTGCTTTTACTGGCGTGATACGAACCCCGGATGAACACAGCCATATGGTGCTTTCTTCAAAGAACAGGCCAGGTGTAGTCCCAGGTCCTCTTCAGAAACTGCTTCATTGTCAGCCAGAATATGCATGTAAGCTTCAAAGTGAGTGCTGTTCATGGAGAAAGCACTGGCAGCGTGTTTCAGTGCAACTCATGTTAGCACTCTGATGACAAGACATGAACAGCTGAGCATGAAAGCCTGCTAAAGGACTGATCAAAGGGACTGGTGCATCCTTGTCTTGTAAAAAGTGCTTTCTATGATCGAGTGAAGTGAAAAGGACAGCAGGGTGGGTGGGGATGACTCTATTTTAATTGAGGTTTGTGCCTGCCTGCTGTAATCTGCTTGTGCATTCCACTTTAGCAAGGCTTGCATGTTCTGTGAGGTGCAGCAGAGACAAAGGCAATTCATGCTTCTTTCTGCTCTCCCCAGTATCATTTTCAGGGTGAGTTAGCAGCAAGAGCGATGGATGATATGAGCTGAGCTCACAGCTGGAGTGGTCAAAGGCTGCTGTTCAACAAGATGGACAGAAAGCAGAAATCTGTCCCCAAGGCATAGGGGCTGGTGGACGAAAAGATGGACAAAAGTTAATGGTCATCAGAAGAAACTTACTGGCAGTTAGTGCACCTAAAATACTTCACAACATACTGCCGTAACATTTTAGTTTACATGTCAGTTATAAACCATTAATAATGCATCTATTTTACTGTATACATTATGGCATAAGCAATATTAGACAGTTATTGTTATTATTATTATTATTATTATTGATTAGTAGTAGTCGTAGAAGTAGTATTATTACTACTACTACTACTACTACTACTACTACTACTACTACTACTACTAATAATAATAATAATAATAATAATAATAATAATAATAATAATAATAATAATAATAATAATAATAGGCTAAGGTGTATACATAAAATAAAACAAAAAAACACATTCTGAATAATTCACAAAATGTTCATGCATCTTTTCATTAACAATGCCTCACTAAAAATGTGCCACAGAAAGATCTAAGAATGTGCTGTCATGGAAAGATACTTCTATTAGATATCTTGGTTTGATGTATCATGTTTCTAAATACAGCTTGGAGTAAAATAACTGGAAAATGCTGTGTGAAAGACTGTGTTTAATATACAATAGAGCTGTGGAAGTTAACTGACTTTACCCCAAAGTCAAACTGAGTGAGCAAGACACAACTTTTTTTAGCATAGCCTGAGGTCACTATCGTTTCATAAATATAAATATATATATATATATTGTAACACGGCAGGGAGGGGGTTAAAATCTTCCCTGCCAAAACCATGTGCAAATGCACATTTTGTTTAAATTAATTGTTTTATTTGTTTAAGTATCACCCGCACCTGGTAGTTATTATCAATTAGTACTAGGTGCAGGGGTATTTAAGATGTGCAGTCAGTCTGCACGGGGCTGCTGAGTAGAAGGAAGCAGAAGAGAGGTGCTCTGCTTCCGAGCAGTCAGAAAAGAAGTATGTGCTGTGTTAAACCTGTGTGGTTTTGGTTTATGTTCCGTGGTGCCAGGTAAACGGCTTAGCCGTCCTGCAAGTTAGTCAGGGAATAACCCGTTTAGTAAGTACTCCAAAACGGAGTCAGGTTTTGTTTGTGTTTGTGTTTATTTTTGTGTTTATTAAAAATAGCGCAACCGCGCTTGAAACTCCATTTCCAGTGTCCTGGGTCTGCTTTGAAAGGGGCAAACGAACGACCGTGAGTGCCGGCCGGGTTACAATATATATATATATATATATATATATATATAGATATATATATATATCTATATCTATATATATATCTATATCTATATATATATATATATATATATATATATATATATATATATATATAACAATTGAGTGTGAACAGCCAATTTACCTAAACATTCTAATCTATAACTAATCTGATAACATAAAAAGCTACTTAAACATACTTTCTGATGCTGGTCTAGAGACGAGGGAAATCATGTATGTGACAGGACTCCATAATGAAGGCTCAATTCGCAGCTACTGGACAGCCAATAAACAGGAAAGACGCGATTGGTCCACAGAATGCATTTTGTATCGACTTAAACTTTTCTTCATTGTGATGTACAGTAATTTCTAGACTGCTACAAGTCACTGCTGTTTCTATAAAGGAAGCTGTGTGATGGGGAGAACATCAAACATAAAAAAAAAATTAACAATATCTTTCCTTCTGGGCTTGGAGCCGAGCAGGCAGATCCATCACTGTGTTTAGTATTGATTACGCCTGGGGTAAAGAAAAGATTGGAGCAGAAAACCTTTTACAATTTACACAGCTAATGGGAATCCTGGAATAATACCCCTTCTAGAACATATTAATACAGCATTGAGAGTGAAGTGATTAAAAACCAAATCCTACAATCAATAATGGCATGTGCTGGAACCTCACAGTCCCGTATAGAAAGCACATCATTAAGGCGTGATAAGTCGTTTCATATCCATAGCCCTGATCTTTTGTAACAGTGTAACTCTGACTGTACAGAAGTATCAGGTAGCTATTAAAGCAGTTTAAACTGTATCAATAGGGGCCTGTGCCGGGGGGGGGGGGGGGGGGCGTATAGGGCTGTGCCCCCCCCACCCTCAATTTAGATCCCAAATAAAAATCTATGTCAAGTCATTAATAAAAGTTAAACACAATAATCTAACTTTTATATGCATTATTTCTGAAACATTTCCAAGGTTGTATATTTTTTACAAATTAGTACCAGTAATACCCCTCATTAGCAACCCCCGTATTTTCTAAACTGCAAATTTCGAGGGTGGAAATTATTTGACTTGGGTGACCTTTCCCCAAAACAACCTGGTTTCATAAAACAAATGCTATGCACAGAGAGGAACACAAACAGAATCCAGTACACGCTGTGCTTATTATTAACACCTGAACGCTACTCAGTCTTAAAGCCCCTGGGATCTTTCATCCCCAAGGTTATGTTAGTAGCATGTGTAAATAAAGCTTACCAAACTAATGATGAAGAACTCATTGGCACTGCTGGTTGTAGGTCCAGTCCCAAGAGGGATCAGTGAGTCTTGTGTCCACACAGTCTGGATGTTTATACCTCATCCATTGGGATGCTGAGCAGGACTTTACCTGCTCAGTAAGAAAATACAAATATAAAACTAAGCCAAGAAAATAAGGAAAGAGGATTTGAACATTATTAATTATTAGTTAAGGCAACACTTTATAGTAGCACTTTACATTGAGTGTCTCTAATTACTGTGTATTTACATATTAGTTACATAGTAAATACATATGTACTTACACGTAATTACATGTTGTTATGCATAGTTACAATGGACTTAAAGTGTAAATCTTTTTGCACGATATAACCCTAACCAAAACCCTAACCCTTTTCTGATCCAATTGTATACTTACACATATCATGCAAAAAGATGTACACATTAAGTCCATTGTAACTGTGCATAATGAAATTGTAATTGTGTGTAAGTACACATATATTTCCTAAGGAACTACTAAGCAAATACACAATAATTAGAGGCACTTAAAGTAAAGTGTTACCCACTTTACAATTGGTCTCTAACTGCAGTGTAATTGCATGTGTAGTTACATAGTACTGTAATTATATTCAAATCTAAGAATTTAGGGAGAGAGTGATAACTGTAGTTTTTTTCATTGGATGACACATTCAATTTGTGCTCTCCATGAACTATATACAGTAGAACATGATTAATGTAGACTGTATGTAAAGTGTTCAATTTATGATACATCAAATAACAGCACCTGGCATCTGGAAAAGAAACCTGCAAGTTTTAATTTGCCTCTCATGACCAATTTAACTGCATGTCAGGTTTGCAGGAGGCATTCACTGGAGATTTAGAGATGGCTTTCCTTACTGTTTCAGATGTAGCTTCTTTGAATGGCTTTTGTGTACTCGGGGGACGGGATGGGACGTAATGGGATGCAGCCCTCAGCAGAAGGAATCCTGACACATTTCCTGCCAAGGATTGCTTCATTAAGGAGTGTTCCTCTTGTGTGTCTAAACATCTCAAAACCCTCTGCTGTGTGCCATATGCCAGGGGTAACCTCAGGACTAGGATTGCTTTCTCAGCTCTTCTTGTAGGCTCCATCGCTGCCGTCGATCTCAGCTCTGCAGGCTCTCTCAGTTACAGTGGGGGTATTCCCAACACCAGCCCTGGATCTTGTGCCTCCAGGTTCTTGTGTAAGGAAACATGCAATAGATTAAACTGTGAACATTCAGTATCATTATTGTTCTGTATCATTATTAATTGAAGGACAGCCTCGAAAGCATTTGTTATGCTAAACGTGAACTTTTACCCATATGTACTCATGCATCATTGATTCCAACAATGAACCACCCAAGTGTTAACAAACAAACTTGGGGGAGTTAAATAATTCATGGGAAAGGGCTGCTACTGTCTCTGATTATTCTATTCATGCCGACAAAATATTGAGATTGCCAGCATGTAAACAATTTACTGAAGATGCATTATTTAATGTTATTTGAGGCAGCCGTAGGGCATGTGTACCGTACCAAAAATTACTTTAGTTACAATTGTCCTTATTTGGAAATACGGTTGGTTCTATTCCAGCTTTGTTGCTTTGAAATCTGTTGTTTATCCTAGCACTGTCTCTGAGTATTTATTTTCTTTGTTCAAAAGCACTGCCTTATTTATGGATTAAAAAATTCGGAGTCACTGCCAGACCACAGGAATCATTTTTACACAGTTGCCTGCGTTAACTAATGCTATAAATATTTCCTGCCACAACTGAATTAAATTAGAGTGTATAATTATTGCATTGGTATTGCACAAGGATCCAATGTGCCATTGTTGTTGTGTGAAGCATGATGTGACCTGCTCTACCTCCGAAAGTCAAACACTGAAGACAATGGGCTTTCATATTAGGATTCCAGAGCCGTTGCAGGATGGGACTCTGCTAATTGCATTGCAGTGAACAGTCAAGGGCAATTAAACATAGGTGAGGTGAGAAATTTGATGAGAAATTATGCATTGAATTGTATGTTTAATTCTCATGCATATTGTACATTTTCCCAGCTCATGAAAAAATCAATGCATATGTGTTAAAAATTAGAACAGCAACTGTATTTGCAAACTGAAGTCTTGGTAGATGGTTTTAATACTGTACGCGTATTAAAGGACTTATATGTTGCTGCTATATTAACAAGAAGGTGTTTATTGAGATGGTAGGAACAAATACACACTGATATTCAAATGTCATACGATGGCACCACGTCAGTGCCAGGTATTTCTGCATGTTGTTGCTGCAGCATACTGTTAACACTGTGTAATGCTGATGGTTCTGCTGGATTTTCTTTTGGCTAATACTCTGGTATTGTAAATGGTTAGTCAATTAAATTTCAAACCCTACTATCATCCATTAAAGCCATTAAATTCCACCATTAATTTGGATTTTGACTTTTCAGTGTTGTATGTTAAATGCTCGATAGGTGGCGCTGTTGTGCATATTTATGGTAAATTCTGGGAGTGCCCTGCATGCCACTCTTCTGTCAGGTGAATTACAGTGCAGTCACAGTGCATTTTCTGCACTAAACACAAACTGACAGGAAGATAAGTTTTCAAAATAAATACAGAACCTATCGGGATTTTTGACGATTTCCTTTTTTGCTGGATGAAAAACTGTGTTGATTTTAATTGAAGGAGTGCAAACCAAGGTTTTGCTCTCCTTTTTCTTACCTCTTGTTGGTGCTACCAATACATTATTCTTTTTCTTTAAAATAAACATCTTTAGACGTCTTTATACACACTTCAGTTCGGAAGATGCAGATTGCAGATATTTATAAGATATCTCTATTAAAGTTGCTGCTTCCTTTAATGAATCCTGGTTCAGACTCACATTAATGGTCTAGCTGCTTTAAGACCATATGTCCAAGATGCAGCAGTTTATAGCCTTAAAGATCTACGTCTCTTGAATGAACACAAAGTGAAGTGAAGAACCAAATGGATTGTTCAGCACAGTACAAGAGGTAAAGCTGATAAGAGGTAAGAACATGAAATTCAAAACCTTGATTAGCACTCTAAAGCTGGGAAGTGTTCCGAGGTCACCTCTATTGCTGCAGTTTATTCCACTTTCTGATTTAATAAATTTAATTATCTATTGAACCAGTCTTTACTATTCAGCCCTGCATCCATTTTTACACAATAAAACTATAATTGAGACCAGGGGGGCTATTCAATGGATCTACGAAGAGGAGGATCTTAATAGCGCCGCTCTTTAAATAATTAAAATAGGATCCTCTCATCTGTTTTACAGAAATACCCTGAAGAGTCGTACACACTGTTTGATTTTTGTATAACCTTTGCAAACATATGGTCCTGTAAAAATTATCTAAATAGATAAACTGACCCCCAAGTATTGGAGTATGGCTATAATTTCCATATGTATTCTGATCCCTGCCAGGGGACTTCATCACAGGGAATAAAGGAGACTCCAAATCCTATCAAAGCTTTACATTGTAATGAGAAGCCACTGGTGGATTAGCCTCTGTTTAGTGACGAGACATATTTATATTGCAGGAATGAAATTTTAAAAAAAGGCTGAACTCCCTGGCATATTTGTTTAGCAGACCAATCAGCCACACCACTTGGAAGATGTTTGAACCATTTTCTCTCTAGCTGGTGCAAAGCATTTCAGTATCTTCTTTGCACCTTTCTTTACTTTCTTTTTTTTACATGCCATAGGGAGAAAGTTTAATATTAAAAAAATGCGTGGGCACAGCAGTCCTTTCTCCACTGTGAGATGATAAATTGATACGATACTGGCAGTGGCACGGCAACAAGATAAAACATAGCAATTTGGAAGATGAGAACCTGTTATATTTCAGACAGGCAAGTGTGATCGATTCAGAGTCATATCTCTGCAGTCGCTAGGTAAAGATTGTAGGATCTAGCACATCGATCTCAACAGTAACAGACACTGCTGTCCTTAAACTGTCACACTGGACCCTCCCTAGCGTGTAACTAGTAATAACGGGAAGAAATACATACAAGAGCTCACATACACTGTTAAATGCATCGTTTTCATAGCCTTGAAAAATGAGTTTGAATTACATCAGTGGTCTCATTGGGTATGCCTCTGCTTTAATCAAATTAACTCTCTCTCTCCGTGCTATATCTCCAGTGGGAATAGAGTGCTACTAATGAGTTATTTAAAACATTGTGCCCAAGTAATGAGATCAGCAACTACGATACACTACGAAACAATTCTCAACCCCTTTTTGTTTTTGTACTTGAGGTTTTGAACTCACGTTCTGTATATTTATTGTTACCTTTAGCAAGCTTGAACGAATCTTCAGTGCTAAATCAGAGTGATACAAGTAGGGTGTTTTATCAGGCTGGATATGCTGTTGTATATTGAGAACAGGTCAGGGGAGCAGTGGATTGCATTTGAAATATAATCCTTTCTTTCACACTCCAGTTGAATCATCTCAGAATAATATCTTTATGGATTAAGTACATAAACTGTCAAGGTCTATCAGGCAAAATTGTTTAAAAAAAAAAAAAAAAAAAACTCTTAACAGCTTCATGAAACTGCACTTGCCATGCTCTGTAGAACTCAATCCTACAAATAAATACACTGTCCCCCCCCCACCCCCCCCCACCCCCCACCCCTTAAACACGCAAACACTGACATTAATGGGATTAAGGGGATTCAAAAGGCACACTAGATGACAACAAAAATAACACCTTTCTCTTTTTAAAGATTGGACCCAGTAGTGTATACTTGCCTAGCATTCAGAATGAGTTCACAATGAGTTTACTGCAGTTTAAAATTCTTTCAAGACATGCCTATATATACACAGTCAGCACTCACATATCCAACCCTATACAATTTTGACTTCACTGACGGTTAAACGAGTGTGACGCATTCTGATTATTTCATTTTGGCCCGTTCCAACCCTTGTCCGTTTTTTCAGGGAACACAGCCTAAAATAACTAGGCTTTCATTTAGATGTACTGTAGTTGGTTTTGTTGGTACAGTACTATAATTTCAACAGAAGAAGTCATTCTGAAAATATCACTTGCTAAAAGAGATGACTGGACAAGTTTACTATAATACAGTACATACTTTTAAATCTGGTATGTATTGTAGCAGTATGTAAAATTCCCCATTAATGACCCAGCAGCAAAATGAAATCAAAATTTTACCCATGCACAGAACTGTGTAAAACGTAAAAGGCAATGCAATTTAGCAAAAGATTAAAAAAACAACAACACCAGTTTCCAGAATTAAATCAGTATCCAAAGTCAGTATTCAAAATTGCAGATTATAGTGCTCGATAAGGCCCTAATGTCACAGTTCACTTGAAAATGAAAATGCACAAAAGCAATTAAAGATTTTTAAAAAATGCATCACAGTATCTAAAACTGTTTAATGATTCATTGTTTTACATTACTGTAGCTGGTCTCGTTCGTGTGTTTGCTGCATTTTCGTCAGGTGAAATTGGAGGATGCACAGTGTAACTGCACAATAAAAACAGAGCAATGATTCCTTTTTAGAAACTGGTGTGCCCCCCCCCCCCCACACCCCTTAAGCACACAAACACTGACATTAATGGGATTAAGAGGATTCCAAAGGTACACTAGATGACAAAAATAATAATCTATGTGGTTTATCTGCACCCTTTAGAGTATTGCCTTGGCTCTGCTCTCGGGAAATCAGAACCCTTTTGCTTCAGGAGTGGGATGTCTACAAATATATGTTTGAATGATTTACTTGCCTAGGTCATTTACAAAGAGCTCACATGTTTGGAATCCTGCGTCAGTGAACTTAATGGCTTTATTGATTGTGTTTCCATCAAAGTGCATGCAAATGGGACATTTTAATTATCTCAATAAATCATCTTATACGGGACCTTCTGGACAACACAACTGAATAGTAAAAAGGTATAAACCAAAAAAAAACAGCAAACTGAGCTAACCAAAGCATGTTCTATTGTGGAGACTGCAGAAAGCTAATAATATAGAGGCCAATGGAACAGACCGCCAAGCTATAAAGTTGAGGTATTTGGTTGCAGTTTGTCCGTATCCAATCAATAATCTTTGTTAAGATGTAAGGTTTAATTGGGAATTTAATTACAGTGCATTTAAATAACGACTTTATTCATTTAAGCTTGATTCATTTTCTGAAGATATGAATATTGAAAAACAAATTCCCTGCTAATGTTTTAGATAAACCTCAGCGTCCTGAACAACTGTGCGATACTAAATTACGGATCAATTTGTCATCTGAAAATGAAAAGGTGACTCAAGCAGTGAATTATACTTGAATATTTTAAAGTTCATTGACCTCAACAAAACTTGTGGAGATTATGAACCTTTACGAAACGTATTTCTTCATTTTTTTATTTGAATGTCGTACAAATAAACTCTAGAATACTGTATTATTACTAACCTTTGTTGCCAATCGGATTTAAACAATTTTAAAACTGTTTCGTTAGCTTTATTCCTATTGTAGGATTCATTGTATATGTATGTAGTGAGTAAGTTTATTTGAACACCCCATTGCTTCTGTTGTTTTGATTTGCTATGCATATGAAATCTACTGGAACTGAAAATCTTGGATAGTGGATGGTTATTAAGGTTCTGTTGCGTATTTAATACCCCACATGACTGTCTGCATTTTCAGAGACTGTGATTGATGTCTGTGGCATTTAAGGAATCTGTATTTAAAACTCTGGGAGGCTTCAATCTCAGTCAATAGAGGAAGCCGGCTAGCTTGAAAAAGTTCTGAAGCATGTCTGATCAGATGGGAAAATCCTACCTGAAGGCTGAGGAACTTTGCCAATTGTTTCTCTTCCAAATTCAGAAACTAAGCTTACAGACATTCCTTGGTTGTGTATGAAACCTGTTTGTCTGCATCACAGCCTCGCCTGGGGAGACCCTTTTGCAGTTAACGATTCATTCACAGAACATTCTTAGGAGTCATTTCCAGTACCTCTACCACACTCAGCTAACAATGACTTGACTACTGTACTGCTGACAAAAACATCCATTTGACCAAAACAAAGCCGCTATGTTAGTAAATATACTGTATATTTAGTGTTCTGTAAGGCGTGTTTGTTGTGCATTTTTAATACTGGTTTAAAAACAGTGCTAAGTGGAAACCAGTGTTGAGCTGGCTGTGACTATAACTCAAACATAGCATAATGAAGTGCTCAGGCAGGCAGCTAAATAAATCAAGTGAAACAGGTGATACATGGTTTAACAACAGGAACAATTGGCCTGAATGTGTACCTTGAAAATTACAGGTTTGCACCTAATGCGTGAATCATGAATTAACTGAGAAACAAGACAGAAACTGAGAAACCATGCAACTAAAATGCTAAGTTAATTTCAACTTGTTATTATGCAGTAATAATAGTATCATACAATACAATACTATTTCCATTCATATAGTGCCTTTCATCAGGGTCCCAAAGCGCTTCACACGCAGTCATAGTGGATTTGTTTTTCACAATCTGTCCCCAGCACCTGTAGATCTCAATTCACGTCTAGGATGTGATACCTGCTTCCAAAAGTGACCTTCTTGAGTTAAAAAAAGCTTTAAAGGGAAACATTACAATGAGGCTTTCAATATCACCTTCAACTGTCAGTGGCATCCCAATGGAAAGCGGTTATGAAACAGTTACCATGATCAAGAAGTCCTATTTTGCGACATCCCTTCTGTGGTCTTGGTTAGTCTAGTCTGATTTTAAAGGAATGGACGCAAGACTGCATCTGAGGTACTCAGTTATTAAACATGGGAAATCATTTCTTTGCTGCATTTACATCGACCGCTCATCTGAACAGAGAAAGCTCTCAATGAAGATGTGTCATTGTCAAGTCTGAGAGATCCCAAGATGATTAATAGTAGTATTTAAACATTCATGGCAAATGGTGGCATTGCCTTGATTGAACCTGACAGCTGAGATATGTTGGGGACCTGCAGCTTCTCTTTCCCAAATTTGGGAAATAAAATATGCAGAAAAATGTTGCTATTCTTCTTGTATTATCATTCAGCTGAACTGTTGAATTGTCTTGCACATTTTCAGATACATTATAAAACACAACTCTTTTCTCCATTGATCTGAATCGGTGTGTGAAATTAAACATGTTGGCAGGTGCAATCTTCCTTATTTATACAGGAAATCGGCTTCTAGTCAAACTGATAAGCCTCGGCCAGAGGTTATTAAATTCTTCCCAAAGCCTGGGATTAACAACTTGAAAAGTTTCTGCAACCCTCACAGCTACACGGTTAACCCTGCGCACATCCAGAACTGAATCAGAGGAGCACCGAATGAAGATTGAACAACTTCATGCTGTGTTTACAAAACATCTCAACCGTTCTGTGCTTCTGGTGCAGTGCTGAGTGGGGTGGGCTACAGATAAGTGTGCATATGTTTTAGTTATCCAGTTAGGCTGTTGTGCATTAATGGCGGTGCCTTTATTTACTCAAACATTCAGTATTCAAAGCACACGGTACATTCTATTAGAAGATGCAAACGTTCATTAAATTCATTGGGCTGTAACAATAGTGTTTCAAGATAAGAAACTCGTTTGCCCTCCAGGTATTAGTTGCATTACCAGTGAATCAAAGTTTGTTTCTCAGTTTGCATTTAGAGATTTGACAGCTGAAAATGTTCACTTCTGAACCCAAATAATGTATTATAAACTTTGAAAGTTCTTTGCTGGTATTCATGCAATGAATTGCTAGTTACACAGGCAAAACGGCAGTGGTAATTAGGAGACTGATGACCACTCAGGGTTGGGACTAATATAATATCCTCAGCGCGAGAACTTCTAAACCTGCAGCTTCACTACATATGTTAGCAGAAGCAGTCTGATAATGGCATTTAGAGAACGACACTCAGAAAACGGATTCTTCTATTGCTTTCTTTCAGCTTTTCATTAGATGTTACTTTACAGCCTCCTTTTTTTGTTTAGTGATAAAATGGTCAATCTAGTATAATAAACATTTTGCACAATCCTTGACATATATTTAATTTGACAAATTAAAATGGTTTAAAAATAAATGAAGCCCAGTACTATATTTATGTTTTTTTTTTAAATCCAACAAATCTTTAGAAATGTTTATGGAAAAATATGTGATTTTAGCCCAGGTCATGCATAAGCACGTAATTACATTGTAATAAATGTGTAATCACAGGTGGTTCCTGCTCTTACACAGTACTGTAACTACTGTTTAATCAGATGGCAATGGCCTTTGTGAACAACAGCTTGTTATCTGACACAATTATAGAGTAGAATTATAGTACAGGCTATGTACATGTTATTACACACTTATTCAAGCAGCAGTTACACGTAAGAATAGGAATCATTGGTAGCTATCCAGTTATTACTATGTAATTACATGCTCCATAATCTAACATGCTCAAACTATCATATTAATAAGTATCAAAAAGGCACATCTTTGTGTATATTGTTAAAATTATTCAAGCGAGTTTTACATTATTCTGATTATTAAGTGAAAGTTAGTTGATAATGGCCCACTGTAGAATGGTTTAATATTGCTTATTTTCTAAGGTCAATCTGTTTTACTTGTTTCTAACTGACATACAATGCACTTCAGAATGTAGCACTTGCTTGCTCTCTCATTTGTCCTGCACACTTTTCATGTGTACTGACTTTAACTGGAAATATTGATGTGGCTGACCACATATTAACCTTTGTCTTTTGCTGTTGCTCCTGTCGGGCCCGGGAAACTGAAACATAAACATTAAAAAAATGAAGAAATATTTTATACAGCATTGCTATCTTAATTAGAATAATATTTACCCCTTGCAATTCCTTTCATGGTAATCCCAAATTAACCTATGCAAATTCATGCTAATGGACAAATCCCAAGCTGTTTGCAGTTGGGTTATACTATACTGAGTGCCACGGAAGATGAGTTTGGAACATGCAGTGATGATGAAAAGCAATGCAATTGGCATGCCTTCCCCAGACAGATCGGAAGGATTCACTCAGCTGGTTTGCCAGCACTGCAAACCACACAATCCACTGACACTGAAACAGCAACATCCAACATCCTTTTGAAAGCACAATTTTTACACAAATTTCATGAAGCATGTTCCGATTATTATTATTATTATTATTATTATTATTATTATTATTATTATTATTATTATTATTATAAATATGTTATAAAAGGGTGTTATGAACAATATGATTATTAATAATAATGACTTATATAAACAGTGATACAGAATGTTATAATTACTTCATAACATGACACAAGTCTTCATGTTATTTGTAATTTAATACATTGTACAGCTATGGCCAAACGTTTTGCATCACCTAGAATTTTAGCATTGTGGTATATATATATATATATATATATATATATATATATATATATATATATATATATATATATATATATATTATTTAACATCATGCAACACAAGAAACTACAAAATTATATCTCAACAGTCTACCAGAAGCCATAATAGTAGTACAGCATTTCGTGCTAGATTTTGAATCTTCACATTATTCAATTTTTGTCAGTTTTTCATTCAGTATATGGAACTCTACAAAGCAGTATGGAATTCAATATGTTAACGTAACATTATTTAACAGGTTTCATTCGACTTTATGAAGCACAATGAGTTAATTCTGTAGGGAGATGCAAAACTTTTGGCCATAGCTGTATTTCCGAATCTTGCTTTGTCATCCTTTCCTTAAACATATGCTGCAAGGGGTTTATAATTGGTTTACACGATGTTGCTGCTGACCTAAATCTCACCTTCATGGAATCAAAAATCCTCCACCACTCATCCCTTTATGAAAACATATGTAGGGCAGCCCTGACAGACTATAAACCTCTAGCTATAAAATGTTCTGCATGGAACAGAAAGCAGATAGCTCTTTACTCCCAATTCCACACCTATAAAGCTGCCATTTCCTTCAATGCAAAAAGAAAAAGCCAAACATGCTCAGGTTTTACCCAAGGGAGCTGTGATGGTTTCCAGTCTTGTTAAGACCATAAACAGACACTTTGTATCCTGAAGGACTCCAGTACTTGGAAAGAGCAAAATGCTTAATGCCACTGTTTAAACATTGATGAAAATGGGTATCTTAGTTGAGATCAATAGTGACAGGTAAGACATGCTTGTGAAAACCATTTATATTTCAGGACAGAACTATGTATTTTATAGTATATTATGTTATTACTCTGCTTTACTTCAGCCAATGTTTCTAATGTTAGCAGGTCATTAAATACATTCTTTCTCAATGTACATAGGATAATTTACATAGTCACATATGTTTGTGTAACGGGCAGTGTTGTGTGATGCACTGTCCTTACAGATTCTGTCCTGTCCCCTGTCTGTGAGATGAGATGAGGTTAAAAGCTCTGTAACCATGAATGCACAGAGGTTCAGATGCTCGCTGGCAGTGTACTGGGTCATCTAAAACTATTACATATTAATTCTGCAGATCTGAATCTGGGTTCCACTACACATCATGAATCATGTTTCATCGACCCAGGTGCTTATGGAGGCTGGCTGAGATTTTAATAACATATCCACACCTTAATAGAGCGTGATCATCGCGGTTTAATGTAATTTTGAATTAGGTCAATGAATGGCAAGCCCATGGTTTCAATATGCATTATTTAAGTACAGTGGCAATAGCATGGCATTTTATTACTATATATGGTCATGAGAAACAATTTTAAAAAATGCAACTGGGAGGGTATTTAATGCAATATAATGCAGTAGAACACTAGCTAATAAACCTGCTTCAGTTTTATCAATTTATTGTTTGTGGAAAGTGCTGACTGTGCATGGAAGCATTTTGCTGCTCTAATCAGCTCCTGGTAAATAATTCCCATTCTGCAATCACCAAGCTTGCACAGAGGATTATTGTCAATATATATATATATATATATATATATATATATATATATATATATATATATATATATATATATATGTTGTTTGGATATTTTTAAATTGAAAATTAATCCCAATTTAATAACCATTTCCTTCAGTGAAAAAAATAAGACATTCACTACTGTCTAGCAAGGCTGCAAGGCCATTGTATCTATATGATTTACACTTGTATTCAGTTTAAAATAGTGCTCTGTCACACAAGCCAATTGGTTAGTGTAGTATATTTTGTATACATGTAAAACAGCGGTGTGGGAAAGATGTCCTCTGTGCATTCAATTTACTTTTCTGATCAACAGAAACAACTAACATTTATGGCTGTCAACCTATTCCGTTAATTAAACAAGCAAAACATGAAGAGTTGTACTCAGAAGCAATTTCCAGTAATATCAAGCAATATTTCCTTGAGTTAAACTAGTGTTCTTATCCATGTCAGAATTAGAGAATGTACCAGAAAGCTGTCTGTAATCCTGTTCTATTTATCAATGAGAACGGCCCAGGTCTGTGATACCTCAATGACATTAAGATTCAACAGTTTTTATCCCATGGATAATTCACTGAATCCACTGAATCAGAAGTCAGGGCTTAATGTCACAGAAAATGTGTTTGTGAGAAACCTTTAAATAAATCCTTTTTGTGAACCCCCCAGCTGACAGACACTTTATTGGTTTACAAGATGTCTCATTGCTATCACCAAGTAACATTGCGCATAATTTACTGTACAGCAAGTGATTGAATCCCACATCATGATTATACACTTTTCTGAATTTGGATGTTTTCTCCCAATGGAGAGGTCATTGGGTTACTTCTTTACTGTGCAGATTTCAACTTTTCACACCTACCTGTGTTAGGGCTTCACATCCTAACCATTTCCTACAGTAGTGATTGGTCAGAATTGGTGTTAATGCATTATCACACCTGCACATTGTGAGATGAGATGAGATGTACTGTAGCTTATTTTACTGGGCGGTTTATAGACAGCATTTTCTAAACCTGCTCCTTTGTCTCAACGCCTAGAAATTCATACCAGATTTTTTGTGTCTACTTCTTTTAAATATGCACTTCAGCAAGAACTGTGAAATGTAAAGGAACAGGAAAGTAAATGACACATTCTGCACTTACCACACAATTAATCGGTAACATGTGTTTAGGATTCATTTTAAGCAAGTAATAATCTTTAAATGAGTTACCTTGGGTGTTATAAACAATATTTGACAGTTATTAATTCTAACAGCAGGCTGGAGCAATACAGTGTTATATGTAACAGAGACTATACTAAACCTTATTTACTTAATAACAAGACAGGAAACTGCTAAAGTCTACTAAAGTCATTCCAATGTTATTGTAATAAACTGTTAATACTCTACTTCATCAAAACCCTTATAACAAATAGATATTTTATAAATGGATCATATGCTGAAGTGTGACCCATCTCAGGCACTTCAAAATGAAATCTATGTATCGCCTTTAGAAGAACATTGGATAAATGTAGGTAAAGTTAAGGATTAAAAAGGACTGCATGCTGCATATTTTTTTTACACTTAATTCAAGTAAGAAGTCCAGGTGTGGGTTAGAACACTGTATAAACAGTCTGAGCTACAGCTGAGTTCATTTTGTGTGATCTAAAAGCAGCTTTTAAAATGGTTAAACAATTCCTATACAACTCAGTAAATGAGAGAAATACTAACTCTGCTGACATAACATACAGACTCAATGATTCAATTCATATCCATAGAACTGAAGCGTGGCAAAAACAACTCCATCTCTTATTTGGTGGGCCATGGAACTAGGGGTTCCCCAGGGATCTCTGTGCATGGCATGTGTACAGAACTATATGCCAATCACTGGGTTAGACGCAGTCATGCCTTTGGCAGCCATGCCCCTGTTCAACCAATGAACAACTGCAAAATGACTTGAAACCCCAAAAAGCTGTTCTGCCACTTACTAAATCACAGAGGCAGGAGATGCATCTCTGTTGGATATAATGGAAGGTGTAAACTACCTTGGTATAACTATTGAGGATGTCTCCAAAAGTGTAATTGCTATTTTTGTACTTGCTTATTATGTAACACTTTCAGGAAAAGGGAATTCTAGACAGTAAATCCATGTTTTTTCGCACATCCCTTTCCAGTGTCAGCACAAATCCTACCCTCTCTACCTTGGTGCAGCACATGGCCCGTTTTGAATTGAGTTCTAGTGCAAATCCTGTTGGACAATAATCATGAAACATCCTTCACATCTGTAGAGGATTGACGCTCAGGATAATGAGATGAGACACACTCCATGAACCATCAACCGTCAAATCCGTTTCACATACAAGTGCACAGTAGTGTCTTCTGAGCTACATACTGTGATGAAGCTTTATCCAATATAAACTGTGAAAACATTGATCTGGAACATTGCTGCTGAAACTCAATTCCAACTATCCAACAACATTATGGCGAGCGCTATGATCTTGCTGGATCTGCTGGAAGGGGATCTCTCCAGGTTCGGGTTAGAACATAGTAACTAGATCACTAATTTGTCTATTTTGACAATTTTCCAAGATTTTCAGTTACAGTGGTTTGATTTAATATGCACAACAAATCAAAACAACAAAAGCAATGGTGCGTTCTAATAAATGTGCACATTACTATATTGATCCTCTTGTGTACACGGCTGCCCGCTAAGAGCTTCTTGGCACCACCAAAATCAGAAGCCTGATTTGAACCCAGGTCTTTAAAGGTGAAAGGATTTAGCAGTAACCACTACATCACCAAGATTCCCTTTATTGTTTCACTCGAAAGGGGTAGGTCACATGCTTTGAGGGGCGAGAAGCGTGAAATCAGTCCCATCTTTTAAAATCAGTGTTGTTTTTAAAATCAGACCCAGGGCAGATGAATCATGGAGCCAGGCGTCAGGCAGTGGATTAGAACTCTTAATGGACAGCTACCTATCATGTGTTCTTCATATCCGAAAGGATTGAATATGAAAACCGCTCATTTGATTCATTTATGTCGCAGAAGTTACTGCTGCAGTAAAAAAATTAAATAGATCTGCTACAATATCATGCATGAGGAGAGCCAACCTGATAAAACTCTGCTGCAGATGGTTGCAAGGCTAATAAATTAGTCTCTCTGGTACGTCATGTTATGTCTTGGCATTGTATTCAGAAGTTTTTGAAAGCCCACTTGGCTTGTTTTTCTCAAATTAAACTGGCATTAAAATGATCCATTTCTGACTTTTGGAGTGTTCGTTTTGTGGTGGGTTGAAATCCCAACTCCTATAATAGGTGCTGTGGTGCAATTTAATCTTTTTCTCTCCTGCCTCTGAAATTGCTCAGCAGTGTAATTGGACTTTTCTTTTTTGTGAGCTTCTCAACCACAATGCAAAAGAGACGTTTGTCTGCTTCGATGGCTATAGAGCTTTTAACCTAATCTCACCTCACCAACAAAAGATACAATCCATAACTGCAGTATATCACACAACACTCCCCGTTACACACACACGCACACACACATTATTATTATTATTGGCCTCAGCATTCATTCAAACCCAGTCGATTCAAACGTATTGTCTCCTTTGTTGAGAAAGTAGCTTAGGATATCCTATACGTTGTCAGTAGAATGAGGGAGGATTCTTTTGTAAGAGTTAAAAGTACATTTCAGAAACTCTGGTGGCTGCTCAGTTTTTCTCTCTGTTCCTGTTGGTGTGCAGTATTCTCTCCATGGCTGTGAGTGTTCACCAAAGATAAACACCAGTGATGGATTTTTTTTTACAAATGCAACAATCTTCCAAACCAAATGCCTCAGTCAGCTTAATTTAATGTCCCACTAGCTATTAAAATGTGTTTCCGTATCCCACCTTTCATGCAGCTTTGCTGAAATGCAATAAATAGCAGCCAAAGCATGACGAAGCAATAGCTACAGATAGGAAATTCATGGAAAAACAGCAAAGCACCAAAAAAAAAAACCTGTGCAAATTCACCCTGGCAAAGTGACAGGTACAGACTGGCTGCCACGCTGCTGAAGAGCTTATAGAACGCTAGCAGTGACTGGGAATTGGTAGAAGCACTGTCTTTACTGGGCATACATCCATAAGTGGTTGAATACAGGGGATGGGGAATGAAGTGAGGCAGGTCTGACTTAATTTCCCCAAGTCTATCCACAACACCACAGCTATCCCTGCCCACTCACTAAAACAATGCAGTGTTCCATTCTGGGAGCAGCAATACATCACTGCCGACTTCAGGGAGTGGAACACGCTCAGGGAGACTCCAGTGCTTAGAGATACAGTATGACAGCAGAGAAGGAAACGATGGGAGTTTCTATCAGATGCTGTGCAACAGACATCATCCATCAGTCCTTGTCCTCTGAATTAAATTGAAAAGCCTTGCTTGCAGAAACAAATATTTTAGCGACGGCAGTGGAAGTACTGTTCTGCATATGAACACAGTGATGTATTGGTATTTGTCCACTGCCACCATCGCAGATACTGTAGAATGCTAAGAGTACAAGTACAGGGTATTTCGCATTTAGATTACATACAACTGGGATCTAAGTACTGTACACACAGCTATTCAGTGACTTCATAAACAGATTTAGCCCAATTTACTTTTCTTTTTTTTCTTTTTTCTCGGTATTTGCACTTCTAATAAGAAAAACAAATGTTAATTTAAAAAAAAACCTAGTGGGAAAACCAATCAGAGGCATGTAGAGCAATTAAATGAACATTTCAAGTTGTTTATCATTTTGCTACATTGAAATAATAATAATAATAATAATAATAATAATAATAATAATAATAATAATAATAATAATAATAATTATTATTATTATTATTATTATTATTATTATTATTATTATTAACATTTAGAAAAAAAACAACAAAAAATAACAGGCGCTTTTTACCCTGCCAGGTACACAGTTTGCGGACCAGGTAACAGCACCTAACCTCAGTGATGATCACAGACTGAAGCCGTTGTCTTTTCATCCAAAACAAAGCAGCCCAAGCTGCTGCTATCAATGTAGTCACATTCAATTCCATTTCTCAAGCTGCCAAGTGGCCAGGGCATTTCACTAGCTGTCATATATTTAATAGTATATTATTGGTTTTAAATTAACATTAGAAATATGATAACATTAACGATATATTTTCTAAACTATGTCCTTAGAAACATGTTTCTCTTAAGTCTTAGTGTTGTCTTAGTGGTGGCTCACCTTCCTCTCCTAAGGCGAGAGACCGAGGACAATAAAATCAATTGGTTTTGTCCTGGCTCAGAACACAGACATGCGTTCAAAGACGGTTACTCTGTGCTAGAAAGATGAATAGGAAACAGTACTGCAGCATATTTGTGACACACGGGCTTGAACTCTACAGTAGGGAGAATGACATTGAGAATGTTTTTAATGTCAGCCCATGTTTGATGAGAATGAATAAACCAGCAGTGTAGAAAACTGAGATGTCAGTGCACTGAGCAGATTAAATAAATAAGCAAACAAAACAAAAGCAACCTCTCAGCGTGTCATGCAGGGACGGTTTCATTTAGAATTTGCTCCTGTGAAGAACAGCACTGTATTCGTAATCTAGTATGTTGTTCCCTGTGAGTTAAGAAGTGGTTCTATACAGTCCCTCCATCAAATTAGTCTTATTATTGAATTCAAGCTACGATACGAGTCTGTTCAAAGCTAAGGGATCCCTACTGATTGGCTATTCTAGAACCATGGACTGGCATACTAGAATCTGCTGGCGGTTATTGCAAAGAAAACAAAAGACTGCAGAGATGCCAAGATGAGTGGTGATTTCTAACATCACAAAGTGCCAAAGAAGTTCAAATATAATTTCCATACACTTTGGGCTTTAATGTGGCAAAACATGGAATATGCATGTACATGTACAGCTCTGAATTTCTATGGCGGTATGCTACACATGCCAGCTCAGGACGTATATGAAGGTTTGCTATATGCACCTACGACTCTTCCTACTTTTGTAACATTTTTAGTTTTTCTTTACATTAGTCTCTCCAATTACTGTGTATTTAAATAGTAGTTACTTAGTAAATATATGTGCACTTACACATAATTGCAATGTGTTATCACTTCTTTATTATTACTGAGAGGGTTTTACTTTAATATCAGTCCCAGCAACAGTGTGCAGGAGTCATTACAAAAAGACTTTTATGAATGCTTATCTGGTTTGCTTGTGCTACAGGGAGAGCACACCTGAATAATATTTGGTCATGGAATAACAAAATAATCTGAAAACCTTTCTTCATCTCTTACTTTTACAGCCTACAGCATACATGCAGTCCCAGTATGTCACTTAGCAATTGCATTTATAGAACATATTTCTTTCTTTTTTTGTACTGCATAGCACCAGGACATAGACAATAGGTGCTGAGAATAGAAGATTGATTTCTATGGTGCCCTGTGGAGCTTATAACCCATAAAACCAAGGGTAAGAGAATCACTTGACACAATAAAGTACAAAATAAAGGAACAGGACTGAAGTATATGACACAGCATGACAGTGATTAAACAGAGCAAGGCTGGTTATTTAACAAAGGACCACCAGCTTTAGTGTCTTACAGAAGCATGTATAAAATAAAACATGATGTCATCACTGAAGCCATGTTAGTGTCTACATCCTTCCATACTATATACTGTTTGTGGTATACACTGTATGCATATTGAGGTACAACAACGATCAGCATCCAAAGAAATCAATACCACCTCAAAGGAGAGATCAGTAATCTCTTTGTTTCTGCTCTCCCCCCGTTGTCTGACGGCCCCTGATGGCTTCTCGCAGGCTGTTTGTATCAGAAAGAGAATACTGCACTGTAGGACTCGCTCTGCACCTGTGCATTGATGATTCCATTTATTAGAAAGATATGAGGTATCTGTAATTCTCAGTGCACAGCAGACGAGAGATACTGTATCTCTGGGATTAGCCCAAATATGACACTTTTCGATCTGCCTTCTGGCTGAATATTATCTTCACAAATAATCGCTCAACCTCGCTATGTAACACTGGTACATCTTAACAGATTTCAAATTGCCTTTTCAAAAAAAAAAGCTTGACAGATTAAAAGCGCGGATTCTGCATGTTTCCAGTTGTCTCTGAACTAGGAACATAACAAGATATGCTAACTTTAGGGGCTACAGTTTTTAACATGTGCCTTTCAGGAGTTGAGTGAACCAGTGTGGCGTCCTAGTTAGAATCCCATTATGTTGATGAAGAGGGTTATATTGTGGAAACGTGCAGCTTAAGTGGCACTTGATCAGGGGAGAGAGCCAGCGAGCGCGAGAGAGCGAGAGAGAGAGAGAGAGGGGGGAAATGGTAGGACAGCAGCCAAGCATGACAGCACTGCTCGTATTTCTCTCTGACACCATCTGCAAACCACAATGGGCTTGGACTCTGAGGCTGAGCAGAATACTGAAAACAACACTGCAGCAGTTTGACTTTGCACTTTGGTAATGATAAATAAACAACAGTTAACTCCTGTGGTAGAATCTCATAGAAAATGGAAATAATACTGTACATACACTGGAATATTGTACCGAAATTGAGCAATTATGTTGGTTGTCACTACAAAACCTATTCATGGACGTAAAAGTTGTCAGCATATGCATCTAAGAAAAAAGGGTGTGGTGTATGTAATTAGTGCCACTGTCGAACATGGGCCTCTTACTATGAATGGACCTAAGTGAAAATTCAATAAATAATATCCCCTTGAAAGTATTTAATCATAAAAAACACAGCAAAAGGATTTGAATTCAAGTTCATTTTCAAAGGGTACTGCATCAGCACAGTACTATTGAACCTACAGTCCAGCTGACAAAAGGGTGGCAAACAACAGTATCGCATCACAACCAAATTCCAATTCAAATTCCTTTAGACGTCCCAGTTGGTAAATATTTTTGAGAAAACAAATGCACATCTCAGTAAATGCATCTTTAGGGAGTTTCTGTAGGCATTCAGAAACACGTACTTCCGAATTGGGCCTCATATGTCTTTGAAATTACCCTCCCTATATATATCATTTTTTATAGGTTATTTTAAATTGCATCTGGTATGTTTTCCCCGTTGTCCATCCCCATGCAGTGTACTGAAAGATACAAAATAATGCTCCACTGACGAAAAATCAATGCAGCATGTATGTATTTTATTAGCATAATAATAATAATAATAATAATAATAATAATAATAATAATAATAATAATAATAATAATAACATATCGTTTTACACCCTACCTTTTGTGATACCCTCAGTAAAATAAATTGAGAGGGTTTTAGTTGTAGGATCACTTTGGGGCTACTGCAATCTCGATACACACCAATAAATATGTAAATCAGGTGCTGTGATATAAATCCAAGACCGCACATTGTCATAGACTCCAGAAGATGAACATTAAATCACAACAAGGCTTAATTCCCTCGCTACACAACAGCGTGCACGTTCACTTCCAAAACACCGCTTAACTCCTTCAGGGCCAGCAAGGAATGCAGCTCTCCTTCGAGGATGCACTGTGAAAGTACTTTGCTGTGTACATTGTTTTCAAATGCTTTTCAGAAGAGCTGTGAATGTCTCATGACTGTTTCTAAACTTTCACGTTAAACCAAGTATCAGCAAAGTTCTTTCTATTTCATTTCTTATTGTCTTTCTCTATATATTATTCTCTTAACATTTCGAAACAGTCAGCTAGACCAATGAGATGAGCGGGATGAGGGAGGTAAGTGTTTAATTACATGGGCATTGTTAAATGTAATTACACCAGGTAATAAGATGTTTTTCAATGTCAATGTCAAGGTAATTACAATAGTGTTGCTGTGTATAACACTTTGGTACTTTCCCATTTATTACATATTTATTACACCCCACTGTTGCATGGCTCTTCCTGCCCTATCATAGAAATGTTAACGAATTATGTTGGCCAATCGCAGTCTGTAACTGAGAGCAGTAAATGGTTACCTGTAACATATTTTGATGAAAAAGTGTACTGTGTCAATTCCCTCTTGCAGAATAAAATTCTTATATTGAACAAAACGAACATCAGGACATTAAATGTAACTATATCATTTAAGAAACTGTCTCTGACAGGTAATTCCAAATGGAACCCTAGAAAATACAAATAAAAAAATCACTAAACTTTTCAAATGTGCTGACATAACTCTTATTTTCTGTGTGTTGCCCTGTTTTAGTTTGATTTATTGTGAAGGGAATAGAAAGGAACTCTCACTGCTTTTTCATATGACATTTAATTACATTTTTTAAAGCAGAATACACAGGTCAAAAGATATCATAAATGAAGACAATTTGAGCAGTTGTTTTGTTAACCAAATGAAAAATGCCTTTGCCCTGTTATTGAAAAGTCTACAAAAAGATCAGTTTGCAGATTTTTGAAATACAAATATTAAAACCTGTATTCACACACATATTGGTGTACGTCACACACAGTGTGCGGCAGTACAAATGATTAATTATTTACAGTAATCTTTTGTTTATTGTTCCCTTTTTTATGTGGGTGTAACTTTAAGTGAGTAGAGAAGATGAAAGGTTACAATTCTAAATAAATATTTAATGTGTGCTTCATGAGAAAATAATTCCGGTAGGATATCCAAATTGTCGCAATATAACCGGTTAAAAGGTGAAACTCGTGCATGCAATAAAACTGTATCGTTATGAACCCAGGAGCCCTTAAAAGTCAATCTTAATTAAATTTGATTCCTTTTGACGTGACTAGCAGGCTTGAACTCAAACGTGGAGGCAGTCTGGATGGTAATGGATCTCATCTTTCCAGTCAGTGGTCACTGTAATGGTAATTCTCAAATATTTCTTCATAAACACATCTCTTCCATTTTCAACACAATTCGCTTTATATGAAGTGTACATTTAAGGTATTTTCCTAAAGTGAATTTTATTTGCATCATACTGCTTTGCTGTTTAGTTTTCAGTCCTAATCTGTATAAAACTACAGAACAGCAGATTCGGTAATGCTTTCTTAGCTGTGAGCTTCATGGAATCAGGTTAGCTGCTAAGCAGTAATTATGTAGCTACTATTGCATTGTTCTGATATTGTACTATTGTGACTGAATAAATAAGTCCCAGCATGACCCGAGTATTTAGAGCAGTGGTTTGCATTAACAAATTAGCATGGCTTTTGTTCTAAAATGTGTATGACAGTCATGGCTCCAATGTACAGTATTCTTGATTGGTTTTGCCAGTCAAAATTAAAAGTGATTGTTCACAGGATTAGAAAATATGCAGGATGTCCAATAGCATTCAGAATTTGTTTTGCTAGACAGGATATTCAAGATTCAACCACATGTGTAACATTTAAATGCTCAATCGTGTTAAATTTAGACATAGTAAAGGGAATAGACGTGAATACACGTTTGTCATTAAATTTATTAGGTTTCTTTATAACTACGAGATAAACTACCTATGTTTTTTTTTTTTTTTTAGGTTTTGTTGAGTAGAGTGCAGTGTTGATTACATTTTTCTTATGTTTTTTCTGATTTTAATACACATTTTTTATATATTTTGTGTTTTGTTTTGTCCAGCATTGCGTCTTCAATATAAAGCTAGCTTTTGTGTGTGTGTGTGTGTGTGTGTGTGTGTGTGTGTGTGTGTGTGTGAAGCTCTAGATTCTACTACAGTTAATTGAATGTCACACGTTTGATGTTTTCATTAATGACGGTGTTATTTCTATTGCAGCTGGCCTAGTATGAAATTAAGGTAAACATGAAATGTAATTTGATTGAATATTACATTTTTAACACCTTCCCATTGAGGCGGACCTTCAGCATCCCACAGTATAATAAGTGATATAGAAAGCCCCATTTGAACCTCAGATAGCCCTACAGCACCCCATACATATTCTGTTCTCGGCTCTCTACCACAATGCTTAGTTGTAAGAGGGATGGTTTCCATTTGTTTCAATCACACAAGGTCACCTTCTTTAGACAATTATGTGTCTTGGACGTTACTGTTGACCACTCTGGGAACTCATTAATTATCATTAAGTATGCACTTGTGCCTTATGGCAGCTGCAGATACAAGGAATTTAAAAAGGGATCAAAATAACATCTTTAAATTAGAGTGTACAACATTATTATGTTCACATACTTGTTTGAAAACAAGATAATATGTTTCAGTGGCCTTCCTCCCATAGCTACACACAAACACCCATGGGAGACGTCTCTCATGCTCTCATTTGGATGGTGAGGTGATTAAACTGACATCCCCCAGCTAGACGCACACTTTTCTAATGAACTTCCCCTCAGTGCTTCAAAAAACGAATGTATGCCCAATAGCAATTTTAAAGATGCAATTATCCATGTCATTAACTTCAAAAACATAATCATAACATCTTCAGTAATGCTAAAATAACAAATCTTCCTGGAAATCAATTTTCCTAATAAAGATTATTAGTTGAAACTGTGGTTTACTGAAACTTGTGTTATTTTCTTTTTTCAGTATTGGGCCTAATGAAGTAGATCCTAACTTCTGTTTTAAAATGTGTTAGGGCCACCAGGAATCTTGGCTTCCAGATGATTACTGCTGTGTTAATGATGTCTTACTGCTGAAGAATTCTATAACGGCGTGCTATATTAGTTAATAAATTGAGCTGATATTTTCCTTTATAAAGGTTACATCACATCATAATGACAGCCGTCTACAGTAAGATTTATATTGCAACTAAAGTTCAGCAGTCTACTCTGTGATGTGGGCTTTCAGAAATATGACTGGAAAAAAACAACTGTACAGTCCAATACAACTACAGAAATGTAAGAAATCAAATCACTACAAATATTTTTTTTGTACATTTCAAGTAGAGGTAAGGCCGGTTTCATTTTTGTGTTGCCAGCTCATTTAATAATTTTTAAATTTTTTATTACTGCCTCCGTAAATCTTTTCCACCTTATGAACAACTGCAGCAGAAAAGGGGCCACCTCCTGGATACAGCAGCTGATTACAGTTTCATTACAGCAAAACAAAAAAAACACCTGTAGCCTTTTTCTGAGCTGCTTTATGAAGTCATCAATCATATTGCCGGGATGACATATGTGCTGTCAAACATGCCTGTGGTTCATTACTTCAGTATGGTCTACAGTGTATTTATTTATTAATGTCCTGCATGTGTGCCTATATCAGATAGCAACATAATAAAGGCAGAGGATCCATCCAAAATGCTGGGTGAGCTAACCAGCCTGGGTAACTCTCTCCACAGGGTCAAAACATATTTGAAAACTCCCTCCAAGGAACTGCAGCAGCCTTAAAGAGGAACCATCACTGGAGGCGGGATGTGTATATGAGCAAGGGCCTCGTCAAAGACAAACAAACAATTAAACCCACATCCTAGGCTGCAGAATGACTGCCTGCTTCCAGGAAACAATGACCACAAGGCAACACTATCCAAGCATTGCACCACACAGAGAGCCACAATCCAAGCGTTGCACCACACAGACAGCGATGACCGCAGCATAGCCAGCAATATCAACTCAACTCGACTTCTTGAAGACATGTACACTGTGGATTCCAGACAGATGTGAAAAGGCTTTCTGTTCTATAGTTGCTCCAAGCCAACAGAGACTTATGTTTACTCCTAATCTAAATGTCATCAATACCTCCTGGTTCTTATGATTTAACTATGATTCCTTCAACAGAGAGAAAGTCAGAGATCAGGCACGTAATTAGCTGACCGAAAAGGTTAATTTATAAACACATTAACCTTAGAAACACGGCTGCATTAAAGCTAATGGGAGCTGACAGCCCCTGAGTAACATGAAACTACCTACACTATATTAGGAACAGAATGGAAATATGGGTACGTGTTGGGATGGTGACAGTTGATAATGGAGCATAGAGCAGAACTTGACAAGTCATGCATGACCTTTTTTTTTTGTTTTGTTTTGCAAAGGGTTGCCAAAATGAAGAGATGCCAAGACGCCATTTTTTTATTTGTAGTGCTACAGCAGAACAACATTGTTAAAGCTACCAGGCACCGTTTAAATGATCTCTGTTTGTTTGTTTTGTTTGTTTTCCCTCAGACAATATATCATGCAAAACACTACTGTGGAGTGGTTGAAGAGATTCGGTGGTTTTACTGACCCATAACATTCACCAGGAGGTGTTGTGTATGGAAAAAGAATAAGGCTGCAAAAGTTGTCTGCTTCAAGTGATTGAAACTTTAATGTCAGAGCAAATTCATTCATGGAAATGTAACGAAATCACCAGCCCCTGGGTGAAATCATGTAAATCTACTATGGCAGTGAGTTCAGATCGGACTCCTATGTGGCTAAAAATAGTCAGGCACAGTCTAGCCCTCTGGTACTGACAATGGGATTGGGTGGGGGTTCTTCAATGTGTAGAGGTTACAGCATTTTTTAGAAGCAACTGTACATGGCAAAACATGTCCAATGTCAACTTTTTGCAAGATATATCCCTAACACCTTTCTGATACAGTTGTGTGCTTACATATTGCAATGCGAAAAATGCACACATTAAGTACATTGTAACTATGCAAAAGTACACATGTATTTACTAAGTAACTACTATGCAAATACACAGTAATTAGAGACACTTGATGTAAAGTGTTAGCGTTTGTTTGTTTTGTATTGGTGTTGGGTCCCAGAATGTAAACCACTGGGAATGCTGTACACTATTTTCCAACAGGAATTGGGTTACCGTACTTATTGGAAGGACTTCCAGTAATGCAGTGCTGTACATTAAGCTTCTAGTTAGATGAGGTATACATACATACTAGGAAATATGCTTGGATTGCACCTAAATATAGGAAATGACATATATTTAGACAGTGTCAAAACAGTAATCTGGCAATATAAAAATGAAGGAGGTATAATAATGTAACAAACGTGATGCTGCTATGTAACTCAAGGACTAGATACAGTATAGTGTGAATAATGTAAAGCAGCCTACCTGCATTTTGAAATCTATCCCAAAAATGTGCATGTATTCAAATAAGGGAGCTTGGAAAATGTTTTCTAATGACTCACAGCTTGTCATGGACCGTTAGTTAAATGACCTCAGGGAGATTGGTTTTCCCACTACACCAATCTTCATCCTGCACAAACAAGGGCACTGCCGCTAGCAGTAAAGACGTTCAACTACAGTATGCAGTTCGAACAAGAAACCATTTCATGTTTAAGACATTTTGTTTGTTAACCGTGTCTTTATTTAAATAGTCAAGTCACGCAAATGATAAGATATTACCGCAGTGTGCTCAGAAATTCAACAGATCTATCAGTGTGCACGGGTCCAACGAGGGTGTAACAGACGTGGTCGCTGTGAAAAAAATAAACACAGGGTAGGATTAATGGAGGTTCAATGCCCCCTGGCAGGAGCTGAAGGACAAAAACAATCTCCTTGGTGTCAGAGGAAGAAGATAGAAATGGATTTCAATAGAAATGATCCACTGCCATCAGCGCGAGGAACGAACGTGGAATGACAGATTTTTTCCATGGACTGACAGGCCCGGAATACCAAGTGAAACCAGAGGAAGCCAAACGGGTGCGAGGAGGAGCAAAATGGACAGTGCCATCAATACCTAAAGAGGACAGGAAAGGGCCTATTGGTAGTGTCAGTGGGGATCATGTTCTGCTCTACCTGAGAGGGAAGAACGATGAGTGGCAGCCCTGAAACACCCAATACCACTAAGAAGAGACAAGCTGTGTCGAAACCCATCAGAGCCAGTTGAAAATCCTATTAAAGAATATTACTGGGGATGCAGTGGTGCCTTGCACAAATTGAATGACACGGTATGACAGCTCCACAAAATTGCTAACTTCCCTCATAGAGAGAAGGACAGTGAGAGCCACTGCTCCCAAGACCCCCTGGGAGACAGCAAGTCTTTCTCGAGGTCTGGACGCAGTGTTACCCTCCCCAATGGCAAAGAAACTGCAAGACTCTGCAAGAGAAGGGTTTCTGCAGAAGTGCTTGTAACAAGAGGATCATTTCAAGCATGTCCCTGTAGTCTCTTTATTTTTTTTTTACCAATTCAATTTTCCCATATCAGAATTGCCAGCTCCCAGTTGTGTTTGTTTATTTAGTTTCTCGCATTTTAAAAAATTTAAACATCAAACATTAATAAGCATTATATTTGTGTATCATCAATTCATTCATAGCACTACTTACAATGAAATACACAAGCTGGATTATTACTGAGGCTAATATATTATTTATAAGTGGTTTCTGAATAATAATAAACACATCTGCTTGAATCCTTATTCATATTGCCATACTGCCATATTATTTCACAGAAAGCATATATAATGCATACTGTGTTATTAAACAACACTGCTTATGGAAAAAGAATAAAACAGAGGCTGCCAAAGCAATCAAAGATCATAAAACATTCTTTTTTTTTAGCCAACAATCACTTGTCTATACACTTTGTCTTAAACTTACCTCTTTGCTTTAAATAAAATATTGCACATTTTTTTAAAATAATCTATTTACAAGCGACAAATTTGGGATAGGGAGGCAAAACCAGGACTGTTTCTCCTCACCGTGCTACAGCTGACCCTAATGGCCAGACGCCAAGTGAGCTCAAAGCAGACACCTACAGGGCTGGCCTTTGTCCTCCAGAGGTCGGTAGCTCACTGACATCCGCTCTCAAGTTTCCTGGGTGAAGAAGAAGAAGCTGGCTTGGTCGTGGGATCAGAGGATGTCCACAGAACCTTCAGCTGTGTGCGGAATTGCTGTGGTGAAGGGGAACACAATATTTGACATTCTAAATTGGGGAGGAAATCAGGGGTAAATTACCTGGGCACTCTTAAAAAAAAGTGTATCCAAATTTTTACTCCCCTAACTAATCTGTGATGTTCCATAATTTTTACCAGGGTATACCACAGTAAAGTTTTGTAATGAAATCAGTGCTTATGCTTAAGGATACACACAGACACTTTTCCGTTCCCCTTCATTACAGATCAGATCAGGAGATCAGGGATCGCTGCTCGTCTTTCTGTCAGTAATGGGATCTGAAGGCACCCCTCGAAGGCAAGTTTAAGGCAGCAAGCACATGGTGGCAAACAGTCAAACCTGCCTTGCTGTGACATCTGAGCAAAGAGAGAGCTGTCAAAGTGTGCACTGAGAACACTGATGGATTGCCTGACAAACTCTTTGTGCCATTCCATTATAACAAGAATGGAAAATGACTGGAAAAGAACCGATAGATCTTGATTTCCCAGAGGAAATTGGAGCAAATGTTTCAAATGTGAACAAAAACAAAAAGAGCACATATACAAAAATGTATACAGTGGAGCCAGACTGCCAAAACGATTAAAAACGTGATCAGAACAACCTGACAGTATGATGCGGTTTAGATATAGTGGAGCCAGACTGCCAAAACGATTAAAAACGTGATCAGAACAACCTGACAGTATGATGCGGTTTAGATATAGTGGAGCCAGACTGCCAGCACGATTAAAAACGTGATCAGAACAACCTGACAATATGATGCGGTTTAGTTCTGAACAGTACTGACTGATTCCATAAATACACTGCACTTTGTAGTATTGCATAGTATTTCTCATGCTCGGTTTAACATTTCTGCAACTGACCTAGTTTAAAATTAGCTAAACATTGCTTTTTTTGTTTTTTTTAAAACTCATCATTTAAGCAGGAACGTTCCTTTGAGATGCATATCTCTGGTCACAGTGCCCTGCCTTAAAAATGAGCTAACAGTGAAATAAAGTACAGCCACCCCCTCCCTCTCTCATTCAAGCAGGGAGGGTTCCTTCTGTTCATTCCAAGTAATATCCTGTCCTTGCAATGGGGGGATGAAAATGAATGTCATTTTTCTTCCTTTTATGTGCATTTCTTTTCTGCAGCAGTTTGGTATGCTAAGGCTGTCATGCCTAAGAAAGAAGCTGTCATTCTTTGTCATTCACCAAGAGAAAGGTAATAAATCACCCCAGACACCTAGATTCTCTGCAAAGGGAGTGTGCTCCTCTTTCTCTCCCCCTGTGAGTTCTGCTACTTTTGAGAGTATGTGCCATGAATTTAAATGCTATTTTATCCAAAAAAAAAAATGGTCCTCTTTGATTTACTGTACATGCTCTATGACACATTGGTGTCTCGTCCTCCTTGAACCCCATAGGAATACAGAGTGCAGGGATGAGTTTACAGTGTATCAATTCAAGATGATCAGACTGCCTTTTTTGTTTTTAAATACATGCTGCATAAATTCCACATGTATATCATTTCAACCATCTCAATAAATAAACAAATAAATAAGTATAAACTGTGGTGGATTGCTATTTACATTTTCACTGCTGTTTTTGTCATTCCTGTGCAGTTAATATGATTATTATTATGACCTCATGAGACAACTAGCTTTAAGTCACATGACACTGGAAATGCTCGGTCATTAATGTCTGTGCCTGCCATCAATGAGCAGCAGCACAGTGTGTTTCACAAACAGGCTGCACGACTGGGACACTGTGTCACAGCAAAGGGTTGTCAGTTAATCTGTTTAATCAAATCATGACTTCAGGGAGGAGACGTGGAAAGCCATGTGAAATGCTTTAATACTTTAATAATTTATGCAATCAGGATTCAAGATTAAAGATGAGCATATGCAAGCAAATGAACTACAGAGCTGTTGATAGTACAGGGCGTGAATTACAGTGTAATTGCCTTGCAATAACTGCATAATGGTTTCTGCTCTTTTGTGGTAACTACAGTGTAATTACATAGAAATGGCTTTGTGCATAACTTCTTGTTACCAGGTGCAACTACAGGTAACAGCATGGTAGCATTTCTAAGTAACTACACAATATTTTCATCAGGAGTTGCCAAGTTACAATCACAATCTAAAGATGTCTATTTTATGGGCTTGATTCGCAAAACTTTTTAGCATATGTTGCTTTTTTAAAAAAAGAGAGAGAGTAAAATAAACTGCCCCCGTTATATATTTTATGAATTGTTAGCTATTGGTAATCTAAGAAAAGCCCCCAGATTTATTGCAAATGCACAGCATGTTATATTCCACTGTACCACTCTAACCCAGTGCACGATGCAGAGCTGTATTACTTCACTGACCTGATCCTGTACAGCCTTTTGAAATGACTGGGGAGCTGACTGTGGGAGTTTAAGCTGCAGAAAGCGCTGCAGTAGTCAAAATGCGGAATAGAAAACGAGGATCACTGTCTGCAACTAAAACAGCTGATATCTTTATTACGCCTCACACATGGAGTTAATTCAAAAATATTATCTGATTTCCTTTAGGGACCTTCCTTTCCGATCTGATCCTCATTAATAATCCAGGTGAAGCAGACTCAAGTCTATTATATCCTATGGCTGTGCTCCAGCATTAATCACATTTAAAAAAGACAGACGTTCTCTAGTATGTATACAGTACACACTTATCCCGAACAATGATATACCATTTGGATTCAGATAATTTGCTGATTAAGTATGTGCCGGCCTGAAGGTCAATTCATTAGCAGGCTATAACTCAAGTGGTCTATGGCTTTCTCAGCAAATGCCATTGCTTGGGGCTTTTCTGCATCCATCTGCCTAAACTTTTCCACCTTCCTTCATGACTTTCTGATTCTCTACTTTAAAATTGGAGAACTTGCCCAAAACATGCCCCTGAATAGCAAAAATGTTGTGAATGTTATGGTCAAATCCAGTAGACTACAGTATTAATGAAAACTCATTTGAAATTTCAAGGACAAAACGGTAATGCAGGCTATTAATCGGAAATGTTTTGATGAATCCCAGCAAAAGTAAGAGTTTGCTAAGATAAAACAGAGGTTGGTGTTTTGTAATATTACTGTATGCAGAGCCGGCTGAGATGGTATGACTTGACTACTCCCGTGTACTGTCTGCAGATGAACCATTTGTCACGCTGCTGTTTACTTTTGTAAAATGTAAGATAGACTCTGTTAGGGTGAATCTATCTAGAGATGGATAAAAATGCAGTGCAATGAGCTATATAAACCATTTCAGCAAATGTCCTTTTAACTGAGAGTCTCGCTCAATCATGAGGTGCTTCATAGGCACGCTACACTAGTTTCTCTGCACTGATGCTATTTGTCATAATTGCTTCTTTTGCATTTTAAATGGTTTTGCAGATATACCTCACTGAGTATTTCCACTGTTTCTCTGTTAAATGACATATCCTGACACCTTGGCAGCATCATCAACATAAAAAGACCATGTAACTAGAATCTAATTTCTCAAGAGTTACACCGTCGCTCTGTATTCAGCGAGGGATGTTACAGCTCATTCCACTTGCCACGCTGCCATATTTGTAATACATGCTCCAGTAAATGACGCTGTTCACATTGTGGATAGAACTGAATTTATGAAATTAAATATTTCCTCCAAGCAGAATCGCAGGTGCTTGCATGCAGTGAAGAACAAAAGCCATTTCCTGGGACCAAAAGCTTGGGTTGAGCACAGCTGTTGTGTTGGGAGGCACAACTCTTTCAAAAAGAGATTTAGGTTTTGTTTTTATAATTAAGCTTTTTTTTTTTTTTTTTGCTTGCTTGCTGTTTCACTATATTTGTTTCACTACATGTCACACATTACACAGCACATGTTTTTGCTACACATTTACTTGTGAGGAGGGTTACCAGACATCCTGGGACTAACTGGGATGGTCCCAGTTTTCAGCCTAAACAGTAAAATTGTCCCGGTTTTGTATTCACGTTTTTTTATACGTACAAAACTGTAGCAGCGTGCTCAGCTAGTTGACAGCACAGCCATTTAATATACACAAATAAAACAAAGAAACATGTTGGATTACTTGTTTAATAATTCAGATTATGTGTTTAATAATAATTCATATGCTGTAATTTATTTGCTCCTTTTGGTACACAGGAGCCTTTTTCAAATTTCAAATATATTTACATAGTAGGTTTTTTTTCATGATATAACCCTAATCCAAAGGCTAACCCTAACCCTAACCCTAACTCTAAACCTAACTCTAAACCTAACCCTACACCCCTTAACCCTAACCCTAACCCCCTTAACCCTAACCCCCCTAACCCTAACCCTTTTCTGATACAATTGTGCACTTATATATATAGTGTAAAAAGATGTACAAGTTAAGAATATTGTAACTGTGCATAATAACACATGTATTTAAAAGTTTTTACTATGTAAATACACCGTAATTAGAGAGAATTTAAAGTGTTACCAGGAAATCTTCATATTGCTTTTCCAGCTATAAAATGGATCACTTTGCAACAAAGCAAAAGATTACCAAGTGTGACAATATAGCTTCTGTGCTGAGATGGCATGAATTTCAATGTTGTTAAGATGCATGCATATAAACCAGAAGGCTCCAAGATATTGTTCGACATCAGTTTAACAAATGACTATACAGATATTTTTTGGAAACGCGCTGTTAGATTCATTAGCAGTACCACAGGGTCTGGCTCTCTCGTGTCCCATTACCCACTGGCTATAGGGAATTTATTTTGTAAGTTCACTTCAGGTAATTAGCACTATAAAACAAAACAAAAAAAAAACATGGATTGCATCCTGAATGTTTAATCATTGGTTTTAATAATTAACAATGTAATTAACAAAATATGTAATAAATGTGTGCTGCTCTTCCAGTACTATGCAAGAATCCAGTTCTCTATTTTATCACTAGCTTTGAAAATGAAAATGTGTTCTTAGATTAAATGCCGACATTGACACGTAGTGGTGAGCAATAGCTGCTCATTTTCCAATGCTATCCCATGAGGCTCCTGAGCCTTATTGTATATTATGTGAGCTATTCAGCTCTGGGGATCAGAAAGGTATAATTACATCGCCTTGTACTGTGAACTTAGAAAACAGCTAGTAAATTAATATTACTCTATGAAAAACATAATAAAATATACAGCAGTACTACAGAAAATACAATTGTTCTGTGACAACAAATGTGATTATCATTATTTTTTTATTTTTTTACCAAAAATATACATTGTAAGACTGTCCCTATCTTGGTTGTCATTACACTGTAACAACACAGTAATTACACAGCTGGTTGTGTAGTTAGTGAGAAATGTTGACAGTTGTCTTTTGTAAATGTACGTACACAAGACTGTATATTTTTACAATGTATGTAATAACACATGTAATCACAGTTTACTACATTAGCGAAACTTAAAATACAGTGTTATTAAATATACACTACAACAAAGAGCATATGTCACCATACCTTAAAACCAAACCAAATGATACAAAGTAGTTTATATTGCAGCAATATCCAAAAATAATCTGTTGTACTACTATCACAGAAAACATTAACACAAATTATTAATATAGGTATATATATTTTTTTCTTGTACAAGAGTGGCTGAAGTGCCTTACAGCAGGTAGCTGTGACTCTGAACTGATTTTATTGAACCCTGGCTTTCTGGGGTTATTTTCTTTGGAATTTTGCAGCGTTTGATTTTAAATATATATATAAATAAAATAAATAAATTGATTAATTAATAAATAAATAAATAAAAATAAAAATCCATACTCTGCTACATTGGGTAATGAGGCACTTTAATAAATTGTTCAGCTTTTGGTATAAATTATGCAAATTCATTTCTCGACAATGTTTTGATATGATTTATTATCAGGCCCAGATTGAAGATATTACAGATTTTCCATTCATTATCGATATGACTCCCCTGCTGATTCAAGGTTACAGATGAACCCAGTCATTAAGGATGAACCATCTCTCTGCCATGCGTTGAACTGGAATGGAAAAAGAGCCAAATGAACTAATGAGAGTATTAGCCTCATTTTGAAATTAAGTAAAGATTAGTAGCTTTCATATCATTGACTATCCAGTATGCTGGATTATTTTTAACACATACCTTATGGATACCTTTAAAATGAGTCTTTGTGTATGAAATGTATGTCATTGGTGCACAAAGCACTTCAATAATAATTGTAACACAACAGAGCGGGGTAGCCATGCCCCTATAATCTTAGCAGGTCATTAATGGTTTGCATTCACAATTTGCAATTCATCAGAAAATCAGAGAACCCTTAGTACGCTCCCCATCTCTCTCTCTCTCTCTCTCTCTCTCTCTCTCTCTCTCTCTCTCTCTCTCTCTCTCTGCCCTCTGGCTTTTTACTGCAATAATGACAAAAATTATTTATTAAAGAAACTAAAAAACTGGAGCACACTGTGTGTAATAAATGTTTCAATTATAGTAAATGTTCGTACCACTGCAGCCCCTTTTCTTTAGCTAATGACTCATACAAAAGCATAACAGGTACTGGCCATTAGACAGAACAACGTCAGCACATTTCTCACTCCTTCCTTTATGGCTCCATTACAACAGCTAGCCTTCAGGATGGGACCAGTTCAGTGACAGGAGGGTGTCACAGGCATCTTCCAGCAGGAGGAATTCCAACCTTTCATCAGCATTTAATTATTCATCCCCTGAGTTATTGCCACTGGCAAGCAATGTAACACTAACCAAGCTGCACAATGCTGTGATCCCTAGATGGAGCTGACTGATCCTATATGTTCTTCTGAAATTAGAATTCTGGGGCACGTTGGCTGCTGGACCACAGGTGGTAAATCCTGTTATACAAGGGTACTATAGTCAAGCGGCATAGAGGGGGGAAAACAAATGTCTTGGTTACAAAGATGTCCTAGGGCTGACAGCTAAGTAGTCTAAATAGTTTCATTGCGCAAATCAGTAACACACACTACATAAAATCCCTAATTTAACTACAGTAATTACAATAGATGAATAGAAATTGGAACGATTACAGCACAAATCCATACAAATGTAGATCCTTAATGATAACTAATTAAGAACCTTAAGATAACTAGTATTATTAACACTAGCGAATACAAATCCTGATTAATACAGCGCAGTAAAACAAATAATACATTGTGAAAGACTTTCATTTAAAAGCAAATCCCGCAATCCTTCATGCTGAGCAGTAACAGGTTGATGGATAGATAGATAAACAGATAGATAGATGCAATACACACACAGATAGATAGAGAGATGTGAAATCACGCATGCACTTTAATTATTTTGAGACAGTTTATCGTACGTCTTCTTTTTCGAATGTTAGAACAGATGAATGGCAATTCAAGTTGCATTTCTTCCAGCTCATTCTGAGAGAATGATTCTTTGTGAAATGTTGACATTATTAGATATGAAGATAAATGCGCATTACCAGCGTGCATTCCATGCCCTGTCATTAAAATAGCTAAAGGAAGAACATGTTCACAACTGGTTAAAGGCACAGAGACACGAACTGAACTGACAGATCATAAAATAACATTTTCTATGTGGATTTCCCTTTTACTTGTTTGCTCAGATAAGTCGCCTGAAGAAAACAGAGCTTTTCTCAGAGGGAGATTAGATGACAGAGCAAAAAGTTCTACAGTCCCACAGGAGGAATAGTCTATTTCAAATAGACTTTTTTTTATTGGACTTTTTCTTATGTCTCTCTTTCTAACTTATGGAAGGACAACACAAACAGAGGAGCCAAGCAAGAAGAGGAAGATGAGGAAGAGGAGAAGGAATGCAAAGACTGACAATGAACCCAGATAGGTAAGTTCAAATTCACTGCAGTTAAAATCTGAATTTATCTTTATACATGCTAAAACAATCATGTTAAAACATACAGAATTAGGTGACACTTTACATTGACTGTGTCTAATTGCTGTGTATTAACATAGTAAATACTTAGTAAATACATGTGTACTTACACATAATTACAACGTTATTATGCAGTTACAATGTAGTTTATGTGTAATCTTTTTTGCATGATAAAACCCTAACCTTAACCCTACCCCTAAGATTTAGACATTGTAACTATGCGCAAGTACATGTGTATTTACTAAGTAACTACTTTATAAATACACAATAATTAGAGATACTTAATGTAAAATGTTTCCCAGAATTATGAAGATATTTACAACCTTACACTTTAAGCACAACTGTTGCCATTGGAATGCCATAATAAGCATGTATAATAAAGCCCTGCTCTTTCTATCATTTATGACTTCCAGCAATACATTAGAGAGCCAATCTAAGCCCTGCTTGCAATGTGAATTATGCATGCCACTGATGTTTAATCATTAAAATTGAAATACCATTATAAAACAGTTTTAATTAATGCCAAACCGTTTAAACGACACATTCATCTCCCCCCCGATGAAACTGCCACGAAGTTCCAACGATGATTTACAACAATGCCTGCTTTGCTTGGCTCGGTGTAACATAGGATTTCTCCAGTGTTGTTTACGTCAAGTTATACAGTAAACACTGGTGGCCACTCTGCTCAGAACTCATGTCTCAACTATATGGGATCTGTAGGCAAAGCCTGGCTCCAAAGGGGGTTCTTCTCAACATGCAGAATTGACCAAGGAAAGCAGGTCACCAATAAGACCCTAAGTGTTTAACCACCATCAAGGCTGAGGATCGAATCACTCTTTCCCAGTTGCACCTATCTTAACTGCTCTGCTGTTTGAAATAGCCCCATAGGGGAGCTCTATGACTTTTTTGTACTGAGATTTCACTTGGTGTGATATCTACCCTTGAGTGGTCATGGTGGACCTATTACAAACAATAATCTCTTGAACAGTATGAAGCACTTTTCATTCACTGAAGTGTGTCAAAGTGCTTAATAAATCAAGCAAACATGCGGATATTACAATGGGAGTATGCAGCCACTGGTACGCTGTTATTCAGCAACATCCCACGAGCTTGGACACGCTTAGAGTTCCAGAACTCACCTCCATAATGTGTCCTTTCCATCGGCCTCTATGATGACTACAAATCCCAGCATTACCCTCAACACGCCCTGCCAAACACTACAAAATTGGGTTAGTTCTTTGGTAGGTATATTATATTCTTTTGTACATCACAGTGTGCAAAACTAGTACAGCTAGGCTGTATTGTACAGTCCTTCGGACCATGAGCCAAATATAATAGATACATAGATTGCTACACTTTAAAGAGATACATGTTACACTACAATAAAGATCCAGGGAAGCTGGAAAAATAGTGTTCCTGATTACCACACTGAAATAATAATAGTAAAATATTGTTTCTGAAGCATTGACAAAGCTGCTCAGAATGTTGTTCACGACATGCTTTCTTCATCTTTAAATTTGGGAAATGGCAGTACTATAAAATACAGGAAAACAAACCTCTCTTCTGTTTTTCTGTTCATTTTCAGCTCACAGAGTTGACTGTGTTGCATTTCAAACAGGAACATGTCTTATAAGGGTTAAATTGAATCAGACTTTACATTACAGCTTTTATGCGCTGCTTGGCCAGTTGACTGAATGCCTCTTTACAGCAGTTAATTTCACAAGCCTAAAGTCCTGAACCTGCATTACTAAACAGAAATTTCGAGTGGAACTCAATCAGTTTCCTTGACAGCGAAATGCTGCTGTGCAGGGAATGCACCTTAGAGCTAGGTAATTTATTGCTTCATTCTGCCAAAGCAGACTTATTCCTTTAATTAGAAAATACAGGAAAAAGCAACTGGATTCATCAAGAACCCTTAAATCCTGATCCAGGGCTGATGTACAGTACCCTGGGTACTGTACCTTAAAGGTCAAAACATAACTGAACTTGGTCTTTTAATCTCAGCCCTGAGAGGAATAGAAACTCCTTGTTTTGAAGATTGCAGAGTTAGTGTTTCCAAGATATATGGTGGGGTCCCCAGTTTTATTTCAAACGTTCTAACTAACAGTATAGATGTTGTGGGAGGGAATTTAAGAATTGTATTACGAAACACTTGCACATTGTAGGATTCAATCAACACCCACAGACTATAGGGCAGGGTTTCCCAATCCTGGTCCTGGGGACCCACTGTATCTTCCGGTGTTCATTCCAACTGAGTTCTCAATTACTTAATTAAACCCTTAATTGAACTAATAATGTGCTTAATTAGACCTTTTTAATTGTTCTCAGCTCCTAAAAAGTTACCAATTTCAAGTTACTTATAAGTGTATAGTTAACTTGAAATCTCCAACTGTTTAAAAGCTGAAAACAATTAAAAAAAAGGTCTAAGTAAGCTAATGAATAGTTCAATTAAGGGTTCAATGAAGTAATTGAGAACTCAGTTGGAATGAAAACCAAAAGACACAGTGATTGGGAAACTGCCAGTAAGCCCGATAAAAAGAAGCGTTTGTGGTGCTATACAGATGACACTAAAGGGTTGGTGTTGCTATACGTGTATCATTCACTAGGGCAGCAGTGGCCAAAGTCACTTCCAGTTCAGTTCTTTGCTCCAACCATGTTCTAGATTGTTTAACTGAACCAATTAAACCTCCATCCAGACCCTAAAGTAGTTCATTGTCTCATCTGACCTGTTAAACCTGGAGTGGAATGGCCCTCCAGGACCGTGATTGGACACTCCTGCAGTAGGGGGTGCTCTCTCTGTCCTCGGATACTCTGCATCTCAGAGGATCTATCTTACTCAGATATTTTCTTAATCTATTAATATACTGAGCAGATTTATTTTTGATCTTCATCACGGTAGTGATTATCTTTGTTTCTAGTAAGATGTCTGAGGATAATTAATTAGTGCAACGAATATTGATCATAAATAGCAAATTACTCAAACTGACATGTAGCAATTCCAGTTGGTCTTGAATGTGAGAATGAAGAAAACCCTATGAAAACTAAATACGGGGTTACTGGGATTCTACAAAGCAATGCTCCGAGCCTCAAAGTCTCCAGCTTATGTGAAATCAGTAGAATGACTAGACCCAAATGGTTAAGAGGAAGCACAAACATTTGCATACTATTGACCTAATACAATTATGCAAATAACACATGTGATTGCAAACAAGCAAGCACTCATTTCCATGCAAAACTGTTTTTTTTTTGTTTTAATTGTGTCCAATAAAGTCTCCTCCTAAATGAATCCACAAAGCATGCAGAAGGTAAGAACATCCACTCAACTGTGTCAGTATTTCCTGTAGAATATGTTAACTGATTTGATTCTCATAATAAAGTGAAATATGCAAGTCTAAATTTGGCTGACGGACACAATTATTTTCAAGAAATGCATCCCATACAACAGAGTGATATTTCAGACGGTTTGTCAGCCCAATGAATTAAAATGCTTGATGTCTGTATATGTAATTGTAGAATTCCATCAACAACCTTTAATCCACCTTGTGGACTAAAAGCGTTTTGTCATAAGCTTACTCTGGTCTTTTTTTAGACATATTGCATCAAAGGAATCCTGGCAAGGAGAAGCAGCATTAATTCAATCATGCAGTGGAAAGCAAGCACTAGTAATCTTGTAAAACCCTTCTTGTAATAATATTATTATTATTTATTTATTTATTTCTTAGCTGACGCCCTTATCCAGGGCAACTTACAATTGTTACAAGATATCACATTATTTTTACATACAATTACCCATTTATACAGTTGGGTTTTTACTGGAGCAATCTAGGTAAAGTACCTTGCTCAAGGGTACAGCAGCAGTGTCCCCACCGGGATTTGAACCCACAACCCTCAGGTCAAGAGTCCAGAGCCCTAACCACTACTCCACACTGCTGCTCCAGAAATAATGACATTTACAATGAATCAAGACATCTTACATCATACTGTACACATTGCTCAAAATGCTTAACAAATGCACCAGCCATCATTTTCCTACAATCCTTCAAGATCCATGAATATAATGATGGGTACAGAGAGAAATTTTAATCTGCCATGCAATTAAAATACAGGAGACAGGCTGGTTTTAATGATGTTGTGTGTGTGTGTGTTGTTTTTTCAACACTTTGATACCAGGGCAGCCATTTCAGACACAATGCACTGAGCACCAGTATCAGCTCTTTACACGCTGAGGAATGAGTTTGAAATGCATGTAAATCCAAACAGTGGTATCAAGGACTACAGTAGCAATGCGGCTACATTTCTGACACCTTTCAATTTCCTTTGATTTAAAGTTTTAATAAAAAGGTGCTTTTGCCATTTGTAAGTTCATGCACGTTTTTAAAGGGTGTGCAGTAGATACCAGGTGGCACATACTGTACTGTAAATACAGGGTGATTCCTTTGTAATATTTTTTATACTGGCTGGAGCTATTGATCTAACAGTTTTACTGCACTGTAAAAGGGATTCTAAAGTGAAGGTGCTTATCTTTCAATGGCTTATGGAAGAAGGAACAGGGACTGAGTGCTTCAGTCATGATATCATACAGAAGGACAAAGGGATGAATCACGCTCTCAATGGAAAGGAATCCGAATCAGCTCTGATTTACAATAATGCAATTTTGCAAAATTATGGACAAAGTGAAATCGAATAGTCTGAAGCATGGAGAATTAAATTGGTGTGTTACAAATGACGGCACATGTTGGAAGCAATGCTTCCTAGGCAGTTAAAGCATGTTATGATGAAATGCTGGAAATGCACTTAAAGTGGTATGGAAAACTGGCTTTATTAAAATAAAAAATATATATCATTCTGCAACTATTTTTTTCTGGTAATAAATGGTTCTATTTACATTCTGTTCTGAGATGACTATTTATTTTTGTTGGCACAATAAAAGAAATCAAATTAGATCACTGGCCCATTTTTCGTGTTCTTCTTCCGTGAAGCTGCATTAGAAAGATCCTGCGAAAACCTACACAAAACCAATTCATTGAATAATCAGCCAGTGTTAGTAACTCACTCTTTCAAGCTTAAGCTTTTAGCAGATATTTTTAGCAAATATTGACTTTATTAAAAATATTTTTCTTTTTTAGGACATTATTTACTGGAGAGAACACCAGTTGTGTTTCACTGGTTTAAGCTGTGGATTAATTAAAATGTCAATATTAATTTACTAACTAGTCAGATACCACTCTGATTAAATATTTATAAATGTGCAAACATGGGAATGCAGGCTGTAAGGCTTCAGAATATCTTTTTTTTCTTTGTTTTTACATCTGTTCAAACATATTGGGCATCAGAGATTTTACTGCCAAACCTTGTGCACTGGAATAAAAATGAAACCACTTTTTGTATTGCACCTACCTACTATTATTTTCCGCAAATTGTCTTCAATAATTCTAAACACTGCATTCTGAGTTCTGAACTGTATGAGGGCTACATTCCATTCTGTGCAGTTTAAAAAAAAAATAATAATAATTCCCTTTTGGTTCAAGCCCAGGAGTACAGATTTAAGATGCTGACCTCCAGATTTTTCAGTTTATTAACAATGTCTGTCAACAAATCGCTCAGGTGGAACATCACTGAGTTTCATTCCTGGATCAGGGAATTGTTTTATTGCAACTCTTGTTTTTTACCACTGTGTGAAGAGAAGGAGAACAAAATAACATGTTAGAAAGAAAGAAAGAAAGAAAGAAAGAAAGAAAGAAAGAAAGAAAGGAAGAAAGGAAGAAAGAAAGAACTGGCTCAGTAGTTTGGTTTTAGTTTTGTAAAAATGTATTTTTACAGGCTTTGGTTGAACACAGCCCCTGTGCTTGTTTTAAAGCACCGCTATTATACACCATGCTGGTGTTTAATATTGCTCTGTACTGTGCTAGCTGACATCATGCCCTGTGTTTAATATTGCTCTGTACTGTGCTAGCTGACATCATGCCCTGTGTTTAATATTGCTCTGTACTGTGCTAGCTGACATCATGCCCTGTGTTTAATATTGCTCTGTACTGTGCTAGCTGACATCATGCCCTGTGTTTAATATTGCTCTGTACTGTGCTAGCTGACATCATGCCCTGTGTTTAATATTGCTCTGTACTGTGCTAGCTGACATCATGCCCTGTGTTTAATATTGCTCTGTACTGTGCTAGCTGACATCATGCCCTGTGTTTAATATTGCTCTGTACTGTGCTAGCTGACATCATGCCCTGTGTTTAATATTGCTCTGTACTGTGCTAGCTGACATCATGCCCTGTGTTTAATATTGCTCTGTACTGTGCTAGCTGACATCATGCCCTGTGTTTAATATTGCTCTGTACTGTGCTAGCTGACATCATGCCCTCTGTTTAATATTGCTCTGTACTGTGCTAGCTGACATCATGGCAGTCCAGCAATTTAATAAACGCAGCAGATACTGGAAACAATATCAGGTCCTCTACTGGTGACAAAGCTGACATTTACCATGGAAGACAATACAGCTCCTGTCAACACACCTGTCTTCCGAGGTGAAACATAGCAGGCCAGGGCATATTATGAAGCCAAAAGACACATTTATCCCAAGAAAAAGAATTACTTCTCTGAAGAAAACCGATTTCACAGTTTTGACAGCTCTTCAGAGAATCTCGTACATGCTTCCTTTGGCAGTACACCTGTTTATCTCAATTTCAAATAAATAAATAACGGGAACGCCAAATTGAAGTTACCGGTGGCTTTATGAAGTAAAATGAAATGTACGAGTCAATCTGCACAGAAGGATTTTGCATTTCGTCTCTGCCTTACCTGTTAACAGCCAGCCAAGGGTTTCTAAATAAGATCTGCTATGCAATCTCATTGCCAACAGCAGTGATTACATCAAACACCATGTTTAGTAAATAACTGGGGCTTCAGCTCTCCAAGCAGCAGTCATACCAAACACTTAGTCATCTTTTTAATATTACACAGTAATTCTCACTCATGCTTGCCATACAGTATGATCAAGTCTGTAAAACAAACCTTGAACATTTCTATCCATTGATAACACTATATTAAGGATCTGTTGTAATGTATTTATAGACATTATATTCACGTTGTGAACAATTTTCTGTTCTTATGGAAGAATTGGGAAATGCGCATGTATTTTGAATACTGCTGTCATATGCATGCGTTGTATGTACAGTATGTTGTGTGTTATCTTGACTCTGTGTGGTACTGTTCAAATATCTCATATTCATATACAAACTTTCCAAACTCCAACAACGTAGGAAAACTCTTTTGATCCTTCTTTCTTTTAACTATTCACACTTAACCCGGCTGAAGTTTTAACCAAGTGGAAATTCAGATTTGAAATGCTATTTTTTCATTTAAGGATTCTCTTGGTGATACTGCAATCACAAGCACTATATCTGTTTTATGAAAGTTGTTTATTACTGTAGAGGGTTATAACTGCAGTTAAAAACAGGGTCGAAGTAGATTTAATTAAATACTGAAAAATATGCATATAAAGGGCTTTGTGAATCGAGAGAAGCAGGTGCTAAAGGGCTTTAACAGAGCTCTCTGGATGCAATTAGCAGCTAATGAGTTCTGGTTTTATTTATGATAAAATAGCAAAAATTATAATTAGTGAAACAAATGCAATATGTATTTAAATAGATGATTATTAAATATTGAAGGGAAAAAACATTTGCAACCAAAATACTTTTTTTTTATCATTGGGATTTTACGGTTTATGGCCCCCCAAAAAATACTGAAGACTGCTAAAATTCAAGTCAGAAACATTTGTCATTGAATGTCATTGAACTTAATAAGCTTCTTTTGGTATTTCTAAAAGTAAATTAACCTACTCTTTTTAGGCTTGTGCTTCCTTTCTAGTTTGTCAGTGCATTTGAAAGTGTGTGCTGTGTTTGTGAAGTGCTTGATTGCCTTGGGATGTATGAAACCATTTAAAATGGATTATTACTATTGCACCGGAACAGCAGAAGAATTTGTTTACCGTTTCATACCAGCAAAGTCTTTAAACAACTGCTGATGAAGGTCTGAGAAACTGATGGATGGAAGATGGCTGGATGAGTCTGACAAGAAATCAAGGACTGGGAGGAGTGGGGGGAGGGAGGGGGCAGGCTTTATTTCAATGAGTCTCTGTGTCCCTGAGTCAGCTGCCCTGTCACACACTCTCTCAGTCATTTAGTACATGCAGCCTTTCTAATCATTCATCTTCACTGGGTGCAGACCAGGACACATTAATAATATAGATATAGATATAGATATAGATATAGATATAGATATAGATATAGATATAGATAGAAAATGTTGGCATCATTTAGGAAGTTCAACCTACTTACGTTTTATTCAAAGTTGAATGCACATAATATTAAAAGTGCCAGACAGCGAGTAATAATGCCCAAAGCTGATGGGTTTATTACTCACTCAAGGTCACTTTTTAAACCTGTGATGTCAGAAGGGACCTCAAGAGTTACAATTGTCCTCTTTGTGTTTCAATGATGTTTTAATAAAGGACATTACTTGATCCTTATACTCTAGTTACTAGTTTAATGGGTGTAGTCTACACAAATAAGTAATTATTTAATAATGTATTTATTTAGTCAGTCAGTTTTAATTTGAATGTATTATTCCTCCTGTGCTGAATCAGAACTCATCAAGGGGGAAGACGCATGTGCCCCTGCAGCTAAAACTGTCTTTTGGGAAATAAACTGGTCTATCAAAAAGAGCTGTGATCTTTCAGATAAAGAAAGTGGTGTATAACTGTGGAAGAATGTAACAAACAGACAGCACATATCCTGGTGGAGAACAGAGAGAAAAACCCTTGGTATGTATCATAGAATAATGCTTGATAAAAACAACCAAATTCGACCTGCCAAAATAAAACAACATTCTGACAAGTACAGTGTTACCCTTTAAATACGATTTAGTATAATTGTCTATAATTCTTTCTTCCGCTCGTGTTTACAGCCTGGTAGTCTTGGTTGTCAATGCCATTTCAAAGTCATGATCATAATGGGTTATGCCACAATTATGATACTGGCTGTCATGTTAGTGTTTTCATCCAGGCAAGCCTTGCTGCTGTACAGCCTCTGCAGTGCTAATGAAAGATGGCCACTGCTTTTACACCCTCTGAATTATGGGTAACACCATGCTGCTTGTTTTATGGGCAGCGAAGCTTCCCTCCCATCACAGCTTGTGAGATAAAAGCTCCTATAGTTCTATAATGAAGCCATTAAAAATACTCACATCCTGCCAGATGGGCTGTCATTGAAGGAGAGGAAAGCGCAGCACACAATCTCATGCTGAGCTGCCGTTTAAGAACAAGCCTTGGGTTTTCTTTGAAAGCAATTCATCTGTACTTGGGGAACAGTCTGTATTTTTTTGTTTTTTATTATCATGTATAGTATTTTTTTCCTGGTGATAATTACTGGATTGTGATCAGCTTGTGTGATGATCAGGTCTTTTTATCCCCTCATAACAGGTGTACAGCATGCAAAGGTGATGCTCCCCTGCCTCCAGAGCCCGCTCCTTCTCCACCCTTGCCCCGCAGTGGTGGAACGACCTTCCTATGGATGTCAGGACTGCCCAGTCCCTGACCACCTTGCGGTGCCTCCTCAAGACACACCTCTTCAGACAACACCTGTAAAACTCAACTCTTCCCTTCTGGACAATATAGCAATTAGATTTTTATTTTGTTTGTTTTTTTTATATATATGAATTGGGCTGAATCAAGTCCGTCAGATTGCACCACTAAACAACTAGGGCAATATTTACCAAAGATTATAAGTTGAAGTCCTCACAGTTAGGCTCCTATAGATCAGGGCATGCTTTAAAATCAACTTCACAAGCAGTAACAGTGTCGGATTTCATTCTTACTGATAGCTAATCAATATAGGATATAGATAATGCGCTATTTGAAATCTTAAACAGGTATAAATGAATAACGTTGATGCAATCATTTGGTTCCACCTTAAATGTCAAATGACCCTTTTGTCCACTGAAATGAAGAGTAATAACTGTCAAACGGCACACAGATGGTCCCCACTGTATACATTCTCATAGTGAGGGCTGCTGTCGTACAGAATAGACCATAACCAGAAAGCAGACACAGAATTACTGAATACACAGAGATGTGCCACAATACAAAACAATCACCATCAATGACAAGGAAATATAATTAAAATGAAGAGCTCAAGAAACAAATATGTTAAATTAGCAGCTACAGGAACTAAAGCCACAGAAACACACAGCTATGAAATATCAACATGCAATGATGATAGGAGAAAGGACAACAGGACATGCATAGCTATATCACTTTATTACATCACTGGCTGGGATCGATCCTGTGATATCACTGTGCATCAGTCCTGCTTTGTAAACGAATAATCTCCTGTGTTTTATTTATATACCTTACAGCATTGGAAGAGGTACGACTACAGCCCATCCTGTTTTAAAAGAAATCAGCTGATAGCAATCCATTTGTCTAGAGACCTACAACAATGCACACCATTAAGAGATAGGATTGCTGTGCACCGAAGCTGGCTTTGGTTACCTCAGGGAATCCCAGATATGGGGAACCATTAATGAGTCTCTATAAACATGAGATTGAATGTGTTACTGATGAACTTTTAGAGGTATAACAATGACAGAACTGTCTAATTTAAGAACTAGGCTCAATTTAGCACTATTAGATATCTTGATTAAGTAAGAGTTTTAGTATACAAAATACATCGTAGTAATTTATTGGACAAACACTTCTAATTGTGTTAAGAAGAAGAAGAAGAAGAAGAAGAAGAAGAAGAAGAAGAAGAAGAAGAAGAAGAAGAAGAAGAAGAAGAAGAAGAAGAAGAGGAGAATGGTAAATCAGGCACACATGCTGTTTACCTTGCCTATGTTTCACTTGACTGTTTTCAATTATTTTTCTTTGTGTTTTTTTATTTCTAGCTGCTGTGAATCACTGTGTTTGTTTTGCTCAGGGGTACGACTCAGACTGCAATGTACAGCAATCATTGCTAGTGGAGTTTCTGCTTTCCACCTCCACAGTCTAGATAAGGCTTATCCTGGCAGTAAAAGTGAGCATAAAACGTCTTCTTGATAGCTTTTTCCATTCTTCTAATTGTACTGCCAAGAAGGAATGCAATTGCCAACACCCAGCTGATGACTATTACTTCCAGTCTATGCATAGTCTAAAGGGATTGCCAAGGTTTCTTACCAATGTTTGGAGAGAATAACATTGCAGGCATGCATTTTAATATAAAAAAAAACCAAATAACTGTTGTGTGTGGCGTGGCTACAACCCACAGGTACAGTACTTATAATTCTTAATGAAACATTTATTGAGGTACACAATGCTATTCCAGATGGCCAGCTCAGAATGATAAATGATCAAGCCCTTTAATACATTCTGTTTTATGATCTCCTCCCAAAAAAGAAGCACATTAGTAGCCGTGACCTCTATGCTTTTGCCATGAGGTTGGACCAGTTGATAATTCAGACCAAGTTTTAAGTAAAAAAAGCATTGGATTGCTTTATTTTTATTTGTATTGTATTTTAGGATCTTCCCTTGGACTTTGGTCTGAGATGTGGATACATGCACATATATAAACATATCGTATATATTTTTTGTAATATGATTTAGTACATTGCGTATTGTATAGGAAGTGGTTCCTCGATAGAATGAATGAATAGACATCACATCTAAGATGCCATTTTTCCTGAACTGGTTTAATTCAAGAATCTGTTCGTGAATGACATTTCTTCCATCTACATCCCATAAACTCTTTTCCCAATAATCCCTGAAATAAAGAACGCCATTAGCTGCTTATTCTAATAGTCTGCAGGCTCTCTTTCCTCAGTGGCTGTTACATACATGTTTAAGAGGTATAACACATGGGCAAAAAAAGCAAACACTGCATTAAAATTATTTTCATCTTTATGATGTGACCTTCTATTGATGAGGATTGAGAGAGTAGGATGCAATTTCAGGCAATTAAACAGACGCTTCTGCTCACTGAACCTAAATGCTGATGTGGGCAATCACAAGAAGATGAACTAAATTGCAGTTTCAATCACAAAGGAGTTAAGGTGCTGATACCCAATAAAATAGCAGGTTCACTTAAAGAGGAACCAATCAATTCATACCAGCTTCCTGCTGCATTGTGGCTCTTACTATTCTCAAGTCAGAATCGGGGGGCTGTTTCCTTGCTTGTGTTGGGGTGACCCCCACCGTCTCTCTGCAATCCTCCATCCTGCTTCTGGTGTCAGAATCGGGGGGCTGTTTCCTTGCTTGTGTTGGGGTGACCCCCACCGTCTCTCTGCAATCCACCATCCTGCTTCTGGTGTCAGAATCGGGGTACTGTTTCCTTGCTTGTGTTGGGGTGACCCCAGACGTCTCTCTGCAATCCTCCATCCTGCTTCTGGTGTCAGAATCGGGGGACTGTTTCCTTGCTTGTGTTGGGTATTTATAGGACACACGCAGTATGCATTTTGTAAAGACAATTAAGAGTAACTCCATATACATACTCTCATTATATATTTTTTTAATTTCTACAATGTGATCAATAAAAGACAGCTAAGTAAAATTTCAACAGTCCTCCTCAGGAACCCCATTGTTATACATATATAACTAATGTTCACGCTCATGCCTTTAAATTATGAAACTAAATATACCAGGACTCATTGGTAAACGCGGTGGTGATGGGGAAATGTAATGTGGGTTCTGCAGCACCAAGTGGTGGTGATTTTTTAGAAGGTTATAAAAGCTGGGAGCCACTGAATGGGAGCAGTTTAAAGGTGATGAGTTGCAGCCAGTCGCTGTACCATTCTTGCAGTGATTCATGCCACACTGCCACCTTGGTAGCCCTTAGGTCTTCCCTGGCTGGTTCTATTGAATCTTCAATCCATCCTGAGACTAAGGAAGTTGAACTTGTATTTGTTAGCGTTGCTTCTGTCTGGTTTCAAGGTCCCTGGCAGGGCCCCGGGCCTCTGTCATGCACTGTTGTGTACTGCGCTCAGTATATTGTCAACGTGTCTCATGCCATCCAGCTGTCACCCCCAGGAACACAGCTCCCAGTCACTACACAACCTTTTTGTTTTTTGGGCGCTTAAGTAGCGTTTATTTCTGGTAGCTGTTTAAAGTAACAAACACCATTAATGCTAGAAATCAAAAATCTAAATATAACATCAAAAAAACTATGGCCCAAATTCAATCTTTTTTTTTTATAATCATGATTCTGAAAGGATAAAACACTAAAAGCAAATTTATATTGAATAATTAACAACTTAAGACAACCCACAAGTCCCTAAATGAAACTGCTGAGCTATTTATTTCTGCTTTAGTATATTTATTGGGTGTGTTTTTTTTCTGAAGTAAATAGCTTTGAGAATCTAGCCCAGTGACCTAAAAACATAACTCAGATTCTATCCTGTGAAATTATATTCCTTTAATGATGTGCAAACTGTATCATCTTGTTCACAACATTTGTAATCTTCAAATGCTCTTTTTCTTCAACAATAGTTTTAATTAATTTTCCAGTCAGACTACCTACAAAAGTGTTTTTTTTTTGTTGTTGTTTTGTTTTGTTTTTTGATGATTACTTATTGCCCTTTACGGTTCACTACATCATTATGTTTTCTTGGAACAGTATTCACTCAACTGCCCTCTAGGCATTCTAACAAAAAAAAAAGTTTGATTGCAAATTCAGTTAAAATTTCCATCTGCTGTATAAAAATATGCTTCACAGTGTAGCCAAAAAAAAATACATTTGAAATTCTTTATGAGAGTGTGACTAATTTGTTCCCTCGATGTGTCTTTATTAAAATACTGGCATGGCTGTTTTTGCAGCACAGATGACACATGGTAACTGGACGTCTGTCTTGTTTAATGGGGTAAGTCACAGATTGGTCCAATTCTATCTACTGGCATACTAGAAACACTGACTCAAGAAAAGGCAGGGATTAAGGATCCCACTGCATTGCAGTTTGATCCACACCTGATTTTACTAAGAGTTTAATAAGACACACCTGATCTTGTTACCTACACGATGTGGCTAATCAAGCTCATAGTAAAACCTGGAGGGAGTGAAACTGCTATGCGATAGGAGTCTTATTTCCATCCCTGAGAATGCTGGCATGATCTATAATCTTGCAAGGATAGCAGCTATTTATTATTATTAGTAGTAGTAGTAGTAGTAGTAGTAGTAGTAGTAGTATTAGTATTGCTTAAAATTCCTATCCTATATTTCATGCATAAGGTAAAGCTGTTATTTTTGTTTTATTTATGTTCACATGAGCCAGTCTGTCCTCAACCTGTCACCCATTCCGCCATGCACAGCTAGCAGTTTAGGAAATATATTTCATGATATGAAAAACCAGGAGATGCAGAGCCACACTTTTTAGAATGTAATAATCTCACGCCAGAAAAACACAATGTCGTCCTGTTACTTCATCTGACCCCCTCTGCTTTGATTCTACCGAATGGGTGGGTGGGGAGGGGGGTTCTGCTGACTCCCTTTAAAGTGAACACTGACAGACATGACACGCTCAGGCTTTGACTGGAATTACATTCAGAACTTCACATTATTTACACATGTGTACCAGGCCAAGGCGTACACTAAAACAGTTCATCTACCTCACTGAATATATACGGGGGATTTCAACTAATTAGGTAAGATCCTGTTGTAATTAACAGGCAGATTCTCAAAGCTATTTACTCCAAGTCATCAACAGCACAATTTGCCTTTGTGAAAAGAATACATGTGCTTGAAGTCAATAATCCCATTTTCAAACAATGTATTTTCATGAGGCTGCAATTGCAATCTTGTCAGCTGACCTCGCTGCAATGGCAATCAGGCATCCTTCAGACCAAACGACCAAAGAGAGTCAACAGCTGACTGGAAAATCAATTGCCAATTTAACCTGTCCACATGTATAAAAGCATCTGAATTTGAACTCAGTGAGGAACAATTTAGAGTTTAGTCCATATATACACATACTGACATGATAAAACACAGTTCATGCATTTTTCAGTATTGCAGACTTAGTTATATGGTCGACTACCATGCAGGTTTTTAGTAGCAGTGGCAGAACCTCTGTATGATTTATAGCCAGTCTCTAGAGCCCGTTGCTATCTGCTGCTTTCAACCTTCACGCAGTAGTAGCTGGTGCAATTCTCCACCACTCTGAGCTGCAGAAATGATGAGGGTATGGATGTCTGAAACGATCAAGGAATAATTTCCAGATGTGCAAAGCCCTTGATGTTGATAAGGGGGTCTCGACAAAGCTGTTCAGTAAATTGAATTAATCTCAGATGCCATATATCACAGTGCTTCAGGACTTCAGACTTCAGCAGCTCTCAATACTACAGTCGATTCCGGTGCTGAAGAAAGACTGAAAATGAGATGGATTTATCAGTTATTACCGTTCTGCAGTACAGCAACATCTCCCTAGAACCTCTGAATACCCTACAGTCAAACTCCCTGCACAAGACAAATCTTAAAATGTAAAAATGGCCAGCTAAACATGCAGTTCTCTTCTTCAAGTGTTACTGTCATTCATCCTATTATGGAACAATGGAAACATCAGTGTTAAGATAGGACTATGAGTAAGGCATGATATTTATTGTTCATCCTTTGACTCATCCTAGTTGATAGTTTGCCAAGAGCCAGGACAATGAAGGTATATTTTGGTGCACAGGGTAGGTTAATCGGACCTATTTTCTGTAGGGTAACATTTTATCAAATTTACTGTGGGCACTTCTGGCTGCCATAGCTATCCTTTATAATGATGATGGAAGCATTCAATTGGAATTGTAAGATAATGGAATAATAGCCACTTATCTGTTTAACCCTGGCACCCTCCTGACTGCATCAATATATAAACACCCTACAATGGAGAGCTGTGTGCCAAATGCTGGAACCTGAATGTGCTCTGACCAGGTCTCATCAAACATCTAGCTGTAAAAGAACAAAAAAAAAAGAATCTCATGCTGTGTGTGTGTGTGTGTGTGTGTTTTTCTTTGTCTTTCAAATGCAGACTTTTGATGTGTTTTCTCTTTCTTTCTTTCTTTCTTTCTTTCTTTCTTTCTTTCTTTCTTTTTTCTTTCCTTTAAGTACATCCTGACCTTTCTCCAGCTCTGTTGGTATCATAAGAAGTGTATAATTAATAATCACGAAGTGGTTTGTACAGAGAGCGCAGAGGAATCCATCATCCTCAAGCTGCTATTGATGTGAACGTCAAGAGCAGTGAGCCACTATCATCTTCTAGAAGAAAGAGAGTTTATGCAGAACAAAGCACTCACTGTAATTAACAATGAACCTCTACCAGCACTGGAGAGGAACACTGAATTACACTGAAAAGCAAACAAATACAAAACACACACCGACTCGCATACACACGTGCAGTAAGTAGGGATTGCTGTTGGTAAGAAGAACTATGTGCTATATGCATGTGTTTCAGTAGGTGTATAATTTAAATAAAAATCAGTGGAACTGCATATAAAAATATACAGAGGCAATATGTAATTACTGCAGCCTAAAAAGTGTTAGCAGAATGCGGCGATATACTGTAAATCATCAAATGTTTGCTGGCAAGAAATGTCCACTAATTTAGCTTTTATTACAAATCTGCAAAATAAACATGCCGCAAAATTAGCTTAATTATTAAATTGAGTTTATATACCGTAGATGCATACTTTATAGACGTAAAAAATGCAGTAAACGTTTCCTGTTTTACATTACACCCAACTGTGTATAATAAGCTGTAATTTCATCAAGGGCTTCCTGGGAGAAACTTAACATGCACGCATGCATCCTTCAGCATCATTACACCCTGTAATGCAGGTATGCAGGCTGTTCTATAACTCCAGCTAACAGAAGTACATATAATGTACAGGCAACAGACAACATGTATTACAATTAGCTCCCACTGGTATGTACAGTATATAATAAATGTGAAAATAAGGTACCAGTGGTGGTACTGAGGGTATACAAGGGACGTTACAATGAGACCCGGCCTCCTGGGACACACTCCGCCAGGTTCTTGTGAACAGGTTTATTAAAAGGGATTACAAGATTAATGGAAATTGAGATTGCATTTGACTGTGTATTGTTCCTAACCATTACAAGTGTTAACCAAGTGTGACGAGCAAATAGTTGAAAATTAATAATAATAGCTAAAAAAAAAAAATAATAAAAAAAAAGCTTTAATCACTGCAGCAGCCTGTGCTGTCTGTCTGGCTTTATCCCCTTAAATGATGTGAGGCATTCAACCCCTTTTCAGAGTCTCACACTGTTCAGACTCTACAATCCCATTCAATCCCATGACGGTTACTGTAGGTTGACAGTCCAGTGTATTTGCATTGTCCAAGGGTATTCTACAGCTGTATGAATGCAAGCTTTGCAAGGTGGTGGCCTTTGATTTAATACAGTTACGAGGTGCCTTTTACTTGCTTTTAAACCAAATGAAGTATCTGCAAGCTCCTCATTTGCATTTAACTTGGCATGCCTTTACATTTTTATTGGTGTCAGGCAAAGAGTTGTCCTGAACATTTTGGTCCTATACATGACAAATTCTGTCGTGTGCTTAAATGAGTCAATTTGCAAATAGATGTTTATAAATGTATAGCTCATTTTCACTTTATATATTCTGTGTTGTTTTTTTTCTTATTGTGATGACTTCATCCAAAGTGAAGTGGTCTATATAGAGCAGATTTCCTGAATCACAGCTGCTGTGCCCATCTCTCTCCACGCTGTCATCTCTTCATTACACCCCGTGGGGACACATCTGTTCTGCAGTGCAATAATATAACTGATAAATATAATGGATTTTCAAGAACACTGTGCTTCTGATATCTGAACTATTCCATCGAGGTTCTGCTTCCAACGATGAGGAAAGAACTCCACCATGGTGTCAAATGATCACTTTTGCATGTTAGATCAGGCTTCTGTTACAAGTTGTTACATACATGAATCTGATAATAATGTACATTGTAACATTCTTAGAAACTGGGACTTGAATCAATACAATATTTATTTTGATTTCATTTCTGGAGCTTTCAGTCGCAGTGCAAATGCAGACGCTCAAATACTCGAATGCTCCTATGATTCAAATCCAGTCCTGAGACACATTTACCACCAGGGGCAGCATACAGGTGCCTTTCAGATCTGTGTGATAGCATTTAGAAGGACAAGCGGATGCACACTCCAGCTGACCTCTGCAATTATCACCCAGACAGAAGGGCAGTGACAGGATCCCTATTCACTTCGAGAAAGCAATAGTCGTCTCCCTTTTTAGCAACAGAACATATAGGGGGGAAAGGAATTGTACTGTGATTGAAGATGCAGTGGGATTGTCCTCACAGACAATACAGCCTGTTTGAGCTTCAGTGGTGGATTCAATCATAAGCACAACGCTGTTGTATGCTCCGTGTTGCTTCCATGTTACATGGAGCTATTAAATCAAACTTGCTAACACAGGAGGGCATGTCCTTGCAGCAGGAAAAGTATCAGATTTTGACAAAGGTGGCAATAAAATCATTCCAAACAGCCCCTGTTGTAATTAACTTTGCACTTCATTTCAAACTAAAGCCACTATGTGTTTGTAATATGATTTAGGTCACCAATCCTAAATATTATGGGCTAGTATTGTATTGCCCTTATACATTAATATCATGCTGTTAATGTATAGAAATCACAGTTTAAAAAAAACGAAAAAAACAATAAGAGAATAAAAGAGTAGAAATGTATATTTGCCACAGAGCTGTCAGCTGTTTATTTTATGTTCACTTAAATAAACATTGTATAATCCAGCAAATATCAAACCCATAAACTAATAAACTAATCCTGAAGCCACATTACAGAAAGCATTACCCTGGACTGGACTGGACTGTCAAACAAATAATACTTCCAATGTATACTTGGTACATATAGATTTTTTTCAAGATGTTTTTTTACTAGATGGGGGATCCTGTGGGGAATAATATAAACATAAATAAATAAAATAAATCCTAAAAAGTGACAGATAACCATTCTAGTTTTGTCAGTTTCTTTTATAGATATTCTGAAATGCTGGTGCTTCAAGAGCTTGCTGTGCAGTGTTGTGAGTGGCCAAGGGCATGTTGGACAGCAGCTATTGCAGCTAGGAAAATAACACCAGCCCCATTTACTCCAACACCAGATCAGTTTCAATTCAGGAATAAAAATAGGATTAAAAACAAAAATAGAAATAAACAACTTAGAATGCCAATTTGTGCTAAGTTACTTTGTATTATTATTATTATTATTATTATTATTATTATTATTATTATTATTATTATTATTATTATTATTATTATTATTATTAGTAAATGCCAATAAACTCACTGAAGTGCCCATAAAATAAAGAGGTAGCCATTACAAGTGTGGTGATCATTTTTACACATCATGTTATTGATGTTTGTTTCACCAGCCTTATTAAACAGTGTGTACAGTATATCTAATCAAGCTTTCATTGACCCAGTGTATTCATTACTCATTCTTCACTTGAATCGTTACCCTGGTTGCAACATCTTGTTTCGAGGAAGTTTACTGAATATAGAATTCATGTATATCATCCATAACTCTAAAGCAGTCGCACAAGAACACAATAGTACGGTCTTAGTAATTAGGTAATGAGCATTTAGGGTTGCTTCACAATTGCATCGTCTCAGAAGACTTTTTTTATTAGAAATCACTGTTTAGACATTACAAAGAAGCTTGCACCCATTCTAAACAAGTCAGGCAGAGAGAAACGAGTTACCTAGTGGAGCACTGTAAAGCACAGACAGCAGGTTACAGTCAAGAGAATAGTAAGGTCCCTGTTATAAACGATATCGTTGTACCCGGTTTGCAACATGTTGTAACTTGTTGTGGCTGAGACACATGTAGTTAATGCTGGATTCTCCGTACACTGTTAAGCAGCCTTGAATGACACTGGAAGCTGGTGAGTGCTGTTCTTCTCATTTATGTTCCCTAGTGCTCTTTAAAACGCTCTGTGCGTGACTGCCAAGGTCAAACAGTACTCAGAGGTGCAATGGACCTCTGTGCTCTTGCACATCAGGTTAAAGGCTGTCTATCTCAATGACAGTCAATGGGTATAAGGTGAGCTCTAGGGATGAAGGACACTGATCTGATTATGAGAAAAAGAAATAATAAGCTGTGAACGCTCTTCATATTTCAACTCTATGTTAAATGTGTTTGTCACTTTGAGAAGCTTTTTTCCTTTTTCTTCAGTGAAGTGTTTCATATGAATCACTGAAATCATTTATCTAAATCTATTAATCACTCAAGTAAGAAGATTAGAAAACTCACAATACACTATGTGAAGCACACTGTTAATGAAAGACATGTAAAGGGACGGGGGAGTTAAGCAGAGGTGAACTGTACTGGAACAAGCCTATGTTCTTATAAAGATTGCAGTTGTTAACATGTCAATAGCAAGTTGTCTTTAAAAATAACAGAAATCTAACAAATAAACAACAACAAAAAGGTATTTAAAAATAAGAATCACTTTTTTTTTAAGTCATCAACATTTCTCTTCGGTCCATACCTCACTGCAGATAAATCCAAGGATAGTAGACAATGACTCAAACCAATCCCAAACAATCTGTCCTTGGATCACACTTAAAGATTTGCCAATTCAAGAAACCACATTCCAGGAACCTGCTGACAGAACCTTCCCATTTCACAGAGCAGTGGCCCCTGTTGTGTTGATGTGGATGTGGCCTGATGCCAGCTCATTGGTCACCAGTAGATGTGCCAAACACCCTGCATCTTTCTAACATTCCTGCATCCTGAAACAGTCTGCTCTCTGTGGCGAGTCTCAGAGACCAGGTGAAGCACTGACAGCCTCATTTATAGATAATGCTTTCCACTGTCTTTAATCTAAGCCTACTTGCTGCCATTCTCTTAGCTTTCATTGTGCTTTTTCCTCCTGTCTGGAACCTTGTGTAGTCACTGATTGTTTTCCCACAACAACTTCTCTTCTTAAAACAGAGACAGGATTAATGGGGTAAGATTACTTAGGAAGCTTCAATTAGCTTAGGATTCCAAAGGAAAACTAGCCTTTATACCACTGAGCCTTTATAACTGTATAGCTGTGATATCATGTCACTCTTGTAAATGACGTGGTTCACCTCAGAAGGTTTACATCGAGGCTCACAGTGCTGATCACTTACCAAGCAAACAGAATGAGAGCTGTGTGCTACAACACCAGGGATTTTACTGTTACGATGTGTCAATATTCTCCATTTGCGGTGTATGTGAAGAGTGCATTGCAACGTATCTTACCTTCAATCATAACAACCACTAATGCAAGGGCATAGCCAGCTGTGGCACTAACAGTTCAGGAGCAGCCATTCATCAGTCCTGGTAAATGAAATGGATTGCAAAGTGTGCCGTGCCCCCTGAGTGCGAAGGGGTGCAGCTCTTAATCTGATTGCCACCAACATGGAAATACCATCACTCAGGATGAACCTCTTCATGAGGGGAAAGGCCATGTAAGAGGACAGTGTTAATGTGTTAATGTGAAGCAAGAGAAGGAGGTCAAGCGCAGCTGCCAGGCGCTGGGATCCACGTCTTTTTTAATCAATCACAGACACAGAATTTTCACTTTCCTTTCCATTAAGATTCTGCATTGCATATTCTCGGGTCAAAGGGGACAAGTGGATGATGCTGGGTTTATTTAAATGATCTAAACAGTGTCAGATTTTACAGCTGCTATAGCTTATAAAACTGCTCTATACTGGATGTCGTTCCACTGTTTTGTTGTATTTAGTGAAGCTGATAAATCTTAACATCACCACTGGGGGAAAGCGCAAGCGAGATTAATAAAGACATCCAACACCCTCATAGCTAATCTGTACTAAATGGACTACTATGTACTGTGATAAGGTATCTTATTGCAATTATAAATATTTTCATTTTATCTTTAATCAGTTCACTTGCTGAGGTTGCCCCCATTATTCATTGTTTTTGTTGATTGCTAAACAATGGGAAGCCCTGAATGAATTCATCTTCTTATTGTGACCACCTTTATTCTACCTTATTCATACATCTCTGTGCTAAATATGCTGAAGGTTACCTTAATAAACAAGCCCACTTCAAAACCAAACAAACCTGCTGCCCTCCCATTCATCTTGCCTCAGGAGGTCGTCACCTGGATGACAGCTGAGTGTGTTATCTTTCTTTTCCTAACTGCGTGCACCACTTTGCAGTTCTTCCTGAATCTATGCCCTTACTTCAGTGAATTAAAATTAGCTCTAAGCCAAAACTGTTTCATTCTGAAACTAGGTCTTCATTGACAGATCCGACACTGTTGCTGCTCACATGAAAATGACTCAATAGTAAGGGAGCCTTTCAGCTTTCGGTGGATGTTTTTCTTCTTTTTTTTTTTTTAAACCTGCAATTAGTTTTAATGCCACATTTTGTCCCATTAACATTTATTGCCCTTTTTGTCAAGACATCAAAGCTTTCCACTTGAGACCTTTCTTTTAAAGCTAATTTCCTCTTATAATTCCAGCATATGTCTTATCTCTGGACCTCAGCTGTCAGCACTTAGTGATTAATCCCCAGCTTCTCAGGAGACAACAAACTGGCCTAATTGCATTCCTATTAGCCAATCCTCGATGAACTTCATTGAAAATAATTTAGTGGTGCTGCTGGTGTTAAATTCTACCTGAGCTAACAGAAATGGCATTCAAATATGTCATCTTGATCGCAAATAAATTAAGCAAAGAAATTAAACAAAGAAATGCATAGCACTAGGAAACAAAGGGAAGGGGGGTTAATCAAAATTTCTGAAATGTCCTTAGGAAAGATCTGTCAGTGTGGAGCCATAAAGAAGAGCTTTGTTGCCTACAATGAAAGGTTCATCTTCTTCGTTTCTTACAGAGTACTGTATGATAAATGGGGGCTCCATTGTAGCTGTGTGAGCAACACAGCAAATAACCAGCAAATGCCTTATGTGCAGGAAATGTGGACAGCTGTGATATTCTCACCACAAGCTTCACATTAGTCAAGTTACAACAAGGCTTCACTTAATTCCATATGAAGTCATACGGACAATAGGGTTTGTTTCAGAGTGGCAAAGCTGTGAACTACACATGGACAACTCTGTCCATCAAAGCACACCACTGAACATGCACAATCAGAAGCAAAACTATCGGTTTTGCTCACTGAAAATTGAAAAAAAAAATATGTACACCTCCTATGTGGGAAATCTTCATGACTGTGTACTTGTAATTACAATTCTGATGTGATGCTATTGAATGACTACTCTTGTGAACGAGGATTATTTAACCAGTTACAGGCTTTTTAATAAATGGTTTGACTTACTAATCATGAGAAATCAATAGGCCTTCAGGGTTCACTCTTATAATTATTATTATTTATTTCTTAGCAGACGCCCTTATCCAGGGCGACTTACAATTGTTACAAGATATCACATTATTATTATATACAATTACATTATTTTTTAAACATTATTTTTACATACAATTACCCATTTATACAGTTGGGTTTTTACTGGAGCAATCTAGGTAAAGTACCTTGCTCAAGGGTACAGCAGCAGTGTCCCCCACGTGGGATTGAACCCACGACCCTCCAGTCCAGAGTCCAGAGCCCTAACCACTACTCCACAATGCTGCCCTATGATGGCTTAAGACAACATGCCAGCGAGTCTGCTTGGTTGTACTGCTGTTTCACGCAGTTTGTCTTCTGGGAATAGCTCTGGCTTTCTGGGGAAGTTGTTAAAAAGGATCTGAATATATTTAGCAGCCCTGATAAATGGTGGTTTAAGCTGGCTAATTGCTGCTGAATCCCTTTCTATTGGTGAACGAGCCTGGTAATTAGCATTCCTGTACAGTGTGTCTTTTGGTTAGCTGGCACAGCTCATGGGCCATACGGCAAGGTTTAATGCTGTCCACCAATCTCACCATGTATTTTGTCACCAGCTAACTCAGCTGAACCTCTCTAATGATGGTCCAAGTGTTCTTTACCAAGTGTTCTATATGCACAGATCTAAAACATTTGATATGGACCTGAGCCAATAAATGGACAACAATGGAAAACCCCACCCCAAGCAATGGCACCCAAAGCTAATTGCTTGTGATGGGAAACAAAAAGCTTATATGTGTATCTGATTGAAGTATATCTTCCAACTATTGTATATTTGTTGGAGATTATTGTAGTTTAAGACTCCTTGACGCGATCTAACTAGAACTCATTCGTTCAACCTTCCTTACAAACTAAACACTATGACTAGTAATACTTAAACGCACCAAGGCTGATGGAAGCATATTAAGCTGACTGATTAGGTACAAAAGAAAGTGTGCAATTAATGTATTACAAAAGCAAGCATGCAATTAATTTATTATAATGCAATTAAAATTCTCTCAACCCATTGTGGCTACTTATCAGTAAGGGGATAATCCTGACACATGGGCTCACAATATCAAAGAAGCACACCACACATTGTCAGACATTTAAGGCTACTCAGTCACACTCATAGCCTTCCCTGAAAACTCCAAGTTAGTAATAAAACCCTGCACGGGAATGTATGAGAATAAAGTACCCTATTCACAAAGCTTTTAGTCGTGTGTTATTAAAGAATGTTTTTTCACGCCTGTTTTTATCAATAGAATACAGTTTGATAATTGTGAAACTGCTTCATGTTGCGAAACTGCTAGGGTGTTCTGTATTTATACTGAAAAAGAGAGGAGTGATTACTTTCAGTCATTGGAAAGTATCCAGAAACTGCTTGGAGCTTTAGTTTTGAACATTCCGAGGTGAACAAAGTTCAGGGACCCCTCTCTCATTCGTCTGTAGCGAAGAGGGAATCTTCTCTGTTAAATCCCTTAAAGTGTATGATGAATTATTGATTATAACCGATACAGAAAACAATGTGCCTGCATCCCTGACAGCGGGGTAGTGATGTCTGACATTTCTCTGGAGGCCTCGGAGCAAGTGCAGCTCAGAAGGAAATTCATGCTTGGAGAAATCCAGAGAGCGAGAGAGAGAATAAAGAGAATGTGTGTTGGTCAAGGACTGTTGCATTATACGGAAAACAACAGGGAGTATGATATAGTTGATAGAGCCCGTGGTAACCCAACCGAGCACAATGTGATGCGTTTAAGATTCGCCACAGTTAAGACTGTTTAATTGGATACTATGCTGATCATTTAAAGCAATCTGCAGGCCATGTTTCACTATTTAAATCATCATAATCAGAGGGACCATTCTGCCTGAGTCGAGAGAAATCACAAATAAAAGATGCAGGTTATTTCAGACTGTTAGCTTTATTAAATTCAGTTCAGTGTCAGCATGTGCCTACTGCTGCTGCTGTGCAGAGAACCTCAGGTGCTGGATGGATGTCTCCCTGACACAAGTATCTCCAGTCAGCCTGAATGAATGCTTGTCTTTAGTTTCGCTCCTGTCCTAAACCAATGGCAGTGGGATTCACTGAGAGCTGCCAGGATCATAGTCTTGGGGATTAATGCTAGGGAGCCTGCTGGTTAGCAGTACACTAGAGTAAAAGGTCTGGGGGAGGGGGGGGGGGGGGGTACACATTTCTGTAATCCCCTCTCCTCATACCTCATGAATTGTATAAATTAATCTTGCAGTTTCCTCTACTTTATTCCCCATCCCTTACGGGCAGTAGTGTGGAGTAGTGGTTAAGGCTCTGGACTCTTGACTGGAGGGTCGTGGGTTCAATCCTAGGTTGGGGACACTGCTGCTGTACCCTTGAGCAAGGTACTTTACCTAGATTGCTCCAGTAAAAAACAACAATTGTATAAATGGATAATTATATGTAAAAAATAATGTGATATCTGTATAATGTGATATCTTGTAACAATTGTAAGTTGCCCTGGATAAGGGCATCTACTAAGATATATATAATAGATTATAATGATTATATATATATATATATATATATATATATATATATATATATATATATCAATAGCTATTCACACTCAAATTATTAAATAGATTATTAATGAAATTATTTTTGAGGTGACCCTATCTGCTATCAAAACCTTCTCAAAATCAATGCTAGGTACCACCCACTTCAACCAGTGCAGTATATTGGCCTTCATAGGCAGCAAATGCAAGATACAAATCCAATCAAGGTCACGGTTTGAATAAATAAATATTTCCTATTGCCAGCCAGAAAAAACTTAAAAATGCTGACCCATATACTCTACTACTGAAACTACACAAATCCAATCTAGACCAGAACATTAACATGATCGAAGAGAGCCATTTACATCAGTGTGCAACTTGCTTCATCTATATTTTCCTAATACCTTTCTAATTTCCTACTTGTTTAATATCATTTTGTGTGTTTTGCACTGTACACTATTGTGTATTGAAGCCTGTGTAACGCTAATATGCTTCCCCACTCTATTTCCCCCAAATCAGCCTTGGCAGGCTTTTTAGAAGCTTGTTAAGCATGACACCTAATGATCTAAGTAGACACCTAAGGGAATCATATAAAAAGCAGTTAATAGGATATTCAGTGGGTAAAGGGTTATAGTTGATTACAATGCAGATTACATAAAGTGCTATTTGAACATACACACACACGCACGCACATGTGTGAATTGCACACTGAACACACAGCAAATAGCTTCGATTATGTTATCGTTCTCCGACTGTTAGACCTATGGTACACACACACACACACACAACATATTTTCAACTGGGCAATTCGTAAAGCAGTCTGAATGAAACTGCAGTGCAGTGAGATTTGTTAAACACGACCACACTTCGGGTGGGCCACATAAATCACTGCTCAGAGTATGAAAGGGTCTGCTTGTGATAGCCAGATGGCTTCTATACGCCTGTGGTTTACATCAGCTTCTTCTGGATATAGAACTAACTGTAGAGCAGGTAGGCAAATGTCCAATTATCTCGTGGACAAAGGTTGAGTACTCTTTCGATTTCTAAATGGCGCATAGAAAAGATTTAATTCTTATCGAGTAAGCGTGTCAATGGTGTTGTTTAAAAAAACAAACCAACAAAGCCACTGTATTTTAAATGGATAACTCGATTTACTTCGACGTATTTAAAAGTATACCGATACAGAAGAAAATTTAACAACACGTATTAAAAAAAAAACACTGCAGTTTAATACGAATGTTTTTTTTAAAAAAAACGATTATATGTGTAAATACTTTAAAAGCAAATAAAATACTGCATTCTCAACAACTATTTTTTTTTTTTTTTTAAATCTACGGACTGACAACAAGTATTTCCAATCAGCATGCACGCAGTCTGCCTGTGAAATGTGCGGCCCAATCAACGCTGCATGTGGGCGTGTGTTAGACAGTGAAGTGTTTTTTTTGAGTTTAGTAGATGACTGCAGTAAGAAATTGACAGGGTCTGAATGCATTTAACCGGTGTAATGTAGGCCGTGTAAGGTGAACGCGCTATATCGAGAAAACCCAGAGAAATGCTGGCTAACCGATGAGAGTAAAAAAAATATGAAATCTGACACGGACTGCGTCTCCCCAACTCACCCAGACAATGGGACACTTTCTGTGCAGCAATAACAAGCTACACTGGGGACTTAACCGTCACGAAAATAAGACCATCTGCAATACAGCAGCAAGCGGCTACAGCGGGATTCATGTAACTATGTGTGACTGGACAGCAAGGATGGTCTATTTGGGGTTTAAATTAAACATTTAATACAAAAACACAAAAAGAAGGAAAAAAGAAAATAATAATAATAATAATAATAATAATAATAATAATAATAATAATAATAATAATAATCGAGAATTCTGTAAAGATACCCAGCGTGCAGAGTCTGGAAGCCAGTATCTTAACCAAGGTGCCTGGTATTCGATCTCTGTCCATGGTCCTGAAACGAGCGCTTTGCACAACAAGGTTGCAAATCAAGGTCCAGGGTGCCGAGGACTTCGCTACACACGTTCTTTTTGGTTCTCATCTTTAAATTATCCCAATCTGCTGCGATCTGAAATAAGAAACAGGAGATTTGCTCACCCTGGAAGAGCGATATCCACACAGGAGTTCCTCTAGTCAGTGCGCACAGCAACCCTTTTGGTTCTTCCAAGAACTGGCAAAAATGTACCGGCTAAACGCACTTGGGATCTACCTGTGGGAGACAATATTATTTTTCAGGTAAGTCTTACTTAACTGTCAAGTTCGTGTTAGCAAAATGCATGAAAATAATAATAATAATAATAATAATAATAATAATAATAATAATAATAATAATAATAATAATAATAATGCTGAGCACATTCTCCAAGCGTTTAAAGAATGCTTTAATAATAATAATTTATCCTAACAAAATGTCGAGAAAATGGTGTTGCTATTTAACCAGCATCTAATAATGTTTATCTTCCCTTGGCTATGTATTGCTGACGTGTATCTCCATTAAAATAGTTAATTACTGTCTTTACGGGTTGTTCTGCACTATGACTGTAATTAGTTGATTTAGATACTGACTGCAGTGCTGAATTCCTTAGCTTGGCTGAGTTTGAGCAAACAGCGAAAACTAGTGGTGGAGAATGTTTTACCATGGACAAAAGTAATGCTTTATCAAACTTCACTATCAATAGCAACGTGTTATAATTTAATATTCCGCAAAGTGTCGGTGGTGCTTTCACCGCAATGGTCATTTGTTTTTATCATGAAGGGTGTTGTGTCTTGTTTTTGAATTTAAGTTTATTGCGTATATAGATAGCTTGTTATGGAGTACTGCACTGCAATCATACGCATAGATCAATTCACCAATATGAGTGAAAACGTTATGCATTTCTATTGATGCAGGTTGAGCATACTGTGTTTAATGAAATTTGTTTTGTACAGACGATAGACTCGATTCACAACGTAGCAAATGTGCATGTTTGAACATTTCAAGGCATATGGTCGTACCAGGGCATTTTACATTATGGTTCATGGCTTAGGGTATAAACCAGACAGTAAATGGGTTAGCAGCTACAATGATACTCATCAGGAGGACACTCATTCCTACATCTCTTAATAAAGTTACCTATATTATTATTATTATTATTATTATTATTATTATTATTATTATTATTAAAATATACAATGCCTTCATCTTCTGTTTTTTATATATCTGGTAATTTGAGGAATGCAGAGATCAGCTATAAAACATGAAATTGAAATGTTTATTGTATGTTTTTTTCTTGTAACAAAAGCAGTGCATTGTGATTTATATTCTTTGTGTTGTGAATATACAGAGTCCTATCCTGAATCACATAATCAGGATGCAGTATTTGACTTTGCTAGTCCTAGGCTCTGAGGCCAGACCCTCAATTTCAATTATAAGGTGCCTTTGTCAAATCTTCTAGATAATAGCCATGTAGTTATGTATGCACTGCTTACCATTTGTATATATTTTTAATAAAATATAGAGGACCGTGTGTGTGTGTGCGTGCGTGCGTGCGTGCGTGTGTGCGTGCGTGCGTGCGTGTGTATGTATGTATGTATGTATGTGTGTATATATATATATATATATATATATATATATATATATATATATATATATATATATATATAGTCAGTGGAGTCCTGCCCTGTTGCATTTAATCAATCATTGTTATTTTGCTTAAATTTGAGTTGTCAGTCATTATTTCGTATTCTGACCACACCGTTTAGTTAATGAAGTTGGATCAGGATATTGCACCGTCTAAGTTCTCAGTGCTGAACACTGCACAATTTGCCCTAATTGAAATCTCCCCTCCAATCCATTTTGGCCCGGACCTCATTTTGAATGCAGATTTATAACCAGACATTGATCACACTGTCAATGGGAATGCAGCTGGTGCATACAGATTGTATACAAACTGCTAATGTATCTTGAATATTCCCTCATGAAACATTATATTCTATTTCATTATTTGTAGTATGAAGATTTATTAGACACAGACATGCTATACTTTTAGAAACACACATTTTGTTGTATATAATTTGTAACAATAAATCCTATCTATCTCAATTAACTGTATCCATAGTGAAACGGTTTGTTTGTGATGGCTGTGGAAATTAAGTTGCCACTTGCTAAGGTGAAAAATCATCATTATTTATTTATTAAATTCAGGATGTTACAGTCTTGAATAGGATTGGAGTTTATCTACAGATTTCCTCTATTTTTATTAGCTTTACATCCCTCAAAATACCTTTGTTCATTGTTTGTTTTGAACAGCCTAGATACATTATTATCTTGTGATTCATTTACTGCAATACTACAACAACTACTACTACTACTACTACTACTACTACTACTAAAAGAAGAAGAAGAAGAAGAAGAATTTTCATGCTAACACTGCCATTTTAATCAAAAAAGTGACAGTTTATTTTAGCAAGTGTGCTTGGCTGCTGAAACACCCACACAACTATTTGAAAACACTTGACTCAGATCATTTTGAGGAGAGCAGTTTAATTAATGAATCGCTTATCTCACAATTAACCCAGGAGCACCAACAAGAGACAAAGACAATGGGCAGATTAACAACTGAGTACGTTCCCTAATGATATTTTAAGACTAGGTCACATGCTACCTGACCATGCTGTGGACTAGTTAACAGCAACACCCCTGGAATCAGGTGAACGATGGTTTCCACATTCAATGCTTGTTGAATCATAACTGCACAGTTACATTTAGTCAGATAGTATTTATATTTATGTGTGTGTGTGTACGTGTGCGTGTGCGTGTGCGTGTGTGTGCGTGTGTGTGTGTGTGTGTGCGTGTGTGTGTGTAAAGTGCATGGGCTTGGTAACCCTGTAGAGATGATTATTACGATGAGATATACTCAGACTCAGAAAGGACCCTTCAACCCTTAAACCTGTCTATTAGCTGTGCTGGCATTCTCCTTATTGCTTTCTGTTACTTGAGAGATTAAAGAATGATAGAATTAAAACTCACTAGATTAGGGTTTAAAATGTCTCTTTTTATTCCCCTTGTGATTAAGAGCATATTACAGATACCCCAGATACTACCCAGATACTACCTAGATACTCCAAACAGTTTACTTGTTGGATGGCTTTCAAAATGATTTCAGGTCTGCCACTGATTGGTCCTGGGAGGCTTGGTGATTCCACTCTGGGCCTTTCATTGGCTCCAGGCGCTGTCATGGAAACAATACAGGCCTGGCAGACATGCTTTCCTAATAGAGTATCAGTGCACTAGAGTAGCCATTTTGAAAATAACTTTGAACCAGACTTTAAAGGTATAAGTGTAAAAAGTTGCCAGGATGTAACAATGTTGCACACGTGTCTTTTGAGCAGGTATCCCTGCTCCTTGAATCACATGACCTTAATGCTTGTCTCATTTACTATGTTTACTTGCTCAAGAAATCAATCCATTTGGAGTTGATTGCTTTGAATCAAACATTCCAAACAGAATCATCTGCTTGTTTGAGTGGGCTTGACCTCGCTGGGTTTGATCACTGTCTGTCTGTCTGTAAGTCAATGACTTGAGTATTCTTGCTACCCAGTTCAAGATGCCATACACCAGTGGTTCCAGTTGTTGCTTTACTTGTGTTTTTACTTCACTTTGGAATATGCAATACTATAGATTTAAAAAAATGCTGCAGCTTTTTGGTACCTAATTACTTCATGTGGTATGGTTCAAACTAATGTGTCCTTTAAACTGATTTATATATTACAGAATGCAAGTCAGTGATGTAATTTGCATAACAAACTCACCGTTGTGCAATGTACAGCAAGTCTATTATATTGTGACTGGATTGCATGACAGAATCCTCTAACAAATCATGTCTACCATAAACTACACAACAGCACATCGAATATCAACTGGAAACACATGCTGTGTGTGTGCACACACTTTTGTATCAATGGGCTGTGTTGAGAAAACACAGAACTACTGTAGTACAATATGCAATTGCAATGAATGAGTATTGGGGGAAAAAACAATATATCTTCTCCATTACAATCAGTTGTAGGCAAGTACATTCTTAGCATCTGCTGAATGATAGTACATTATTGATCAGTGGAGACAAAGACAGTTTATTGTACAAATAAATTAGTGTATTACTGATGATCCCTTCATAGTCTAGCCTTTATAAATCACATATGAGAAACCAATCGTTGAAAACTCCATTACTGAGCATTCTGTTCAGTGATGTCATCCCATGCATAGAACACGACATCAGAGTTTGAACGTTTAAAAAAGGCTTTTTATTGATTGATTTATGTATTTATTTGTTCATGTATTGTTTTGAATTCATATTTAAGTATAAACAGATAACAAATCTACCTATGATACAATATGAAGAACAAAAATTCTGAATTATATCTGTTAAATAAAGAGACATCAAACACACAACATTCTCTAGAACTATTCCTCTCAGTTAAGCTGAGGGAACACAAACCAGTTTTTCAGGAACAGTGGCTTGAAACCTGATTCTAGGAGACTGTGTGACCTAGTTTGAGACAACTTTCCTGTATCAAACTCCAAGTCTCCCCTGGTGTGCCATGCAGTGGCCTGAAATCTAGTCTCCTGAAACCAAGTTCTAAGCTGCAAAGTGGCTTTGTGAGATAAAATCATCTGTAACACTTTAGTTAAGGATCCGTAGTAAATATTTAATAGTGCATCTATAAACATGGTCATACATAATTAATAATGCTGCTATAAATGTTTTGATGCACCATTTGTTTATGAACATTATCAATAGCAGTAAACTATAGCAAGTGTTTTAAAGCATTAAGCTTTCCCCTGTAATTGTATCATTCACGTGTTATCGTCATATACTGGTATTCTTTCTTGCTCCAAAAGCAGAAGGGTTCTGTCCAATAGATTGTTGTTAATTTAAAATAGTAAAGAAAATAAAAAAAAATCAGTGCATGTGCTGGAAGCATTGAGAACTTTCTTTTTGTATTCTTCTAAGAAGCAGAAGGGAAGGGTGTGTTGAGTGTAAATCCTCATGAGGAATGCTTACATTGGTCTTCTTTTATCTGAAGGGCTGTGATTGTAATAGGAGCTAACAGGTTTCCACTTTGAAAGGTACCATATATACTGTCTGGGGTCTTATACCTTCACACAATGAGACATACGCTCTGTGTCCACTGTGAAATGACATATCACACTTGAACTGATAACTTAAATTGTCACATGTGGGTTTTTTTTCACTTTAAGCTGCATAATTTTTTATACAGAAAAATAAAAATAACTCTTAAAGGTTTGGTCACTTTAAATGCTAAGTATCAGATTTTATAAGGAAACCTCTCCTGATATTGACATGTATTGAAATATAGATACTTTACCATGCCTTTAATTGGGATTCCAGTCGGTCTGTATCGGGCCAGTTGAAGTATCGACAGAGCCGCATGGGTGACGGACAAACACTGGTGCCTGTGATCCTACTGTACATTAGCTGGTAACACTATACATGAAGTGTCTCGAATTACTGTGTATTTACATAGTACTGACTTAGTAAATACATGTGTACTTGCAATGCATGGTTAACAATTAGAAATGCTTTTGTGGAAAGCATGGTACAGTAAATGGCAAGTTTATATATCAATATATATATATATTAAAAATATTTTATTTTTCTCTTTTTTATTTGCAGTTTGGCAGCATCAAAGGAAGCAGCAGCTCGTAAACCCACCACCCCCATGTCCCCCTCTGAGTTTTTGGACAACCTCATGGGCAAAGTGTCAGGCTATGATGCAAGAATCAGACCCAATTTCAAAGGTAGGAATAACTCCACAAGCACCTCCAGGTACCAAACAGGGCTGCAGCCAGACCTCCAAACACTGCGCCCCCTGGGGACACAAGGCCAGAAAATAAGAGAAAGAAGCCTGGGAATACAGATTGTAACGGGCAGATTCTGCATCTGTGAACCTTTGGTGTCTTTTCAGACAGCTGTGATTGTATTCAAGAAAGCCTCATTATTGTGATATGAGGTTTCTCAACTCCTGGTGCTGAGAAGCGCACATCATCAAATTAGCACCTGCTCTGCTAATTTGATGGTATGGCACCAAAACAGCAACAAAAATGCCTGAAGCTAAGAGTGTCCCAGCATGGAGAGAAATTACACTGATCATCATTGATGCTGAATATGGGAAGCTTTTTTAATTTCTTATAATTTGGATTCCCCACGTAGTGAGAAGCTGTCTTCTAATCGGTAACAGTCAAACACACGTGTAGCAATATGTTGGGGGGGGGGGGGGGGGGTTCAGTCTGTACTCACACTGCAGTCCAGGTTTCTGCGATCTCATTAGTATTAAATGCTACTTCAATAAATATGACTTATTTTATTTGGGGTAGTAGATAATTCTATTAAAAAGAATACAACAATGAGCTGATAAAGTAGATAATGCTGATTGGGGTTTTCAATGGCACTCTTCTCCCTTGTGCGGTCTGCCAGGTTCCCTTTAAACTAGCCCGTGGTCATATATGGACTGGAGCTGAAACAGTTAGGCTCTCCTTCTCTAACCTTGTCAATGTACATCAGCACCAGATTGAAAAGCACTGCCATGGACAGTTTCTTCAGAACGTTCCATGAAAACTTTACTGTTGCGGGCTGGTTTTTAGTTTATTTTTAGTTTTTTTTTTTGGTGTCTTTCTTTCACAATGTGAAGTTGTTCTGAAGCTGACACAATGAATGACAGCGATGGATTTACTACCATTTCATTTGTAAATATACAGTGCACTGCAGTATACTGAGCGCTTTTATTTGCTTGTTTCTAGATCATTGATCTTCTCCACTCATGTATTTATCAAAAGAACATAAACAGGACATCATGTTGTTCTGGGACAACAGTACAGTGTTAGAGATTTTGATCATCAAATAACTTTACTGTACATGGATAGAAATTCCAATTATAAACTAGATGCACGAAAAAAAGAAAAACGTGGTTATGTAAGACTTACTCAGCTGAACTTAATCATAGAGGCTGTATGACTTTTCATAATTTAATAATCGATTCCCTACACATTCAGTATTCTTTCTTTGAAATAACAACCTCATTTATTTGTGCGTTTGAATCTATCAAGGGTCAAACACTGGTCCTTTTTTCAACCTCTATAGCCACATTGGTTTTTTTTTAAATAACACGTTTTAAAGATGATAGTTTAGGATATTATATCAGCTTCTTTAACATGTTAAAGTTTGCATCATGCCAGTTCCTCTAGTCCCTTCCTTTGGCACCAGCAAGCAGAAGGCGATTTCCCCTCATATTGTCTTTATCATTGAAACCAAATATTCCCCTGAGTCTAGTGAACTAGTTTTTAGATCCGAGGCTCCTGTAGGTGTGTTGGAGGGACACCATGCTCTCATTGCAAGAAAACATGTGAAAGTTAAACAATTAAGCTGTGAGGAGGTAAGAAAACCTTTTTTTTTTACAGGAATTACATTTTGATCAATTGCAATTTTTAGCAAATCTTGGTATTTGTATTTTCATGCATTTACAGACAACATAATCAAATAATCTTCAATAATGTATATATATATGTATATATATAATGATATCGCAAAAGTCTACCGGAAGCCATAATAGTAGTACAGTATTTATGTATTCAGTTTTTCATTAAGTATATGGAAAACTACAAAGCGGTGTGTAATTCAATATGTTAACATACCATTATTCAGCAGGTTTCATTCGACTTGATGAAGCAACATTTGTTAATTCTATAGCGTGATGCAAAGCTTTTGGCCATAGCTGTATGTCAGTGAACGTACCTAACTATAGATGAATGCAATGAACAGACAACAAGGGGTTGCATCTGCATATACATTTTTTTAATCACCCAATCTGAATCTTAGATGAATCTCTATGATAGTGCAGAAAGAGGCCAGTTAACCAGCACCCAACCATAACAATACAACCAAAAGAGAGCCTAAAACTGTATTTAAAGTGTACTCGTACATTAGCACTGGGATATTTGAACAGTATTAGCTGATTTCAACAGTAAGAACTGGCCAATGCAAAATTCTACCAAATACTATTGCCACAGCCCATGCAATTGTCTCAGTACAGCAACAATGCCATATTATCAGGTATTTGCATTTGGTATGGTGTCTCTCCAGCTCTCATTACATAAGCCCAGTTGCTGAAGTTTTCAACATGCACACGTACTAGAGAATCATTTTCTGTGGCTTAAATTTGAATAAATCCTCCGCTAATGCAAATGCAGCCTCCAGTCTTTTCAGATGCCCATGAAAAAAGAATGAGAAAACGCTATTAAAATGCTATTATGTAGTCTTGATGGATTAGTGTTGTGATCCTACCCTGAAAAGTTGTCATTAAACATTCAGATATAACAGGAACATTTCTGTAAGCCAAACTGCTTCCCACTGCGTTCATGCCAAACCAACTGATATACTATCTGGTTATACGACACGTTGTTTATTAGTCTATATCCTACATTCTAAACCAGTGCTAAAAATAAAATGTGTGCAGCTTGTATCTCCCACTGGTACTAGGGAGATGTTTCATTGTTTTTAATGAACACAAGCTAACCAGACTGGATAGCATTAATTATCAATATACACAACGCCACCAATGTACTTAAATTGGGTCACTTTCTCAAAATTTGTGAGGAAAGATGAATAATTCATAGGGGAGTTCATTACAGGCTTTCCTTGAAAGTGCCATCACCTAACACAGCAACCAGGCTTTCAATGAATCAAAATGAACCAGTGTCTTTATTGCAAACCCCTCACTACAGTTCTTTCCCCAGCCAATACCTCAATCATTGAAAAACCCCACCTGAACTGTATAATAAATGTGAATTCATTTCTTTCAGGTAACCCTACTCGCAAAAAAAATGGGTTGTCTCTCCATACCCCCATCGTACTCATCCTGGAAACACCCTCCTCTCATCTCATCATCTTCCCAACATCCTGTCTTCTTCATCGTCATGTTTTGTTTGGCCGAGCAGCTTCTGAGTCACAGATTAGCCGTTGTTTATCTTCCCCTGGGATCTTCATTAAGTAATTAAATGGAACAAATTTGGAAATGTTTTGGTGAGTGAGCTTTATTGAATCCTGAGTGAATCGTTTTCGTCTAGTCCACTCTAAACTCACGTGTATTCTGATTAACCCTGAGCTACCTGTTTAACAAACCAGCATGCTCCACATTTACAGCATTAAGAAACAGCTCAGGTGGACTTCAGAATCCATCTTGACTTGTTCCTTGCTGTTGGGAAGAAGAACTAGGCAAGAAGAAATACACATTCAATGAAACAACACACGTGTGGGATGAAAACAAACTCAGGATTTCACTTCATGTCTTGGTTCTTTCCCCCAGGTGTTTGTTAGTCATTCCCCACTACCTCGCGACATGGACCATGAACAGCAATGACCCTGTCCTTGTACTGCACATTGTATTAGGGTAGACTTACCAAACTGGAAGGTTATTAGTTACAGCATATATGCACCTATTAAATGTGCAGGCATTATATGCTGACATGAGCATTATATCAGTGCAGTGCACGGTTGCAAAGGCTTACCGTGCTGCTGTTGTATTTACAGTTATTATAATCCCTAAAGGTATAATCGAGGTTACTGACCCCTGAACAGTGTTTTGATAGGACTTTTTTTTTTATCAACCTGAAAAGCAATGGAGGTTGAGCATTGTAAAAAGAAGAATGCTAACCTGGCTGTTTAGTATTGTGGACTCTGTTTTAATTTGAGTAACGCCAGAACGCGTCAACATATTATATTCTTGTAACAACCCCTGGGGTTAAATTTGAATTTTGGTGCTGCCACTAACCTTATAGTGCGTATGGCTTTTTAATGCAGTAATCTGACACCTTTTTAAAGCTCAGCCATTAGAAAATGTATTCCCAGTTTGTGCCTTTTTTTAAATCTGTGTACCTCACAACTGAATATACACCTCCCTTGCATTTTTAAAGTGCTTTCATTTTGACAGGTGTTAGAGAACAGCAGCATTAGCGTTTTTTACCTGCTCTGCAGCAGATGCACCTGAACAGTTGGCCCCCGTGCTTGAAGCTGCCCTTGCATTTATTTCTTGCTAGTGTGCATACTCGTGGGAGGTTGTTCTGGAGTCAGGGTCCTGTTTTCTATTTTCCTCTGTCTTGCTCTTTTGTCCCCTCAAGGCCCAACACAGTTACTTTTAAGCTGGTACAAGAGTGTTTAAGGAAAACTTCAAATGAATGGAATAAACCAAGCGCAGGTGAATCTGCTTTTTTTGTATTTGATTCATGATAATGATAATAATGTTCAAAAAATCTCTCATCATTTAACATTTAACAAGTCAATTGTGGTCCCTAGTCTTATGGTCTTCTCTGTGCTGTGGTTTATATACCTTCCAGATTTCAAATAAAATGTTTAGGCAGATGGAGTTTCCAATTCACTCGATGTTCACCCCTTCTCTCTTCCTCGTGTTGAATGGTTGTAGCTGCTGACGAGGGACAGCAGGTTAACAAGAGGAGTGCAATGATATTATGTGTGCCATACACCTTCAGGCTACAGGTTTCATTTCAACCTATTTATTGATCAGATGACTTTGCAAGAGACCAAGAAATCACCCCTAGGCCAGCAATGATCAAAGGTCTCATGACTGTTCATAGTCTTTAGGATGCTTGTTCCAGCCATCAGAGCCCAGTAGAGTTAATATTACAAATCAGATCTCAGGCTGTCTCTGTCCAGTCATGGACTAAACAAGGCTCTCTTAGGAGAGCACATATTCCAGGGCTCAGCTGAGGCCAATTCAATGTGGGTTAAAACTTGCTATATGTATTCTGACCAACGTATTTGTGTGTGTAGAATTAATTTAACTTTTCCATCCATGCACAGAATATTTATCAGTGCAATAAAAAGGAGAAATGGGATTGGCAGCGGCCTACAGATATAGAGGAGAATGGTTTCAATATTTAATGCTTGAGAACCATTATAAGTCATGCTGAAATCTGCTGCATTGCAATTGTATTCAATATGATTTAATTTCTGATTAACATCAATGACATTTTCCCTCTCAGGGCATTTCCACTTCACATTAAAGTGAGAGTCATTACAATGTGCCGGTTGCCAGTTGGATATTAGATCATAAACATAACAGATCCAAATAATAAAGAGAAGAGTATCAGGAGACTTGGAGCTTGTACCGTGTGTGTGTGTGTGTGTGTGTGTGTGTGTGTGTGTGTGTATGTGTCAGTGTGTGTGTGTGTGTTTTATTTGTAAATTAAAAAAAAATCAGAAGTCTTAACCGATCTGCTTGCATGTCTAGTATTGAGTAAAAAAGAAAAGAAAAATAATTGCTATTCTGAATTGCTTTAGGTTCTCTGACGAGCTCCACTCCCTGGCCCGAGACAGTGGCATGCAGACACACTAAAGGGCAGTACTTGGGTGCGCTGAGTCACCATGCGACTGTAATGAGCCCAGGATTTTTATAATGTGAAAATGGGAATCGAGCTGCAGTGGCCGGCCAAGCAATTGTTTCCCCCTATGTTTTGCGTCACTCGTTACAGAGAATGTCAGAAAATGACAAATTATTAAATGAATACACCTCGGCTCCTTCAGAAAAGAAAACAGCTTAAAAATGAAATCAACAAATCAGCCTGTGGAAATAGAGTTCAAGTTTTGCCTGCTTGTATTTGGAGGCTTTTATCAAGACTACAACAAAACTAAGCAATGTTATTGCACATGATTTTTGCAACAGATGTGTCTGAATAGATTGTCTGACCACATTAATGAATATCAGGCCATTTCCACCCATCCTACTGCTTTGCAAACAACAGCCCTGCATTCTTCTTTCTGTGTCTCAAGGGTTATATAACTCTGTGGCAGGGTAGAGTCACGACCAAGGCTGCTTACCGACAGGAAAGAGACCCAGAGGCAGAAAGCTGCAGTTTTACACGCAAAGCACACTTTAATTAACAAAACTCAAATCAAACAAAGAAACAACAGCACAGACAGTTACAGCACACAATACACCACACAGTTCACAAACTCACACTAAACTCCTCCTCTAAAAAAGGGTTTTGCTTCCTTTATATACATGTGGCCATTCTGACAAATTAATTAATCTTTATTTAAACCCAATACCCAAAACCACACGCACACGCACGCACACACACACACACACACACACACACTATTTATACATGCAGGGCTTCTGCTTTGCCACAAACTCTTTCATAGAAATCGATGGAAGAGTCATTATTCTGCTGAGGCAGCAAAATCAGCAGTTGAGTAAAATGGGTCATGTTTTTTTGCAGTTGTCCTACATTTTTTGTTGCATTTCTCTGTGGTTGTAACTCAAAGCTTTAAACCACCAAAGAGCAAAAAAATAAAACAAAAGCCAGGCAACATACCAATGAAGTGTTCTTGAAGTCGAGAAGAAAATTCAGCTTTAACCTTAAAATGCATTTTAAAACATCTACTGACTCCCCTGTGTCATGAAAAAAATATATATATATTTTAATTCAAAACTAAAACTTTGAGAAGAATAACACAATAAAGGGATATTAAAATATCAAAAGTGAAACAGGGCAATTTCAGAAGATTGTTTTATATGAAGAAAAAAATCAATATTCTAACACCAATATCAGGTTATTTCTCTTGGTAATGTTCACAAAGCAATTTAGTTCTGGAGAAGAATATTTATTTGCTAAATTAGCTGTGTGTGTGTGTGTGTGTGTGTGTGTGTGTGTGTGTGTGTATAATTTTTCTTTCTCTGTTTTTTTTATAGGACCTCCAGTAAATGTCACATGCAACATCTTTATCAACAGTTTTGGCTCCATAGCTGAAACCACTATGGTGAGTTCAATGAAAACATTATCACATGCAGAAAGCCATTGCACTTGGTGCTAATGCAGCACTGGGATTCTGGGTTGAAATCCAAGCTCAACATGTATCCTGTATATAACCCTTTGGTGGTGGTAATAAAGGCTTGACCTCTGTATTCAAGTTGGTATAACGTTAATTTAAGTATGCGTTATAATACCATTAATGGTTATATTTGGTTTAAATCCCGGTTCAGCCACTGACACACTGTGTGTGACCCTGAGCAAGTCACTTAACCTCCTTGAGCTCCGTCCTTCCGATGAGATGTAAAACCAAGGTCCTATTGTAAGTGATTCTGCAGCAACAGCTGCTGATGCATAATTCACCCCCTAGTCTCTGTAAGTCACTTTGGATAGCTATAAACAGGTTATTACATATGTCATTAACAGTTATAGATACAGTGCCTTGCGAAAGTATTCGGCCCCCTTGAACTTTGCGACCTTTTGCCACATTTCAGGCTTCAAACATAAAGATATGAAACTGTAATTTTTTGTGAAGAATCAACAACAAGTGGGACACAATCATGAAGTGGAACGAAATTTATTGGATATTTCAAACTTTTTTAACAAATAAAAAACTGAAAAATTGGGCGTGCAAAATTATTCAGCCCCCTTAAGTTAATACTTTGTAGCGCCACCTTTTGCTGCGATTACAGCTGTAAGTCGCTTGGGGTATGTCTCTATCAGTTTTGCACATCGAGAGACTGAAATTTTTGCCCATTCCTCCTTGCAAAACAGCTCGAGCTCAGTGAGGTTGGATGGAGAGCATTTGTGAACAGCAGTTTTCAGTTCTTTCCACAGATTCTCGATTGGATTCAGGTCTGGACTTTGACTTGGCCATTCTAACACCTGGATATGTTTATTTGTGAACCATTCCATTGTAGATTTTGCTTTATGTTTTGGATCATTGTCTTGTTGGAAGACAAATCTCCGTCCCAGTCTCAGGTCTTTTGCAGACTCCATCAGGTTTTCTTCCAGAATGGTCCTGTATTTGGCTCCATCCATCTTCCCATCAATTTTAACCATCTTCCCTGTCCCTGCTGAAGAAAAGCAGGCCCAAACCATGATGCTGCCACCACCATGTTTGACAGTGGGGATGGTGTGTTCAGGGTGATGAGCTGTGTTGCTTTTACGCCAAACATAACGTTTTGCATTGTTGCCAAAAAGTTCGATTTTGGTTTCATCTGACCAGAGCACCTTCTTCCACATGTTTGGTGTGTCTCCCAGGTGGCTGGTGGCAAACTGTAAACAACACTTTTTATGGATATCTTTAAGAAATGGCTTTCTTCTTGCCACTCTTCCATAAAGGCCAGATTTGTGCAGTATACGACTGATTGTTGTCCTATGGACAGAGTCTCCCACCTCAGCTGTAGATCTCTGCAGTTCATCCAGAGTGATCATGGGCCTCTTGGCTGCATCTCTGATCAGTCTTCTCCTTGTATGAGCTGAAAGTTTAGAGGGACGGCCAGGTCTTGGTAGATTTGCAGTGGTCTGATACTCCTTCCATTTCAATATTATCGCTTGCACAGTGCTCCTTGGGATGTTTAAAGCTTGGGAAATCTTTTTGTATCCAAATCAGGCTTTAAACTTCTCCACAACAGTATCTCGGACCTGCCTGGTGTGTTCCTTGTTCTTCATGATGCTCTCTGCGCTTTAAACGGACCTCTGAGACTATCACAGTGCAGGTGCATTTATACGGAGACTTGATTACACACAGGTGGATTCTATTTATCATCATTAGTCATTTAGGTCAACATTGGATCATTCAGAGATCCTCACTGAACTTCTGGAGAGAGTTTGCTGCACTGAAAGTAAAGGGGCTGAATAATTTTGCACGCCCAATTTTTCAGTTTTTTATTTGTTAAAAAAGTTTGAAATATCCAATAAATTTCGTTCCACTTCATGATTGTGTCCCACTTGTTGTTGATTCTTCACAAAAAATTACAGTTTCATATCTTTATGTTTGAAGCCTGAAATGTGGCAAAAGGTCGCAAAGTTCAAGGGGGCCGAATACTTTCGCAAGGCACTGTAGTTCTAGATAATAACACACTACTGCAATTAACTTTTGACTGTTTTACTTTAGCATTTTAGATGAATGTAATAATATATATATATATATATATATATATATATTTTACTGATCAGTGGCTATTTAGATCAAATCAAGTTTGGAACAAGCCTGAAAATGCTAGACTCTCCCAGGGCACAATCGATTTCATACAAACATTTCTTAATTACTTTTATTCTGAATAGGTGATTTGAGTGTACTAAGGTAATTGTCGCTTGCATTGAGAAAGCATCCTTAAGTGAGCACTAACACTCAAGTATTGTTTCTAAATAAAACACTTCACCTGAAGTGTCTCTAATTACTGTGTATTTACATAGTAGTTACATAGTAAACACATGTGTACTGACTTACAATGTTATTATGCATAGTTACAATGTACTTAATGTGTACATCTTTTTGCACGATATATGTAAGTACACAATTGTATCAGAAATGGGGCAGGGAACTAAAGTGGAGACAGTCAAGGAACATGGCAAACACATATCCGCTTCATGCTACACATGAGTAAAGCGCTTTCAAAAATACTGCAGCCTGCAAATTGAGTTCATGCACAACAAATGCAACATTTTCCACTCTTTTACCCCGATACATCCTGTGCAATTGATCCCAGTTACTACCGCTCTCCTGAACTACAGAACAAGAGAAAAAAGAAAAAGCAAAGGAAATCAATAAATCCTCAGTTTATGAGGCTATCGGTAAGCGCTGTTGAGGACAATGTTTTAGCAAGCGGAGATGCTACAGCTTCATGGTACTATTGGGATCAAGTAATCTCCCCGGCCTCTTGCTATCCTAATTGTTTACCCTGTTTTAAAGGTATGAGGCCCAGGATAGCAGAAAACAGCTATTTAATTAGTTTGCTGGCCAAAGCATAGATCCCAAACTCTGAGCAAGAACATTAGCAGCCCTGTCATTCGTCACCAGAGTTAGTCTCTCCAGTCAAAAAAAAAACAGCAGCAAACTTTTCAAATCCTTAGCAGTCGGGAGCAGTTCTGGCCCTCAGCTTGAATTGCATTAATTAAGCTGTTTTATATATAGGTCTTTAACTCTGTGTCTAAAGAAGAAAAAAGATTTTTCCAGATATTGATGAGTATAACTGATCGACTCCACATCATTTCCTGCAGACTTTTAGTGTCTTCTTCAACAGCCCCAAAACTAAAGATACTTCTAAATACACTGAAGCTGATTTTATCTGCTTTTTATCTGCTTTTTAACTCTTTCCAAAATCCCCAGAACTAGTGCTGCTATGTACTGTAGGTCATTGCAGTGAAACATCCCTGTGAAAGTAGGCATTGTCCCATTTCACTGTACTCACCTGCTGTTTCTACCCATGATTTCAGGATTACAGAGTCAATATTTTCCTGAGACAGGAGTGGAATGACCCGCGGTTAGCCTACAGCGAATACCCAGATGGCTCTCTGGATCTGGACCCTTCTATGTTGGACTCCATTTGGAAACCAGATTTGTTTTTTGCCAATGAGAAGGGAGCCAATTTCCATGAGGTGACCACTGACAACAAGCTGCTTCGGATTTTTAAAAATGGAAACGTGCTATACAGCATCAGGTGAGTTGACAGACAAAGGGGAATGGGAGCCCAAGTTTAGACCCTTTCTCAACACACTACAGCTACTGCTGTTGCTGCTGCCATGATTTTATGTACTGTGTATTTACTGTGGGTTTTCTCTATACTTTGCCATGCTTTCACCGTGGTATAAAATACAAATTAGTGAGCGCTCTTCATGTCAATCAAGGCTTCCCAGGGTGGTTCCCGTTAAAAAAAGTTCAACATTACAGAGCTTGAGGTTCTGTTCAGTCCAGCTATGTAGACTTAAAAGTGTTGGCTTTCCTGATCTCAATTACAATTACATTTATTAAATTCATTTATAAGTGGAGTCCTAAAACACTGCCCCTACCGCTACCACTAGGAACAATATTAAAATCTTTAAAGCCATAAATCTTTTTTTAAGACGCATCATTCCTAATTGTGTCAAAATGTGTCGCATTGATTGCTGAGTAGCGAGCCTGGACTCCGCTCTGTTTCCAATACAGCACATGACAGTTATTGAAAAGAAGCGCAGCAAATCACTGGGTCACATTAACATTCAGAGTGAGTTTTTAAGGATTTTTCGATTTTTCAAGAGAGAATCAATGGCTCTAATACCACGATGCAGTAAACTCCTATCAACAAGGAGCCAGGCTGAAACTAAAGTCGTCTTCAGGGGACCTTTAGCTATGAAGATTTTTTTTTTTTTAATTTAATACAGAAAGAAGATAAGAAAGTACAATAGGAGCCCTTCAATGAAGTGCATGCAGTAAAGTTTTAGACAAAAACAGGAAGCTGCAAACATGATAACTTAGTATCCAGATAATGAAATGGTAAATTTTGGTCCTTCCTACTGCGTTTTTTTTTTTTTTTTATAAGACCTGGGACTGACGTTTAACTAGCTATTCCAGTGAAGCATGAGAACACTATTGGATACTGATAAATGTGTTTGCCTCACTCAGAATCAACTCTGTGCTGTTAGGAAAGTCTTTTAAGTCCAAAAGTGCACATTCAAATCTGACAGCTGTGAAGTTTTACACACTGAATCAAGGCTATCCATAGTCCCCCGTATTCATCAGAAATTGAGTTTGAAGGGGAGTATTGTAAGATTTAAGCTTGTCTTAAACTAACTTCAGGGGTTGATATGAGACTAAATTCATCTGCAGGATAGGAATGCATAAGACACTTATCTCTGCAAATCTCCTAGGTGCTAACAAGGAGAGAAGAGTTTCACGCACTTTACATTTCCCACATTATCAATCTCCAGTATGTGAACACCCATATCACCCTATTAACCTTATAATTATCTCCTGTTTAAAAACAGAAGAAAGAGTAAGGCCCCATGTTGTTTGATATTGCTGAATTAATGGAAACTTGTAAAATGCTGGCAGCTACAAGGGACAGCTCAACGCTCCATCAGTAAGCAGCCAGTCTTGAACTTGGAAACCGTGGCCAGTGAGGAAATGAGCACGGCTTTTGCATTTGGGTCTGGTTTGTGTAAAACCAATATGTGTTGCATTATTTATATATATACAGAAGTCTAGAAACTCCTTTATGCCATATCATGTTTTTGCCTAGCTACAAAAATAAAAAGGCCTCATACCTTATTTTTTAAACCATTTATTTTCCCCATTTAAACACACACACAAACAACAATGTACATGCTTATATAACAGCAAAGTTCTGTATTTGAAATGTGCAAATCAAATGCTATTCAGTCAACCCTTGTAAAATGGTGCTGTGACATAGTCAAAAAATATAGCAAAGTCTAAAAAATCCCAAACTATGGTGAAGTTTATAGAGAAGTTGTGCATGCATATATAATAAGATGTATGTCATACTAATATAGAGCCTAAATTGTATAATTACAAAGTGTTTACAATTGAGTATGTCACTTTTAATTTAAAGAGTTGATACATGGTTTCCACATTTTGATAAAGCAGAAGTTGTTCAGTGTTTAGTAAATGAATCATACCATTATTCCAAGCATGGTACATTTTAGCAAGGCTATAGTTCTGGTTCTAATCTCAGTGAATTGACCCAGTGTTTTATAAAGGCCACACCTTCTTATCGGATTGTTTTGTTGTTGATAGGATAACCCTAATCCTTGCTTGTCCCATGGACCTGAAGAATTTCCCCATGGATGTGCAGACCTGCATCATGCAGCTGGAGAGCTGTGAGTAGCCGAGCCCATTATCTTTCAGCAGCAGCAGGGTATTTGTATCTTCCATTGTACTGAGATGGATGTACAGATCTCAGAAAGACAGCATGATGAAGAGGGCAATCATTCCAGAGCAGTTTCAACCAGCTGCAAGATCCACCTGGGAATTAGTGGAACAAGAGCTTTTCTTGATCATTTCACCATGTCATTACTGTATTTTTTATTTTATGCAGTCGGCATCAAGAATGCTTTGGCTCTGGGTAGTTCTTTCAACCAGGAACTGTGTTTTAAATCTTCCTTTTTTTAAATAATGTATTTTATCATAGTTTAAACTCTCGACACAAACATACATCTAGTATAATACTTTAAATTGTCTAAATATAGTGGGCATCACCTGCCTTAACAACTTTGTTTAGAAAATATTTTATGCAAAGTATGTTAAAGTGACATGGTCTTGAAATCTAAATGCTATATTAATGATGTATTTTAAACATAAGTTGGCAGTGTGTAAGTTTATTAGAATAAATTACGGTGGACTACTGTTTTTCTGCTGGCTGGTGGAGACAGCTTTGAAATTAGACAGCTTGGTTTAGAAGATATGAAAAGTGTTATCAGTCAGAATAGAATAATACGATTCTTCTGCTGCTGGTGGCTTAAGGGAGACCCCAAGGCCTCTGCTTTTTTTCTGCCTCCCCATTTGTTTTGACCACCAGATGCCACTGATGGTTTATAATAGCATTAATATCCCCCACAGCAGTCATTACTTGTAGATAATTAAGTACCCTTGTGTTCGGCTTGGGACATCGAATTGGTGCTGCGGTCAGTTATTTTACAGGTAATGACCACTGCGGAGGACATTAATGCTGAAGTGTTTCCTGTCAGAAGTGAAAGGCCCACACTAACTAGCCCCTCTCTCTGCCTCCCCGCGCCAGTCGGATACACCATGAACGACGTCATCTTCGAGTGGGATGAGAAGGGAGCCGTGCAGATTGCTGATGGGCTAACGTTACCTCAGTTTCTCCTGAAAGAAGAGAAAGACTTGCGGTACTGCACCAAGCACTACAACACAGGTCAGTACCTGCTGAAATCCACTCTCCTACCTTGATAAGATAGAGGTTCTTCAAAAACAATCGGAACGGTCAGCAAAAATTGATGTTCTAATACATTGGTCTCTGATTTTTTTATTCTTTTTTTTTTTTTTTTGAAGATATTTACTGTACAACCCTGATTATCTCAAGTTTGATTTAAGTTCACAGACGCACCTATGCTCTCTTGTCCTGTTGTGTATAAGCCTCTGCACATTTTGTATGCACAACATGATAACCAGCCCTCGCACAATATCTCTGGTATATACAACTGCATACAGTACAGTTCTCAGGAGGTGCATTCTAATTATTTCTGGAGGTCTCTGAATTGACAACGTCAGATTAACACTGTAGCACTAATAATCTGATTATCTGAACAAACCAATTTGATTGCCACCCCCTAATTAGTTTGGGTAGCCGAGGCGTTCCTATACTCTTTGCATTTCACTGCGTGCAGCTCCTTCCTTTGGAGCCTGTGCCTGTGCTGGTCGCTCTGCTGACTCTTACTGAGCCTCCAAAGAGCGTTAAAGTGTCCTCTCTCCCAGTCTTATCAGGCATAATGCTTTGTCATCTGAACTGGTTTCTGTACTGGTGTTCAGTAGGCAGTGTTAATTCAGCATGCTGAAATAAGGTACACTTTAAATAATGTGATCTATCTCCACGGGTTTGCCTACTGTCCTCTTTCATATGTTCATTTAGGTGTTATATTATAGATATGTCTATGAAAACATAATAATAATAATAATAATAATAATAATAATAATAATAATAATAATAATGTGTGGTTTTGTATTCTTTAAAGTAGTAAGGAGTTTATTTTCCAAATGCAGATGCGGTGTAATAGGTTGTATAGTCACATGAAGTTTCTACTGTGGTATAGTACATTGAGTAGCACAAACTGTTTGTCTACTTGACTTAGTTTCTTCTATTTGACCTTAGCACTCTGATTGAGCTGTGGGTGATCTGTGGATATAGCAATGGTTCTACAATAATGTGTTTCATATAGATTACTACATTAAAAGTATACAAAATTATACAAATTCAGGGTTAAAATAGCAATAAATACAGTTATAACATGTAGTTAACGTGCCCACGAATTGGAAAGGGAAGGTGTAGTGTTTGTGCAGCAGAGGTTTTTTTTTTTTTTTTGGTTGTTAATTTAATATGAAAACACATTCATTAATAGTGCAATAGTTATATACCCATGGTATTGAAAGAAGAAAGTTTTAAAAGCTATTTTAAATGTATGTGTCCCGGCCGGTTCTGAGCTTTGGATATCTGCTCACGCTAATTGCAAGATAATATCTCTCTGTACTCCCTGCCTGTCCCTCTTAGGGAAGTTTACCTGTATTGAGGCCCGTTTCCACCTGGAAAGGCAGATGGGTTACTACCTGATCCAGATGTACATCCCCAGCTTGCTGATCGTCATCCTGTCCTGGGTCTCCTTCTGGATCAACATGGACGCAGCGCCGGCCCGGGTGGGTCTGGGCATCACCACAGTGCTCACTATGACCACACAGAGCTCAGGCGCCAGGACCTCCCTGCCAAAGGTGCGCCATGTGTCTCAAAATACAACTGATGTCATTCTGTGCTTTATTATACTCATTTTGCACTCAAAAGTACAGCCCAAGTTATTTGAGCCTGTGTCATTTCTGTAAAGGTAGTGGGGTGGCTTGCGAAAGATGGAAAGGTGTGTCCGGCATTTTGTTTGTTGATACCTGGGTGATTTGTGTGCAGTACAAATTGAATAGCCTGAAGCGTGGTGCCTGTGCAGTTCAGCTGTCATGGGATAGGATTCCACTGTGGTGCCAAGCAGAGTGTCTGCACAGCGGGATTAAATCAAACCATCCAAGTGACACGCATATTGATATTAAAACCTGCAGACCTGCGACAGTCATTGTACAGCCCGCAAAAAAAATTGCATTTGTAAGATCACTGTTCAGGTGACGTTTGTCATTATCGCTTCATACATTGATGGGTTCTCAGCTATAGTCTGGACCAGCATTTCAGTGATGAAACTTGGGACCTCTGTAAACGAGTTCATCACTGGAACACTAGCAGTCTTGAAACCTGTATAAGCAACGGCATTCTCTGCTCTTCTTTTTAACAATGCCTCACTCTTGGTGCAGGTGTCCTATGTGAAGGCCATCGATATCTGGATGGCCGTGTGTCTGCTGTTCGTGTTCTCAGCCCTGTTGGAGTACGCTGCGGTGAACTTCCTCGCACGACAGCACAAGGAGCTGCTGCGTTTCCGCAGGAACAGGCGACACCACAAGGTAACCCAGCACTCCCGTCTCCATTCCAGTCTCCATGTGCCTCCTACGCACTATGCAGAGCTCCTCCCAGGGCAATTCAAACTGGATAAGGGGAAGAAAACTATGTAAATGTGCTTGAATGGGATCTTTTTTTCTGTCCATTGTGTTATTTTACAGATGCAAAGTAATTGATGGACAATGCAAAATAATACATTTACGTAGAAAAGGAATGCCAGGTGCTTGGCAGTGACATGAGTTTGGCCTCGTACTTTAGATTTTTGAACCCAATCTATGATTGAACTAAAGCGAAGGGATCTGGACACAGACAGGTCGGGACAGGACCGAATGCAATTCATTCAGTATAGATGCTTGTCTAAGCCTGGAAAATCCATAAGCTATTCCAACACATTTAATCAAAAGTTTTGCATTTCTGCACGTCTGCTATCAGATTCTGCACACATTCCCAAGGCACCTCTTGCACCACACATGTTCACATTAGCCTTTCTGACAGTTATCGATATTTTCTGCATCACTAGGGAACAGCCCCTGATAACAGCTTTTACAAGCTATCAGTCAGTCATAAATAATAGTTTGTGACAGATCTTTGCTTTCTAATTCAACTGTAACCCATTGTTATTTCTTAAAGAGGGTGCTGCTTCTTTTTTTGCGAGAGTACAATACCACAGGGGTGCTGGATTAACCAGAACAGCAGTGATTCTTACACCACCTGCTGGACAGAAATCAACATTGCACTCATTAGTACATATGCAGGCAGATTTTTACATGCAGTTGAACAAATACCTAGAATTGAACTGCTAAGAAAGGCAATGCTACTTAAAAGCGTGTAAGGTATTTCCTGCTAGTTTTGTAACTCCAATGTGAAATGTGCTCCAAACGTGGTACAGGACTGGCCAAGCAAAATACATTGAAATGAGCTTTCAGATGTTGGTGGTTTGTGCTGTTAGTTACAGGGACTGTGCTGGAGAGAAACCATTTACAACTTTAAACTGCAAAGGACAATACAGAAAGTGTTATTGCAATTGAAAACACGCAAACACATCCCCCGGTGCCTATTTCTCACTCACCCCTTCAAAGCGTGATCATTAATCTGAACGGTGCTGTAAAAGATACCAGAGCCCGAGTCAGTAGCTAACCTCTATCTGATGGATGAAGGAGCTAAGAGGTCTACGATGTCGCACCTCTAAGGATGCATGCTCTCTCTCTCTATGAATTACATCCCGCCACAACGTGAAGGGCAATGCTTTACTTTCAAATCCTGGAATCTGAATTAAATCCAGCCTTAATTCTGGCTTTTTTAATTAGGAAAAAGCAATGAATCAGATTTAGAGGATGAAAGGACAGCGAGCAGAGAAATGAACAAGAAGGTTTCGCTCCCTTTAATAACTTCCTATCACGTAGCGAGCGGTGCACATTAATCACACACCAAGAAGAGCATCCAGAACAGTAATAAACGGAGAGCTGCTACGACTGAAGGACATGAAGAGGGTAAAACATCTTTAGAAAAACAGTGGTATTCTTGGAGATATCTTCTCTCTGCCTGTCACTCTCTCACTGTTGTTGTGTTAATGTACACTGTACACATCCACAGTAGCACAATGCAAGTTATGACTGGAGATGCTTGAAGGCAAGGACAGAAAGGACATATGAGTGATCAGAGGAGCAGGGAAAGAGTACTGTTTTTACACTCCCTAGCAAAGAGAAAAGCATCCATTAAGAAGGCCAATGTCAAATAGAAATTGCGCAGCGATCTGAAGTGCAGCTCATCTGGCTTTTGTTGAACATGGTTAATGCACTTTTGTTTAACATCTGAACACCAGTCAGGTAGCCAGGGTCTTTCTGGAAGGATGATGTCATTACTGATATTTATATCTGATTATTCAAGGTTGTGATGTCATAATTTATGAATATAGTAATGTCCAATGTATCGTAAGAGAAAGAGTATTATAGTGTTTACATTTTTTTATGCTGTTTTTACGAATGGTCTGTTTGTTTGCGATTTCATATATAGGATAGCTGTGACTTAAGTTGTTAAGCCACTGTGCAATGGTACTGGCGTAATCTTATTTCATTGATTAAACTCTTTGATGAGATTAATATAAAGCAGGTAATGCTATAAAACATCACTTACTGATGTCTAAAAAAAAATGTTGGTCAGTCTTTCATCTGCCCTCTGTTTTTGGATTGAAAAAGTGGCTTTTTTGAAACTGTTGACTCCCCTTGTATGTTGACCATGATGAGTGTAAATTAATTTAGAGTTTGTAACAGGTTGCATGTTCGCCTGTGTTTCAGGAGGATGAAGCTGGGGAGGGTCGCTTCAGTTTCACAGCCTATGGGATGGGCCCCGCCTGTCTGCAGGCCAAGGATGGGATCTCCATGAAGGGCAACAACAACAACGCCCCCCCCTCTAGCGCCCCTCCTGAGAAAACCGTGGAAGAGATGCGTAAACTCTTCATCGGGCGAGCCAAGAAGATCGACACAGTGTCCCGTGTGGGCTTCCCACTCGCCTTCCTCATTTTTAACACTTTCTACTGGATCTTCTACAAGATCATCCGCAGCGAGGACCCCCACAAACAGTAAGGCTGGCAAGCGAGCAGAGGTATGACCAGGGGGGAAAAAGAGAATTACTGGGGGTTGGTGTCGGATGTTGTTTTTTTTTCTGGACCTGTGCAATAGCAATGCAGTAAAATGCATGAAATATGAATGTGGCAATATATTTACAAAAAGAAAAATAATAATAATAATAAAACTTTTTGAAGACAAACTGGGAATCTCCTTGTGACAGTAAAACTAAAGAAGGATGGACGAGCCTCTTCCAAGAACGTCGCAACTGCAAGACCAGCCTGCGGACAAAGAAATCTAAACAGGGCAGGAACGAAAGCACTGTAATATATTCCATGTGTATTTAAAATGCAACAGACTTCTGTTCACGGTTAGGCTATTGGATTTAGGGCATGCAATGAAAGATATGCTAACAATGGTGATTCGGTGCTTTCAACATTAGTGAGTTATTTAAATGTATAGGGTCAACAAATGATACGAGTGTTTGCCCCGCGTATCATTATTTTTATTTTTAATTGAATGGATCTGCTCTTCTCAAGCCCTTCCCCCCAGACCTGCATTGATGAAATGAGAATTATTACAAATGCAAATGGTAGGGACGGGGGGCTTTGACAAGAGTGGATCTGGGCTTTATTTGTGTGTTTATTTGTGTGTTTGTTTGTTGCCAAGCCAGCATTTGTATGTTCATTTTAATGCATGGGTGTAAAACACATTTTATATTATTTCCATTTCTGTGACCATTAGGCTTGTTGTTGTTGATATATGTAGTTGATATGTATGTTGTTAATATATCAGTCATTCCATGTTATATATATATCTAGAGGCTTTGTATGGATTTTTAACAATGCAATGCCACTCGGTGTATAGGATGGGTCAGCTTCATTTCCTTTTCATCTTCATTTCATTTGCAAAAGGCATCTCTGATACCACAGACACTAGACTTGTTCAGTGTGAGAACGAGCGAGGAATCACAAACAGCCAGGATTGCAGAGAGGAGCAATATGCATGGTGCCGTGAATCCAATCACCCTAGCCTAAACTCAGTTAAGTGCTGCTTACAGACACAGGGTGGAGGAATGCTTATTTATTCAATCCCATCGGCTTGTTTTGATGTGCGCAAGTGAAGGCCATACCAGTTTAAAAATATTACTAATCATCATCATCATAATAATAACAAGACTGTTGTACATTTAACATGAATAATATATTATATTTTATATAATGCAAATCAAGGGACTTCAGATTCCATTTTGTACAGCATGTTTAACTGAGCATTTACTGGTGTGTTAGTTCAGTGGTTTATTCCCATCCCCCTAGTTCATGTTTTCTGCATTATCATCAGCATTCAAAGTGAACTTGCTAGCCTTTGCCTTTACCTTCTGTACTAATTGTGTTTCTCATACTAGCCTGTATTCAATCTGTATGGCATGGCCAGAGCTAGACCTAGTGTTGATTATGGCGTGGCTCTCATTTCAATCCGGGACCCTGGGGATTGTGTAGTTGAACTTTGGATTTCACTGGGTGTGAAAATGATAAAGCTGTCGAAAGGTAGAGAAACTTTGTTTTTTTTAAAGGCTATCAAGTAAGCCTTACCTGTAGAAAGGAGCGACAGGTGGTAGTTGCTGTAGGCTCTCTGCCAATGTGTCTGCCTTGTAAACTCGGCTGACTAGTTTATTCCAGCACAGAATCACTCTTGTTCATGCCATCACAGTGAACAGAGACGTGCCCAAACACCTGCATCACAATCACAGCACATGGAACACCCAGAACCTCACTACATCTTACACAATATTACCCCTGATTCTCTGCACTTTATTTTCAGTGAGTTTCTGTTTGTTGCGGGTCTAACCTGAGACAAGAACAGTACGTTGTGTCCCAGATTTATAGCACTTAAATGGCTTGCAATCGAATTCCTCTTGCCAAATTCATTTTCTCTCCAGTTCTTTATGAAACCAAAGAATTCCTTAGAGAAATAATAATGAAAAAACATCTCGGTTTTGTAAAGAATATTTAAGAGAACTGGGGGTTGTTATTTACTTCTCAAAGGGTTGCTTGTCCCTTTTTTGGAAAGCTAAAAAAACAAATTTTCATTATATATCTTTAAGAATATATTGAATGATATTCTTAATATATGTTCACGAACATACTGTATCTTCCAGTATTTCAGCGTATATCTGGCAATACAAAAAAGTTATTTGTTTGTTTTGTGGTATAGAGAAAAATACACATATATATATATATATATATATATATATATATATATATATATATATATATATATAGTAGGTAATAGAATTGATTTGATTTGGTTTTTAAAATATATACTTTATACAAATGACAGTATATATATATATATATATATATATATATATATATATATATATATATATATATTGTGCATGGTAAGTAAAGCAGCAGGAATACTAGGATCCTGTTGATTATTGTAAAACAAGACAATTTCGCGAGCAAAAAATGTTTGCTAATTTCACGTTTATTAAAAATCCACAAAATGAATGTGCCGTGAAATATATTATTCATACATGTGCCGAACATTAAAAGAAAAAGAATCGCAAACATTTATTGCAGCAAAAATGGACCTTGAAGGCCATTCGCGAAATTAAGTTGCCGCAAAAAAAATCCTGTTTTACAGTAACTGTAACTTTGTATTTATTAAAAATATGATATCATTTTACAGTACTGTACACGGGTACACGGATACACTTACTATACTGATATATATATAGACACACGCACACACACACATATTTATATATATATATAGAGAGAGAGAGAGAGAGAGAGAGAGAGAGAGAGAGAGAGAGAGAGAGAGAGAGAGAGAGAGAGAGAGAGAGAGAGAGACACACACACATAGTGATCCCTCAAGAATTCATAGTTCGCAATCACAAATTCTGTTTTCAATGTGTCACGGATTTAGATGTGTCAGATAATGAAATAATGAGGGAACACTCTGCATAGATATAGGTATGTACCCTAATAAACTGGAACGGGTGCAATCAGAAAATAAATATGCAATATTTGGTTTTCCTTGAATATGAATAAAACCTGCAGAATGTCTTATTGCTAGGGAAAGACTCCTCTTGTGACACACGTTTTGATTATGATGTATTTCTGTATTTATCTGTTGAATTTGACCTCATTCAGTGAACTGGGTATGAATGAATTTGAGTCCGGTAGGCTAGGGTTGCATTTCGCAACGAATACTTGGATCTTCCTGGGGGTTGTAACGCACTGGAGCTTTTTTGTTTATTTATTTATTTATTTATTTAGCTTTGTTATTTATTTATTTTTGTTTAATCTTTAAACTACATTGAAGGTTTACATTTAATTTAATGTAATGTATGTATATGTATGTATGTATGTATATATACTGTATATATATATATATATATATATATATATATATATATAAGTATATGAGCAGACCTAGAGAACATATGCTGTATATATATATATATATATATATATATATATATATATATATATATATATATATATATATATATACTGTATATATTTTGGGGCAGGCATATAGTATAAATCCACATGTATTTATAATAACACCCCAACACTTGGTTTTTTGAGAAAAAGTTGTGTGTTTTGGGGATGGGAAGATAAAAATAATTTGGGTTATTACTACTAATGTTAGATGTTTAATATATTAATACAGTTGAACTGACGTTGTGGGAGAATAAGTGGTTATCTACATGAGTAGGGCTTTTGCAAGAGTGGATCTGGTATAGGTACAGAACTGTGTGTGTTCTTTAAAAGCAAAATGGGGAGAGAGTCCTATTAATGAGTATTACTTCTTCAGGCACAATAGCAAGAAGCATGTCTGTGTGTGTTTGCTTTGACTTCTTTTGGGAAATGAACTGCAAGAGGGAAACGATAACCTGCAAAAAGCTTGGAAACTGAACTGACTTTAATGAAATGTGCTTCCAATAAGGACAGCTATAGAAAGAAACAGCTGGGAGTCACGGTAGACTGGTCTGGAGAACAACAAAAAGAAAATGATTTGAGGTTTCTGTATATTTAAAAAAAAAAAGAAAGAAAGAAAAAACACTTTTTATTTTTGCAGATTGGTGTGGCCTTTATTTTGCTTCTATAATGTTGGCACAAAGTGTGGATTATTAATTGATTTCCTTTACTTGTCAAGTGTAACACCACCAAATACATTGGGTCCGTGGGTACTGGCAAATATATACTTCATTTTTATTTTTAATTATAAACCTAAAATTAAAAAATATTAAAAAAAATCATATTTTGCATGAATATAATATAGATATATATAATAATAATGGCAGATATTTTTTGGCTTGTAAAAAAAAATAAAAAGTGTGCAATTTGAGGAAAAAAGGAATGTATAATTTCTGCTTTAACTGTATATAACACATATTTATTGAATTATGTCATAATACTAATTCTAATTGAAATTAAAAGTTTTCTGAAAAAATTCATTTTTTTTTTTTTTTTTTTTTAAAGCCTGTGCCTTGTTTCTGGTGCTCAGTCATTCGTATTAGGTAATGTGTCAGGTTCTAATCCTTCTTATAAGTGGAATTTGGCATTAGCTGGAATGTGTTCCCTTTTTATTTACAAGGACTGTATAGAAAAATGTCCAGAACTAAGCAATTGCTAGATTTTAAAATACTGGCTGCAACTGTTTGGGTAATAGCACTGCATCGAATTTATGGACTCACCAAAATACCATCATCTCCGTTCCAATGGATTCTTCTTTAAATATACAACTGCAAGGGAATGGGACATAGCCCAAGAGGCACAATAACCGTATGACCCCAGTGAAATGAATGATCCATTTGAACTAGTGCTACTATTCCACTAAACCAGCCTCCTTTCTTTTCGGAGGACATCAAGTTGTGGTGGGTGAGAAGGACAAAGCTTAATGAAGGATCGTGGAGAAATGTCACCATCTCAGCCTTGCCTGAGCAAGCTTCAGCCTAATAAGAATCAATGTCTGGCTGGGCTAGCTGGGCCTCTACCATTGATCCACCTGTCTGTCTGTGTGAGTGCAGCAGTAATAATCATTCCTAATGGCAGTGGATATTAAACCAGCTGTTTAAACCTCATATAGTAGATCAAAATAGCATCCAGGGAAATGCTATGGTGAAGATCAACTATACAAATAGTGTTTTAAATTGATAAGAAGGTCTGTATTAATGATCTTAACAGTGGCAGATAATACTGCATGTCAAAAAGCCTGGCCCTGATTAAAGGGGATGACAAATGATGGGAGAAATTACTGTAGTTACAGTTCAGTAGTTAAATTACTATAGTTACAGTTCAGTCATTAAATTACCATAGTTACAGTTCAGTCATTAAATTACCATAGTTACAGTTCAGTAGTTAAATTGCAAAAAAAAAAAAAACCTCAAACACAGTTTAACTACTTTCCACTATTGTAACTAAATACACACAATGAACATATTTATCTTTCACAGGGGCTTAATATTTGAACTTTATGCTTCAGGCTCTGAAGTCATCCCACAGGAATGAGGGAAGTAATCCTCAATCCTACAGTTGACTAATGATATTAGGATACCGCGACTCATTTTACAGAGTGGAGCTGTAACGTGTTACTCTAAGTGTCCAGCAGTCTTCTTGGGCAGGGAGTACTTGCTTATGTCCAGCAGCTCAGCTTGTCTGCCCAAATGGAAAATCATCTCACTTTATAGGTTTGGGACGTCTAAAGCCCCAGCATCCCCTCGAGCCTTGCTCCTTCCTGTTTTCATAAAACATTTTGAACGTCGGCTCACTGCAGCATCCTGTTTCGGTATCAGGAGGCTGGATCAGTCTTCAGTCTCATTTCCATTCAGTGGCACACAGCTTTCCAGCTGTAGACATGGATTATGAAGCACGGAAGACAGGGTGTACCCAATTGGATTGATGTGTGACCTGAGACGGCAGCATACGAGGCTCCCCTTCTGTGAGAGACAAAGCTTCTGCACCCGTTTCTTTGATAGCCTCCAGTTAACAGTTAAGTTTCTCCGTGCCAGAAAATGCAAAAGCCCTAGAACAGCAAAATGGAACAAAGAAAACCCCACTGCTGCTAGCCCTGCAGGTTGCAGAGTGAGGAAACAGGAGAGACCGGGTAGGAATCAAAATGACGAGCTGGGTTGAGAGGGTGCCAGTGGCATAGCGATGTGCAGTTTGACAAATAGCATCAATTTTGCACAAATTCTTCATTTAGAGAAGAATGAGCCCTCTCTCTCAGCTTCTCCAGCTGAGGGTGAGTATGTTAAGAATGTTATTGCCAATTAAAGTAAAAATCACAAGTGCCAGGTGTTAGCAATGCAGAACACTTATTTATTTATTTATTTTTTATATAATTAAACTCTGTTTTGTTGTAAGCAAGCCAGCATAATAGGAGAATCTTGCACCTGATTGCATCTAAAAGGCTGGCAAATATCCATACCAGATGAACAATGAAACATCACAAGGGGGATGGGCACCACCTTAGCTAATTCATTTCTTTAACATATGTGCCTGCCAGCTCAGCTAACTGCTCAGGTATTTGATCATTTACAGTGCAGGTGTGATGGAATTGTGCTGTCCTCAGTAGAACTTGCTGTGTCAGGTGATCTGTCTTGAATTCTACACATCTTCCCTTTAGATTGTAGTGTGTGTGCTGCATAGGTGGCTCATAGCAGAAGCCTGAAACTGTGTTAATCATTGTAAAACACTGCAGTGAAACACAGGGGATCGTTTGCCTTACAGAATTTTAAACCTGTGTAACAGCAGCCACCAATTACTTATGAACTATATATATATATATACACTATATATAATTAAAAAAAAAACACTAAAAAACCTGCTATATTCTTATGAAGTACAGGATAAATATTTAAGTACTGTACTGACATTGCTGCTGAAGGGAAGACCTTTCTTGCACAGAAACTCCTTCACATTCACGTTGCCAGAAAGACCCAAGAGCAACAGCAATACCTGGGCATTGCTGAAATTGCTTGGTATCTGCTGTGTGAAGTTAATGGATTGCAAAGCAGCTGCAGGATGACTTCCTCTAGACTGGGGATGACCATGTTGGAGGCCTACTAAATATTTCAAATTGGCAGCTCTATTAAATGTTTAAGCACATCACAAAAGACCTGACAAGAACACATTACACAAAGGGTATTGATAAAGCAAATCTACACTTTATTTTGTACAACTTTGCAAAGTCTGGAATGAGATAAATAGAAGGCACAACAATTTGTTTTTACAATACAAAATAAAAGCCATCTCCCTTTTGAAATCTTTTAGGAAACCTGTTGTATTTAATCCAGAACACAACTTCTAAAAAAAATATCCCACCATTGAACTAGGTCTACAGAAAGTGGTTAAAAAGAGCAGGAGATCTGATCACACACATAATATATATTCTTTTTACTCAGAGGGATTACAAATTAACACTTTCCTGGTGTGAGTGCAGTGCAGAAGGAACCATCCAAATGAGTAGGAACACTCTTCAGCTCCAACAGATTTCACAACCCTTGCGAGACAACCATGATTAAACCAAGAGTTCATTCCAAAACGGTGCTAAGATTTAGTGGCTCCTCAGCAATAAAAAATGTCCAATTTTAAAAGCCAATAGCTTTCAGCAATGATCTAGGATTGAGTAGTAAAGACACGTTCCTTTAAGAAACAGGGAGAGCACGCTAAAACCAGTCTCTGGATTTTTTTTTTTCTTTCAATTCAAGTAGCACTGTTACAAAATAAAAGTTCTGAACTCTACTAAAATAAAAATATGGACAGTAAAATGGAGAAACAAAAATAAATGCTGTTCTTAAAACAGAAACCAGAACAAGCCCAAAGCTGAAAAGTAATAAATCACGAGATCACATGAACTGGAAACCAGCTGTGCCGCCGTTATGACAAACAGGCCTGCAGTCGTGGCACTATCTTCACTGGCGAGGTCCCATGTAGCGGCCTTCGCTGGGTCCAGCACCCCGTCCCGCGCCAAAGCTGGGTTTCTGTGACATCACCCCGCCTCGGGATGGGGGCCCCCGGACTCCTCCACTAAACTTGTCACGTGGACCTCCAGGCCCCCTGGGTCGAATATCCCGCCGGTCACCTTCCCGCGCAGCGCGAGTTTTCTTCTCTTCAACATTCAGGCGCACGTCTCCTCGGAATTTGATAGGCTGAAATATGATAAATTTCTTTGTTACATTTTCAATTCCCCCCCAAATACACATTTTAGAACACAGATGTACCCCCAATAGCATGCTCAACTGATTTACAGCAAGCAGTTTCCAATCGAGGTCAACATTAAACATGTTTAAAGAAGACAGCTTCACTTATTTTCCTTAATCTTAAAAGACCCGAGGCAAGGGAATTTTTTACAGGCGATTTCTACAGGAGAGGGTGTTTAGGAGGTGCCATTTAGATGTACTGTAAATAGATGCAATTCTAAAAACCCACTATAAAATAGCTTTGTTTTGGCTATTAAACCAGTTTCTTTGCTTTAAAAGCAGTTGCCATACCTTGTTGGCGAGAATCTTTTGCACAGGCTCAGGATCATCAAACACCACAAATCCAAAGTTGGGCAGCTTGCCCCCACTGTTGATTCGCAGTTCTACCACATTACCATAACCTGCAAAATAAATACAAAAAAATTACAGGCTACCACTGTTGGGGAATGCAAATGACAAAGTTAAAATGAAAAGGTCAGAGAGACAGTGGATGGAAAAGCAGAAAAAAAAGAGGCCACATGCTTTAACTGACCTTCAAAGAACTCCTTCAGCTCTGCCTTGTCAACATCATGGGGTAGGTTTCCCACAAAGAGCTGATGACTGTCTGGATACCTCACCACGCGACGCACTTCTACTTCACCCTGTTCACCTTCCCGAACTAACACACAAGAATAAGTCAGCCAACAAACAAAACCACGGAAAGGAGACAGGATTTCAACCCATGTTTCCCTTGTAGAACTAAATGAGTAGCAAATTTCCAATGTTGGCACAACTAAGTTCGTGCAACACTGACATCTAATTAAGTGTCAAAGAGACATGCAATAGATACCTGGTCGTGGAGCCCTGTGGATTGGAGCTCCCGGCCTCTGCTCCCTTACCCTCTGGTCTCTCTGGGGTCGTTGTGCTGTAGTTTGTGTTTCGGGTTTTGGCTCCACTCTTGGCTGAAAAGGACAATTAAAATGTCTATCACACTTTGCTTATAACAACCAAGAGAGTTACCCACAATGTCTGTAGCAATTCAGAAAAAAAAAACCGCACACTTAAATATACAGCCTACAATAGCCAATTTGCAATGGGTCCCTAGATGCAGAGTTCAGTTGTTTTAATAAACAAAATCAACTGAAAGCAGTCCAGAAAATAGTCCCGACTAATTTAAAGTACCGTAATTATAATATTAAGAATGATAGTGGTTAGCACCTTCTCCATACCTGGGCATTGTCTACAAAGAGACAGATCACCAGGAAGGTGCAACATGAGTAGAGCTGCACGAGCAGATTCTTCACATTGAGTTCTCCAAGCAAGCAACACAAATCACAGAAACAGCATCTTGAATTTGTGCTGCATGCCACTCTCCATAGAGGCCAAGAGCAGACAGCTTTGTAGAGAACAAATACCAAAAATAAATCAGCCGTTTCCTCTATTGTTGCAACTGGAATGGCAAATTAGCTAAAATCAAAACCTTTGACATTAGCCTGTCTGCCATCTGCTTGCTGTGAAGTGCTTAATCAAAAGCGTGCAGCTCTACTGAGGAGATTGTGCAAAACGCTACATTCGGAGGAGGCAAATCCTTACCTGTGCCACAGGAGCTTTGACTACATGAGGTGGAATTCCAGAGACTGGGGCCACCCCACTAGGGGGAAGATTCTTACTGGTGACAGATGCCCATGAGAACACCTAAAGAAATGGATGCAGATTAGAACAGAAATACATCACAGGACTAGTCCTGCATCAAAAAAAAATAAAAAAATGATATCTGTGAGCTTTAATATCTTGAGCTGGAGATGTAATTGGATTTCACATTAAGCTTCAGGATGTTAAAACAGTTTAAGGTTTCATTTCATGTTCAGGACAGATTGACTATACGAGAATACTTTCTTATACAATAGATTGACAGCGCCTCACCTATATGCAGTGCATTTGTTAAATTCTTAACACTGGACTATTCAGTGGAGAGCAGAGCCATCTCTTACCCTGGAGTCCTCTTGTATAGTAGGTGCAGGATCTGCAGGCGTTGGGGAAGGACACTTCTCAACATGCTCCACTGCACAGGGCTCCTCCTCCACTCCAGGTTCTGGTTTCACTTCTACAACAAGTTCTGGCTCAGGTTCGGGTTCTGGTTCCGGCGTCACAAGCTGTTCCTCCAAATGCTCTTCCAATTCGTGACTGAAAGTTCATTATTCCAATTAGTACCGACGAAGGAACACTGCGTTTATAAAGGTTAGGCAAAGCATTTCTTACAAGATCTGCTTGGAATTACATTTGATACATTTTTGCTCAGGTACTTAATGTCTGTTAAAGTGCCACCACACCCCCAACTATTTATACAGTAGTAATCACCTGGCAGACTGCTCATAGTATGCATCGTCCTGGACTACGTCTGGGGAGTGTGGTCTGTCTTCTGGCTCCTCTACTTCCTCTTCTGACTCTGAAACACAACAGACAACATTAAGGCCAAACATTTATGCCCTTAAAACAGTTGTCCTATGAATCTGCAATGATGCATCTCTTTCCATACAAGTGAAACAGCAAGTTTTCAAACAGTACAGCCAGGGCCTCTTACCCTCAGGAAGTTCAGTGTCTGAATCCCCAAAGACTTCATCCTGGTAGCGGAAAATGTCATTGTGAACGTAGAACTTGTTTGCAACAGTACCCTAAAGAAAAAGGACAAAAGTTACACCCAACAAAATAAAATAAATAAATAAAAGCCTTAAACATCCTTTGTCCATCATAAAGCTACCCCTTACCTCAGGTGCCAGCACAAAAGTTTGCATGAACCTCCTCATGGGCTGCATGTTGTTGGAAAGCTCTCCCATCACTTGAACCACAACCCCATCATTCAGAGAGGCATGGGCATCCACATGGCGGATCTTTGTGTGGCAATCTCGGAAGCTCAAGGACATCACCTTCTTGTGAATTTCCTAAAAACACACATATTAGATGAAGTGCATCAATAAAATACTAAAAAAAAAACAACACAGTTTCCACATACGGATTAGGAGTTTGGGAACAGTTTGACTCAACACTGTATACACTTACAGCTTGTCCATGAACAGCCTCAGCAGGTTTTCCACTGCTGTCCAGACCACCATGGACATAAGAGGAATTCTTCCCATAAAACCTGCAAAACAATTAACAGCAACTGTTTTTGTTTTATTTTGATACACACACACAAAAGCAGTAGCTATAAATATTAAACAAGAACATTTAAATCTAAAACTCCAGCCCAAAGTTCTGTGCAGCTCTTGCTTCAGACTATGTTTAACAAGAGCTACAAGTTTGCTAGTTTTGCACAAACTAGAAAAGTGAAAAAGCCCCAGAGTCATTTTCCACAATAGAAGTGGAAAAGGTGCATTACCTGTGCAGGTAGTCTGGTGCCTGGTTCAATAGGGTGTAGTACTGTCTGACAAACTCCCGCCCAACCAGCAGGGCACTTGGCTTCTCCATCACCATTTCTTTGGACAGCTGGAAAAAACTAGAAATATTTAATAACCAAGTTCAGATCTGGTTGTTGCCAAAAGGTAAAAACATAAAGCACACAGAAATTGATCTCTATCTATCTATATACACACACAGACCTTACAGTACGCTGATTTTATTTTAAGCTATAACAATTGCACAAATGTGGATTGCAATATAGTTCTGCAGCTGCTGGTGTAACTCTGCTCAGCAGTCTCGCTCTAAACTGCACAGGCTGTAAACAGGGGTTACAAAGAGTCAAAATAAATAGAAGTCCAAAATAATCAGATTTCCAAGGAAAGAAATGTGGACACCCCAGAACCAAATAAAAATTGACAGTTTAATCCACAATATATATTAGCTGGTCTGCATATGACATGCCTTTTAAACCCAGAATTCTGGTTCCTCTTTGCACTCTTTCTAGAGCAGCAATATGTCTTTTTGCTATGTAGCAGCACAAGGGGCAGCAACTGGATTAGACTGGCTGGGAACTCCACCTGCTGGGGTGAGCCCTGGCCATCTGCTCTCACAATTAATGCACACAAATCTCATCCCCGATCCGTGACAAATGAGGCTGGCTTAAAAAAAAAACACCCCCCACACACCCCAAACAACTCTCTCAAGTGTACAAACAAATCTTATACCTAAAAGCAGGGTTTAACCGCAGACGTATAGATCAGAACACAATATGAATCCATCCACCCCTTTGCATGAATCAAGGGCCCTAATATGGTATTATCAATACCAGGCACAGAAATAGCGCAACTACTTCAACCAAATACTGGACATCAATACCACCCACTGGGAAACAGGCAGGAGGTGGGGTGGGGAAATGTACTGAATGGAATTATGAAATCAAATGGGTTTAAGGCTAAACATGAAGCTTTAATCCTACTTCAATGTATAATGTTTTATTTCAAGACCAGTAAGACTAACCCCGAGGTTCGTATCCACTGACTTGCAAAAAAAAAACCTTAATTGTACTGTACATCGTGATGACGTCAAAGTAAAGTAATGCGCAATACGTGTGATCAGGATTTCCTAGACAAACAGCCCTCTACTGCGCAGCCGCATCAACTACAGTGTCACACGGTAGTATGATAAAGCATTAGAAACGCACCTTAAATCTGAAAGAATCAGACTGCAGGGGTAGCAGTAAATGAACGAGATTCTCCCATGTCTAATTTTACCATGAGAACAAAAAAATAAAACCACAAGAGTTTCAAACAGTTAGGTATTTTTTTTTTTTTTTTTTTGTGGTCGTACACTTTTGGCCAGTACTAGTAAACAAAGGACACAAGGAGATGCAACAAAACACATGGCTTTCAACAAATCCTTCGATAGCTAACCCTGCATTCAGAGGACTGCGGTATTTAATTACGTTATGGTTAAAAATAGGCGCACTACAAACAACATTTGTCTGTCTTGCACATAATTCAATGAAGCCCGACAGGTTTAGCCGCCCCCCGTGTAACCCGTTCCTGTACCGGTACAGCAAAAATAGCCATCCAGGCTTTTCTTTCAAACCAGCTGGACTGTACTAACCGCACATTCAATTGTGTTAACTGCACGGTAACTGTACGACACATTACCACGTATGTTAATAGACATATCTTCAGTGCAAACCCGCGTTATATAGTCGTATTAAAACAGCCATGCCAACTGTTCGGTCAGGTGTAGCTGAGACACCACGTCCCCATCCAAGCTAGGCCTTGCTAAAAATGGAAGTAGATCAATGAGCCAAGTAAGAGGTCATGCATTGTTTAACTGGTGGCATTTGTATTAAAAAAAAGAAAGTTCCTAATATCAACCTAATCACCCTTAGAAATACAATATTTATCGATTGATACTAGTCTTGCAAAAAGAGCTGAATTGTGCCAAAATTAGTCTTAAACAGCATATCTAGTCGTTAACATGTCACATTCGTAAGACACACGCATCAGTTTTAATCAATCATGACATTACTACACCCCTTCTTCGTTTGTTTTAAATTTGACCTAAACGCGTATAATCTAAATTACAAAGATAAAGGTAGTCAAAAGTAAGTAGAATTGTCCGCTCGATGGCAAGAACACTTTATGATATTATACGTAAAATTTATTTCATAATTCCCATGCACCAAATCCTTACGACAAAGAGGTTAGCTAACAGAAATTAAATATATGCATGTACATTTAATTGGTCTTACCTGTGGATTAAACGTGTGTTACGGGTTTAATAATGTTTTATTAATAATACGATTAACCAACAGCAGTTAGCCAAACGCCTTGCCTATCCAGCAACTTCACAGCGTGCTCTTACCGGCTCGTTCATATAATGGAGAGACAACCTAAATAAAACCCCTGCTCTCCAATCAGTAGACAACCACCTACAGTTTAGGACCAATCACACAGGTCACATTCAACTGACAAGCACTAGTAGCCAATCGGTGTACCTATTCTCCCGATGGTCCTAACCATTGGCTAACCTCGCACAGAAGAACGCGGTATTTTATCTGAGATGGACGGCCTCTCAGCCAATCAGTACTTCTTAATATAAAACCCCGTGATGTCATAATTTCATTGGCATTCCAGAGAACAAATCTCAGCACGCTGTGATGTGGGCGGATTTACGCTGTGTGATGAGACGCTCTTCAGACCAGTGAGCGCCCGATCCCCCTGCTGGGTAGTTGTGGTGAGGAGGCGGTCTCAGTTTCATGTTTGATTGATCCGCCAGTGAGCCCCTGTGGAACATACTGGGAAACCCTTTAAGGATATGGGCGGGACTCTCTATGTTAGGTAACCCTGCCGACCAGTTAGACCAGAGGGCTCAGTCTGACAGTGCCAGTCAAGTCGAACTTTTAAAGTGACAGGAATTCATTTTTTGTATGTACAAATTATTATTATTATTATTATTATTATTATTATTATTATTATTATTATTATTATTATAGTAAATAGCGATATCAGTAGTCGCCGCCAGTATACTCCAAACTCGCCAGTTCTTTAAAAAGGACTCACCCTCCCACCCAACAGACAGACCTAGCCATCACATCACCAAGCAAGTACAGCCTAACCCTAGTAGCAGCACTAATGACATCAGAAAAGAAACTCTTCTGGGCTAACCAACTTCACACACAGCCTTCAACAGCTCTGTGGGGTGCGGTTGTGTAAGTCAGTTATCCTTCATACCTTCTGGTGCCTTGATTACTGCAAAGCGCTGTTCACCCTTCTACCCTCACATACCCCTACCTCGCCGGACTGTTTCTGATTGCCCAGAAGCTGCCCTAGTCCCTGAAGCCCATTAGCTAAAACAATAGATACAATATTATGTACTGAACGTTCTCAGTTTCGCTTGAAGCAATCAGACATTGTCTGACGCATTTGCTAAACCACTTTTTGGAGAGGACTGTACAGATGGGCTTATTACAATTCATCTTTAGGTAAAACAAAAGGGAGAAATGCATTATTTGTAAGTGATACTGTCAAACCTGACCTGAAGTACAGGGATGTTTGTGAATCTGGCGCTTTGATTGCGACTGTCCACCAGAGGGAACTCTCCATCTTTTTCTGATCGCATTCCCCGCCCTGAAACTGCACACTCTGGATCCCAGAACACAAAGCTGACGCAGTAGGGTTATTCACTAGACTCCCCTGTCTTATACCTCTGGGGACCTGGGTTTGAATCACTGAAAATGAGTTTGGTAATGTCACCCTAGCCTTCAATATTCCACATGACCACATCACAAAATCACTGCATACAGAAATGGCAAGTTGAACGGGACACAAATGTGACCTCTTTTTTGTAGATACTAGATGCCTGCCACTGCATCACTCTGTTATAACCCAGAGTGCAAGCAGAAAAGAAAAAAAGATGTTATTATATTTTCAAGCAATGGCCGAGACAGAGATTCCCTGCACAGCTTTAAAGACCTGAACAGCCCCGGGCCTCTGTGGAGCAGAGTTGTTGCTGTGGTTTAATGGTGTGTCCGCTGGGGCTAGATTGAAAAAAACAAACTCCTTTCACACTGGACTTCCCTCCCTTTGAGATATTTACAAACTATTTTGAAAACCACAGGGGACACTGTGCCTTTAAATGAGCCATTTGTTATCCAGCCCAGCTCCACACTGTCTTTGTGTCTGCAACTCAACTTTCCCATGACTTCACTCACCTCAAGAGGGGGGCATTTTCACTGAGGCCACCATTCTGCAATGGGGCTGGATATTCACTGCTTTAAAGTGGTACAGTATGGACACCTGATACCAAACAGGGGATCCATCTTCCAACCAATGACAGTGCTTTTGAACCCTGGCAGTATTAAATAAACGGTGTCCGTCCTCAACATTGACGACATTAAGAAAGACTTATAGTTGAAACATTTGGGCAGCAGTGTGGAGTAGTGGTTAGGCCTTTGGACTCTTGACCGGAGGGTTGTGGGTTTAATCCCCAGTGGGGGACACTGCTGCTGTACCCTTGAGCAAGGTACTTTGCCTAGATTGCTCCAGTAAAAACCCAACTGTATAAATGGGTAATTGTATGTAAAAATAATGTGATATCTGTATAATGTGAAATAATGTATAATGTGATATCTTGTAACAATTGTAAGTCGCCCTGGATAAGGGTGTCTGCTAAGAAATAAATAAAAAAAAAAAAAAAAAAAAGAAAAACGTTTGTCATTGAATTTATTAAGCTCCTTTTACTCTATATTTAACACTACCAACTTCCTAATATTTCGGTGTGTTTAATATACCTTTGTCAAGGGAAAATGTGATTGAAAACAGACAGTGGAGATACTTATAGGCTTTTGATGCCATGGTAACTACACACTTATTTCTGTTTAATGTGCTTGTGATGTCATTTACTACATAGTTATATATGAAATGTTTAGCAGTTATGGAGGGTTCAGTATCATTTAGTGTGGCTTGTGTCTTGAATGTGGAAGTGTGGAGGATTGCAGACTGTCGAGCCGATGGAATGATCTCTTTATATGGCTCCAAAGGGAACACACAGAATGCCTACGCTACTCACACGCCCGGATTGGTGCAGCTTACATGTTTTGCTGGCTTTGCTCTCACTGCGTCAGTTGCAGGGATAGCTCTCCTCTCTCTGGGTGGGGCTGCTGCTGCTGCTGCTGCTTGTTTTCCTGGCTCAGCCTCTTGTGGTGTCAGATTCCTGGCTGGGAGTATCAGGCTGTGAGGGTGCAGCTGGTAACTGAGTCTCACAGTCTTCACAGTAGGCTAAACTCTTGGGATTGCTTTGCTGTGCCTGTAAACTACCGGCTGTAATTGTGCTGGTACTAGACTGGACTCTAATGGAAGTGTTCAGTGCTTGCACTTGTTATGCCATTTAGTCTTGAAGATGTCAAGCACATCATGGTAAATGCTGGCAAACAAAATCATCCCGACAGTGAGAAAAACAGTCAAAACGTTTGTCATGATTTTTTTTATTTATTTCCAAATTTACCACTAAGTTCTGGATATAGTCAAACAGCATAACTGATACTGTAGGTGCTTGAGGCATAATAACACATAGGGAAGCTCAGCAGGAACACTGCACAGAATGGTAAAACTATGGTGAAGCTTATTATTTAAGCAAAAGTAATGGGATTCTGACTTCTAGTGGTCTTTTTTTTTCTTCAGGACAACATCAGCAAAAATAGAAATAGAAATCCATCATTTCCACACAGTTTAGGATGACCATTGTTTTCCTTTTACTTTTTTTATCATAAAAATGTAAGACAAAGACTCCATTCCCATGTGTGGGCTCTGATGGGTGGAAAGAGATGTAAATTGATACCAGCCATCTTCCGAGGCTTGTCTACTGAAATCAACCAGGCCCCGAGGATAGAAAAAAAAAACATCATCATTTTGATTCTTTCAAGTTTCTTTGTCAGTTGATATGTATCCATACACTGAGATTACTTCATGCTGAGGCAATGTCTCCATGTGTCCACAGTTAAAGCATTCACTGTGCCTGTGCATGCAATGGAAATGTGATTACATTTTTGACAGAGAGCACATGAAAGCAGAGGTAAAGCGATTACATTCATTAGATGATATCTGCAGTAGGAGTTATATTTGTGCTTCTTGGTTTTTTGGCAGTATTTGGCTTGAGCTGGAAAGATCTTGCCTTCCTCCTCTGTCTTTATGAGGGAACAGCTTAGTATGCTTGCTTTGTCTGAACTGTTTAACCTACCAGTTGTTTTTATAGAAGAACCTTATAACCAGCGCCAATCATCTGCTACTTAATCAAATTAAATGGGGGGGGGGAGATTTTGAGAGTTTACAAAACGTAATTAAACCAGACCGCGTTGGAATATACTCAGAATTCATGTATTCTCCTCCAGACAAGAAGTGACTTTGGCAAAACAATGCAAGCCGTATTGCTATGGAAACCGCTCGGTGACAATTCAGCCTTTTATACTTTGCATCAATAGTATCACTCATTACAATTCTTAGTTTGTTCTGAGGGAGTGCTGAAATGAGCCTCCAGGGTAACAACATAACCGACTTAACTCATTCCAGCCCAGAGAGAAAGACACTCCAGTTTATGGGTTTGATCAGTGATGGAATTTCACATGGCTTTGAAACTCATAAGACTCAGTAACAAGTTACAATTTCCTACATTGATATATTGTTACATATATGATACTAGATGTTAAATGCATGCTACATTTATAACAATCAGCCTAAAATCTTTAAATTGATAAAAAAAAAAAAAATCAATAAATTAGAAAACAAAAACAAAAAACACACTAGGACTAATGTATTTAGCACATGTGCATAGTATTTGTATGTCCACACCTGTCCTGTCTGGACAGATGTTTGCATGTACTATACCCTTCCTCTGGGGCAAACAGAAGTTTGTAGCAAACCCTTGAGCCTGAATGCTCTTTCTTACTCTGCCAGCAGACTGGAAACACTGTTCGTTCCTGCTCTTACTGAGTCTGTAACTTGTCAAGAGTGGGTTGGTTTTTAAAATAGGCCAGTGAACGTATCATTTAAGAAAACCTCTAATTGCTGGTCATGTTAAATTAAGACGCTGGCTTTTGCAAGAGGCAATGTTATCTAGAGCTTAGGCTGCAGTCTGTGTTAAACTGAAACCATATGTGTGCACTCCCTCTGTCTGCTACGTGGTATTGACCAGTAAGATCACATGTTGTCTCCTATTACCATGAATGAACTAACGGGCTAACTCTTTGGTTACTGCAATAGTAGAAACGGCAAGAAAATGACATTCGTTTTGATTAGAAGTCATTATCTGTGTCTAATGTTTAACACGATAGGTGCCAGAAGTGCCCTTAGAACAGCAAACCACTGAATTGTCTTTGTACTGCCACTGTATTGTCATGTCAGATCATTTGGTAAGGTTTGCATAGACCTTACTGTTCAAGACACAGAACAGTCTCATTTTCTTGTAAGTCTAATAATACATGGAGGGTAAAATACTTTTTCTTAGCTTTCGCTGCATATTTAAGCTACTTCAGGAAGAGTTTTAAATAGATTTACTAAAAATGGTAGTACAATACAAGAAATGAGAGACCAGTGGTAATGCAGCTAAAGCTAAAAAGAAAAAAATACATCATGATTAAAAGACAACTCGCATATTTAAGATGCATGCAAAGGCTTAGTAATTTTTCAATCCATTTTATTTATTTAAGTTGAGACTTGTAGAATGCTCACACTGTGGCAAAAAAAAAAAAAAAAGAAGTCGAGAACATTTAAGAGGTAGAAAAATTCTCAACCTGCAAGATTCAACCCTCATTTTGTTCAAATTTATTTTTCCTTTTTATTATTTTTAAAAACACTCAACATGCCCTTCGGATAAAATAATAAAAAAAAAAACACACAAAACGCAGTCTTGACACACACAAAGCAGGGCTCAAATTTAATAGATGAATACAAAAAAAAAAAACTAGGAAATCAGAACAAAAAAACCCCAAACTTACAACAAAAAAAAAATATACACCAAAAGCAATAAAATAAAAGTTTAAAAGCAGGGAAAAAGACATTTATTTAAAAACTTTATTTGTGTAACATTTTAAATCTTTGTTTATGCCAAATTGTACTTAAATTCAAGCCCTGTTGGAATGAGACACATTACCCAATCTTATATTAAAACATCCATCTCACAAACCCTCCACAACATACATGGTCCACCGGTCAGGATAACGGCACTCCACAAAGCTTGGTCACACAAACTCTACCTCACCGGCATGCTCTTTATTAAGGGGTTAATGGCCTGGGTTACATTTCTACTATCTTTTTTGACATAACTAAAAGGTACTTCAGTTAGTTTTGCGATTTACACTCGGAAGCGTGTCTGTGTTTTTTTAGTGGTACAGGTAGGTTGATAAAATGAGAGATTAGCACCAGTCTAAGGATCTAAGGATTAGCACCTCGTCCCAGTAAAGGAAATGGAGTGTCCGCGATTAGCTGGGTTTAGATGACAAGGTCTTTGTCAACGTCCTCTGCAAGAAAAACAAAAAGAGAAACTGTTAGTTTCACCTTATTACGCTTACCAACACTGCATAGGAAAACAGTAAATAGTTATAAAACTCAATTTTGTTAACCCAGTGCAAAGATACAATATATAAAAAAAATATTTGCATGGAAAAATACATATATTTGAAGTCCCTGAATGATTTTATTTTTAGTTTTAATGTACTGCAAGAGTCTTCGATTGGGTAACTAACATATTGTACACACTATTACACAGTAGGGATTGGCTCGGTTTAGATGGTGCTTGTTGCCTGTGGATACTCACGCTCCTTGAGGCCGAAGCAGCCAGCCCATTCCTCCAGGGCGATGTACTTGTCGTTGTCAGTGTCACACTGGTCGAAGAAGCGGGTGGTGCAGTGCTCCATTGGGATGAGTGGAGCACGGAGAGGAGCCAGCTCGGTGTGGGACAGATATCTGAAACACAAACACCATCACGCTCAGCTGCCTTCCCTTTCCGCAGGTGCCCGATGCAAAAGAAGCCGTGCAGCCCCGTGCGAAGCGCTACCACCTACCCGTCAATGGGGTGCTGGTCCAGCTGTCCGAACTGCCAGTGCACTGGGAAGATGTACATGTTGTAGTTCTTCTCAAAGTCGTGGGCCAGCAGGTCCAGGGAGTGCTCGCCAGCCTGCAGGCGTTTCTGGTTCTCGTAGATCTTCTTCACCTGCAGGAGAACGCACCCAGGAGACAGACAGACAGAGAGAGAGTTAGCGCACAAGCTCATCAACACACAGGCTGTGCTGCACTGTGGAGGCACAAGAGGTACGGAGGCCCTTCTCAGAAACAGAAATTTAAAAATGTATAAAATACCACATCCAAAATATCATTTCAGTTAGCTCCACTGTTGCAGGCTTAGCTTTTAGTCTATCAGCACCCTTTAGTATCTGACTTGGAGCTGAATGTGTTGTTGTGTTGCCCTGCCATGCTGTGGAGTGAAGGTGCCTCGTGTGTAGCAGGCAGAGGGGGAGACTCACCCTGAGTTTCTGCTTCTCGCTCAGCATGTTGTTATCCTCGTCGCGCTCGTACAGGGACACCAGGACGTTCTTCAGCCAGTCCCTCATGCGCAGGGGGAACTCATTCAGCTCGTTGTCAATGCAGGGAGCGATGACTGTGCAAATAAAGAAAGGAAAGAAAAGAACATAAATATGAAAATCAAGAACCACTAAATCTTATAAACAAAAATAATAATAATGAAAAGCCACTTCTGTATCTAGGGCTCCCTTAGAATTTAGACACATCGTATCTAAATCCCAGAAAAACTACAACCAGCAAAGGAAATGATTTGGTTTCTAAATCTGCCTTCCTACAGCAAAACCATATAAACCACAAGCCAGCTGCCTGGGCAGGGTGTGGCTATAAATAAACTGCACTCTGTGCTTTCTGAAGCTCAGAAACAGATGTATTTTTTGCTTATTCTCCAGTTATGTAGTGGCTTTCTGTAAGCATTCAATTTTAGCCTGCTGAGCTCCATTCATTCCTTAAACTCCTTCCATTCCACTGCACTGGATAATGGAATGCTGAGATTATACATTGGATTAAAAGGGAGGGGAGGGCAAGTTCTGGCTTGTTCCGTTCTGGCTTTGCACACTGCGTTTAAACCTGTGACTGGGGCCTTTGCATTCACACATCAATCACTGCCTCCAGCTGCTGCTGCTGGCTTTGTTGAGACATTGACTTGGCGAGAACTATTGTGGCCAGATTGCGCCGTTTAAAATCAGAGCAGGTCAGTGCTTAACTCAAGGCATCTGCTCCTTTTCTCTTGGAACCCCTTTCCTTAAGGAACTGTAATAAGCATTCACCTGCCCCAGAGTACTTCCTTTACTTACACTTGCAGGGTCCGATATAGTCCAGGTGCAGCTTATGTCCCTTCTTGGTGCCTTCCAGGGCACACTTGGTGGCGAAGAAGTGGCAGGAAGAGTCGTAGGTCTTGTTGTCAGTGCCGCAGACCTGGGAAAGATATACACTGAATAATATATCCTGAGCATTGCAGGGCTGAGGCACTGTGCAGCCTCTCCAGCACTCCCCTGATATTAATGATGCATTGTGCAGCCTCTCCAGCACTCCCCTGATATTAATGATGCATTGTGCAGCCTCTCCACCACTCCCCTCATATTAATGATGCATTGTGCATTCTCTCCACCACTCCACTGATATTAATGATGCCTTGTGCAGCCTCTCCACCACTCCACTGATACTAATGATGCATTGTGCATTCTCTCCACCACTCCCCTGATATTAATGATGCATTGTGCAGCCTCTCCACCACTCCCCTAATATTAATGATGCATTGTGCATTCTCTCCACCACTCCCCTGATATTAATGATGCATTGTGCAGCCTCTCCACCACTCCCCTCATATTAATGATGCATTGTGCATTCTCTCCACCACTCCCCTGATATTAACGGTATTTGATTGACAAGGAGAAGCAGAATGGGGTGGGGGGGTGACTCACATGCTCGAACTCGGCAGTGCTGGCGGGGCAGGTGGAGGGGTCCTGGCACACACACATGGGTGTGTTGCTCTCATCCACTTCGCACACCTTGCCCTTCTTGCAGTGGTGGTTCAGACAGGGGTCTAAAAACAAACAAAAGACAGGATTGTTATTATTATTATTATTATCATTATTATTATATTATATTATTATTATTGTTTATTTAGCAGGCGCCTTTATCCAAGGCGACTTACAGAGACTAGGGTGTGTGAACTATGCATCAGCTGCAGAGTCACTTACAAATACGTCTCACCTTTATAACACAACTACTCTTAAATGTTTGAGGGCAACCGAGAAGACTCTAAACAGGGATCCTGGCTCATACACACAGCTCTCTACTCACTCTCAGAGGGGATCTCCTCTACAACTTCAATGGCCTCATCGAACTCTCCGGTCTCCACCTGGACTGGGTTTGAGCCCACTGGCAGCTCCTAGAGAGTTAGAGATGGGCGTTGATTAGCTTAAAATATAAATGTGAAGGCATTAGATTTAAAAGGAGGGAAAAAAACTAACTTTAGAAACAGAATTCTTATCACAGGTAATAAAGGAAATGGCAAGGCAAGGAGATGGGATTTCTAAAAGGTTTGGGAAGATGCAGCCTTTTCTCAACCTTGATCGCTTTGATACCAGAGAAAGGAGGTACTGATAAGACTTGCACGTATAATCCTTTCAAGGTGCTCTCCATCAACTATTCCAAGCAATAACTATGAGCCACTGAGGGAAATTAATTTATATATTTGGAGGAAACTTATTTATTTTACATTTTACACTAATTAAAGGACTCAATATAAACCTAGACTGGAATGCACTGGTGTCAGATTGGCAACCCCCAACCATGTATGTGACGTACCTCCAGCACCTCATCGATGACCTCATCCTCAGTAGCCTGTGATGAAACAAAAGATCAGTGTCAGCAATCACTGTGGCAAAATGGATACTCTAGACACAGCCATACAAACCAACCCATGGATACCCTAGACACAGCCATACAAACCAACCCATGGATACCCTAGACAGAGCCATACAAACCAACCCATGGATACCCTAGACACAGCCATACAAACCAACCCAGAAAGTGTATTATATTAGCCCACTACACCACCAGTGCAGCCTATACATTTATAAACTTCATATTTAAAGACTGTAGACAGAGTCATATGAATACTGCAGAATAGCTTCTTGTATTGAATGTCTGTGCAAACATGCGTCACATTTGGGAAAGCAAGCAGATCCTCCATTCACAACCTCCATGTTCGACACACCCCTCACTGAAATCACTAGCAGCTGTACTCTGAACTCCAGAGCCAGTTTATTTTGGTGATCCAGACTAACATACACTGGCATACACTGTAGGTACTAAAAGCAACTGAAACATAAAAACATGTGCCCCCACAGCTGAGCAGTTTGGTCAAATTGATGTTTCGCCCATTAACTTTGCATCAGTCTTTCTGATGTAGACTCAGAGCCTGAATGTCAAAGTCTTGACAAACTGTTCAGCTGTGCCAGTGCAGTGTCTTTCTCTCTCCTATCTGCGTGTCTATGGAGGTGCAAAGGAGTTGAGTGTGGGGGAGGAGGCAGGCAGAGGTTACTTACAGGAGCAGCCAGGGCTTTGCCACCCAGGCACAGGAGGAACACAATCCAAACCTGCATTTTCTATCTCAACCTACAAAGGAAGGAGAAAACAAAAGACATTTTAGAAGCCAAGACTACAACTATGCATTAATGTAGAGACCCCAGGTTAAGATAAAGTAACAAAGCAATGCAGGCAGTTATACGACCATCCAACACAGTGTGGGAGAGAGGATTGAATACGATTTATACAAGTTGTTTATTGTGTTTATTGGCAATCTGAATCTCTTTGGAATCTCTGCGACATGCAGATAAGACCAGACTTTGACGCAAATACACCGAACAGGTCATCCAGGTGGAGACTACATTACATGAATCACACTAGCCTGTGCACCCCTACCCCCCTCTCTGTGCTTTCCCTCCAATGAACACCGATCTGACAAGGACAGATTTATGCTTCAGCATTCCTAAAGCTCATAGCATTAACTGCAAATCTGTCACTACCCTGGGACGTGTGTTGAGAAATAGCACAGATTTGATGGATCTTTGAATGAATTGCAAATCCTCTATAGATTCAAATGACTCACTCCAAGTATGGATATATGCTGCCACACTAATTCATTTCAATGGTGTGATCCTGGTGCAACCTCAATTCATCCATACTGAGCGATCATCAAAATATCAATACTTTTGCCTATTGCTGTATATTTGAATGTTCACTCTGATCGTCACCACTAGCTTTCAAAATGCAGAATCACACCTGCAGGGTGCTTCTAGAATTAGCTATAAAATGATACAGAACAAGAATTCTGACATGATTCTGCACTTCTGAACTTACAACTGCATGGTGACATTTTCTGTACCGATTCTTTGAAAATAAGGGCAATTACTGATAAACTGTCCACATAATAGATACTCTGTCCCAAGCTTGAATCAATTCCTGTATTCCCCATCTTTCTTCTCTAAATCCCTGCTAATAATCTCTTCTACTGCATGAATGCACACGGCTATCAAAGAACCTTTATCTTTATTGTCTATCTGAAGATTGATTCATTGACTTCCAACTTCTTAGCAATGTCTCCAGCCCTCAGCCTCTTTCAAGAAGCACTGTGGAAGAGGGTCCTGTTTCATCCTTTCCAATACAGGAGGGATCTTTGTGTACATTGAAATGTAACTGAGAAGGCATGGAGATTAATTATAAAAAATAAGTTAATTTGGTGCAATCTCATTATTTGTATTTTATGGATAAAACTAAGACTTAGTTGTCACAGTTTGTTTGGAGCTGCTGCGATTGAAAAGGAAGATGTCAACACATTCCACAGATGAGATGAAGCCAAAAGGCTGACTAAGGCATCTGACCCCTGACCTCCCCAAGTTACCACATTGCTCAGACTCCACTATTCACCCCAGGAATTCCAACTGCCTTCAAACTGAATGTTTTTGGAAAGGGGTTATTTCAAGACGTTTGTTGGCAAATCTATTTTTTTGTACAGTTACCTGGGTTGTCCCTGAAGAACCTGCAACTTCTGGGGCAGGAAGTTAATCCATCACAATAGCCTTTCTTTCGATACTTTTGGCTTGTCCCTAACAGAGGTCAAACACAAATCTGGGTTTTTCTGTTGACATTTAATTTATTTGGGCAAGCTTGTTGGTGCACACGTGTGAACACCTTTAAAAAACAAAAATTACAATTCCAGCTAATGAGACAGTTAGATACCTACAGGACCAAAGCAGTCCAAGTCAATTCCTAAAAGGGACAGTTTAGGTTGCCTACTCATTCACCACATCAGATGAATAATGCTTCTGTAAGGGTGTGTCACTTACTACCCATTCATTTTCACCAGCCAGCTCATTCCCCCTCAGCTTTGATCTCACTTGAGCAACCAGTGCTGTATGTCTGTGCTAACCCTTCACAGCCCAGGGCTATAAGAAGAGACCCAATAACGGAGCCATTTGTCATGAAACCCCACCCTCCTGGAAGAAAGTGTATCCTTGGCCACCATGGCCTTGGCACTTCTTTAAAGACTCACAGCTGAGAAGCGGTTTGTTTTTGTAGCTTTTAAGTAAACACTGCAGTAAAGTGTACAGAATACAGTCCTGTCAATCCACCTGTACTGTTTTTATTTGTGAGACAATATATTGTTCTATCTTACTTACACTTTATATATATATATATATATATAATATATAATCCTTTAAAAAAAAAATCGGTAAGTTATTAAGATAGTGTTTTATTCCAACATAAGATGACACAAAGGGAAATTTGGTCTGCATTAATATTTAATTCTCAGAAAAGGAGGCCAAATATATGGACTTAAATAAAATACTACTACTACTAATAATCATAATAATATTAATAATAAAAAAAATGCAGTGGATTTGTGAGCAGACATGGCATGACCCAACACACGGCTTTTATTTGGAAAAAGCAAATCCAATGGAACTGGGTGGAATAGGTAGTCAGACTGTATTTTTTGGCCACTCAGTGATACCAGGCACAGGCAGGCTTTTTCCTCCTTTTCTTGTTTTCGTTGGAAGGCAACAAAAGGGCCTTGCTCCGGATGTGAGGTCAGCGGTGCTGCTCTCTTTGAAGAGGACTTGTGTGGAAGTGAACAGCTGAAGCTTCAGACTTCACACACAAGGAATCCCGTCTGTCTTTCTCCAGAGGCACCGTTTGCTTTGGAGCACGGAAAGTACATTTTGTGTTCACTAAAGAGCATCATCTCCTGAAATGTCTGTATTTAGTTTGGAACTCGATTTAGCTCTCTAGACGCCTTACGTAACTGAAACAGGGTTTTTTTTTTTGGAAAGTAGACTGAAAAGAAACTTTGAAGGCTAAAATAACTCCCTTTTCCCAGGGTATTAGATTTGGAAGTAAGCTATGCTAATAAACAGCAATAGTCAGGAAAGCCAAAGCTGTGTGGCCACAGGCCAGACTACATCCATTCAATGCACTTAATGGACAGCTTTAAAATATGATTAAGAGCTATTTTGTAAGGTAGCAGACTGCTACAGAGCTGTCCCTCAGACTCTAGTGGAAAGTCCAGTGTTTGAATCACTTGTAATTTGACACAGTGACACCTACATCACTGCAGCCACCTAAAGCCATCTATTTTGTGTTCACTGCACAGCTTTGGCTGTTTAGATAAAATAGACCAAATTCTTGTATAATCTAAACAGCGTCCACACTAAACACTCCATAATAACACAGTCGCCCCCCGCCGGGTGATTTATTGATCCCTTCATTAAAACGAAACACAACATAAAAATCTGTGAACAGCCAAGAGGGTTCATTTTCAACTTGATGCTTAGATCACCTGAGGGTATGTCTGGAATAACAGCAATGACGTATCATTTGAGGGCGTAGTCCACATTAAGAATCAAATCTGAAGGTTTTGCTTCTAGCTGATGTAAAACCTCATCCAACACGTTACTTACTTTGGAATGCATTCACGCGGTACAGCCTGCAGTACACATCAGACAAGATGTACAAAACAAATATTGTACCTGCAGGAGAAGACTCACAGCGAAGTGACTAATGCTTTTTACTACCCCTCCCAGTGGCAATCAGAGTGCTTCTTTATAGAAACAAATTGAAATGCAATGCACTCTCTATAAACAAACAAAAAGCAGTCAGTGAAATCCAAACGGGTATGCCAAATATAATTCTTGCTTTATCTTTTCAAACTCTCACAGTCTTTGAGGAGGCTCAAGCGCTTTCCAAGGTTTTTTTTTTGTTTTTGTTTTTTTTAATCCACAGGGAGATTAGTGGCAGGCATTTTCCAAGCAGGGAAAATTAATTCCCTAGACACTTTCCATTTGCTAATGTGGATACCGCTATTTGAACTAAAAACACCAGTTAGTAGGTTTGCCCCAATAGCATAGTCTTGTGTTCTTATAATTCTGTTTCGTGAACCAATATGAGCACGGTAATTTACAGTGTTCTTGGAATATTGAAATATCAGCAATACATATTTATGATTACCTGCTAGACAAGAGCAAGGCAATCCAAACATTTTGCAAGTGGCCGACTGCTAGACTCCAGGCAACTGATCATTGAAAAACGAACTTTAGTTGCAAATCACAACAAGGATACAAATTATATATATATATATATATATATATATATATATATATATATATATATATATATATATATGTTACAGTTGCCATGCATACAGATAGAGCCAGCAGGATTGTTTCACTTATTCGGGAAATGGTTTCACAACTTAGAGTAATTTTCTATATTCAAATATAAGAGTACACAATACAGATAACTTGAAACAGACATTCCATCGGGAGCCAGTAATGGGGAGGGTTTACTGTGGGGGAGGGTTGAAAAGTCCACAGACCCCACCCCAAACCCCTGCCCCCACTTCACAACTGCCTATGTGGCAGACAATAGTGTCACAATGCAGTTAACCCTTTCATGTTTCAGCTATTCTGCACCCCAGTTCAGAGCATCTATACAAGCAGATTTGAAACGTGTTCACTTCTAGCTATCTGTATCAAATGAAAGTTTAAAATCACTGTTGCAAATTAAAAATAAGAAGAAGAAGAATAACTCATCAACAAAGCTTATGTTGCCATGAATGTTAAGATTATTTGAAATTCCTGAGGGGCAACGTCTGATCTCAAATTCAACAAAACAACTGCACACACACTCCCAAAATGGAGATGCAAAAAAAAGCACATCCACAGACGTCTGAAAAATAAATAAGTAAATAAGTAAATAAATAAAGAAAATGACTTAATCTAAACGTTTCCTTTGGTCAAAAAGTTATTACACGATATAAAACGTTTAAACTTTGTCAATGTTAAGGAGCGGTACAAAAACAAATCACTGCGCAAAGACAAGTCTGGAGGAAATGAAGTTAAAAAAAAAAACCATAAACAAAACCTCACTTTGGTAAATTAAACTACTAAATAAAACAACAACAACAAAAAAGTTTGGGAAAGTTTAACAACGTTCAAAATAAACAAAACGAAATCATTGCGCAATTAATATGAATTACATGCAAGGACTCTTGTTCGTTAGCAACGGGATCCTGAATAAGAACTAGAACTGTAGTAAAGAACGAACGTTTACAAGTTTGGAGGTTTGGAGGTTGTTTTAAAAGTTCTCTTACCTCAGTTCCGACGAGAAGCGAATTCGAAGCAGCTGACTGTTTGAGGGGCAGGAGGAATCTGACGGTTCCAGAACGAGCTTTCAGAAGTCTGACTGCAGCTGACTGTGGGCAGGATCAACCCCCTCCATTGTGGAGGTTGACCAAGCATCCACCCGCCAGTAAAAATACTGGCTAACAGAGTTCTCAGACTGATTTTTTTAAAAAAAGACAAAAGCAGTCAAATTTAGGGAGTTGATCAGTGAATATGATAGCTAACCATATGATGTGAAGCTAATCTCCAGGTTAAACTACTGGTTAATATTGTATATTGTATATATAAAGAAGTTAGCATTCCATGCAAATGCAGGAGTATATTATACTTCCCTTAATTACATATAGACACATTTTGCTTATATAGATTTTTTTTTTTTTTTTTTTTTTTTTTTGGATGTAGGCTAACCAAAAGGTTAATATATATATATATATATATATATATATATATATATATATATATATATATATATATATATATATATATAACAGTGCAGTAAACGTGTTATTTTCAAGAATGTAATGTATATATGTAAGTACTTAAAGAGACTGATTCACTTCCTTTTATTCAAACTACTACAATGACAATGCAACGTGTAAAATAAATAAATAAATAAATAATAATATTTTTTACATTTTACCATACAAATTGCAGACAATCTCCTGCTTGGATCCATTATGAAGCATGTGATTACTACAGTACCAGAGATGTATACAGCAGACACATTCTATTTGAAAGTTTTCCTCAAAGGGCAATGTTGGTTAACAGTATTCCAGAATAATATTGTAGTTCCAGTTATGCTGTTGGCTGTGGTAGGTTTACTGTCCTCCCTGTGTGACAAAGTAACCTGGACAGCTTTTCAGGAATAGCCCAACCTTCAGTGGTGTCCCTTGGGTCATCTGCTAACATAAGCTTCAGCCTTCATCAGTGTCAACATTTATGACTGAGGTGATATCTAAAACGAAGATGATTTATAGATATCTCTTCAAATGCAGTCTGAGATATCTCAAAATGATCATTTGGCTGAAGAAGAGCTGTCTCCACACCCGTTGTTTTGCAAAGTCTTTTTGAAATTCCTCTATTGAAATATCCTCATCTACGTACACAATTAGGTCAAAGTTCATTTCCATCTTACAATACTTTGGATTCTGTCAATATGAGTGGTTTGTAAACAGTGTTTGTTTTAAACGACACAGTGTGCTTAGCAATAGAATGTGTTTGTGGTGAGGCCTCAGCAATGCAATACAGCACTGCCACCAAGACAAGCGTCACCAAGGCCAGGCAGCAGCAGATGGATTAATAATGCCTTGTTACTGGAACTTCACTCGTAAGAACAAAAACATCTGGAATATTTTTTTAAGAAGACTGCAACGTGGCAACAGCAGCTCTTCCTTTCCGCCTGCAGCCTGTACATGAAGCAGAACCAAATGAAAAAAAAAAACAGTTAATTATAACAGCTCTCTTTTTCTGAATACGTGGCGGCGTCAGTTTTTTTTTAAACAGCGTGTTTTGACAAAGCAGAACATTATCAATGTGGAGAGAACCCTTTTACTGTGGATTACCACCATATCCCAGGCTATACATGTACAAAAGAAAAATGTTTATGCCCTGTTGTACTTGAATTCACCTCACTCCCCCATCTCCTCATCCCAGCAGTTCAACTACAAAGCAGACTTTAAAATGAGGCTTCAAACTCTTTTAAACAATCACTGGGGTGAATGCTTTCATATTTACAGTATTACTTGTCTGGAAAGAAACGTGTGCATAACAACCATTCTTAGTCTGGTTTCCTAGATGGGTCATTCAAACACAGGTTGACGACTTTGATAACATTTTCTTTTTTCTTTTTTTTAATTTTCATAATTACCACAAAGTCAACTCCCTGCATAGGGATTGTCCTTCAGTATTTATGTCCATTGGTTTTAATTTTCAGATTCATAACATTTCCCATTTACGGCATGGACAAATAATCTAATCGAACCAAGTCTTAAGTGGTTTGATCATTGTGTATCAAAAATCTCATTGCACTTAGGTTCAAATTGTTGGGATCACCTCCAGAGAGAACGTATTCAATCTTTGAGAGACCCACAGAGTTTTAAAACGAAATCTCCTCAGTTTTTGAGCAGCTGAGAAATGAAAGGCCTCCTCTTTGTCCCAGACAGAGTTCTTATGGCTCCTCAGCTGTACCCTAGCAGCATTGGAATAAGTGCTACCCTTGAGCTGCCTTTAATGGATATGATTGCAGGGTGTGAGATATAAGAGGTAGGTGTGGGCTCATGTAATCTGTTATTACTTTGTGAAGGGCTCTTGTTTAGTTTGTCTTGCTTGTTTTTCCCCCCTCTGATGAATTGAGGGTTCAGTGGAATTTACTGTACTGTTACTGGTAATGTAAATGAACAGCGCTGTTGTGATTGATATCAACATCGCCCTGCTGTTGGTCAAAGACAGCGTTATTGCATGAATATAGCCACCATCTGTCAAAGTAGGTTTTCACACTTTGGAGATCAATAAAATGGCCCCAGTATCTAGCTAGACTTCATAGCCACTGGGTATACAGACTGTCCCCTTCATAGTGTTGCTATATTGGTGTTTTCTCTGTCTCTATTTTGTCTTTTTGAAAATTGGCAGCAGGTGGTGTTTGTGGAGTGTGCTGGCTTCCCCTTCTACCTCGTCTTGCCGGTGTATCCATGGGAACCCGTAGGCCTTGGCAGGTGCTCTCTGTACAGTAATTACTGTTGTTAATAGCAGGCTGTCTCAGCGACATGCCAGATGGGTGCAGAGGTTTTCCAGTCTACCACAGTTTCCATTTCTTTTTCATTATAACTAACTGGAGGTCAGTGTGTAAAAACGTCTGCATTGCCAACAGAACTCTGGGGTGGCTAAAATTCTATAAGAATGTAACTAGGGCCTGCTGTTTTACTGGATATGTTATAGAGTATATGATACCCAACCTGGAACTAATATTCGTTTTTTGTGTGTGTTACAATAGGTAGAAAACTAATTTCAATCCCGTTTGTATTTTAATTTGTTGTACGTAGATTTACATCTACTGCACTGTCAACTGAAGAGCAGCTATTTTGTCAGCAGCTGTTGCAGATGTACAGTATTTGATCAGACAGTGAAAATACTTTTGCCATGTGCTCATTGCATGCGTGTTAAGATGGAGGGCACCCAGAGGAAAGCAGATCATCCCCCCAATAAAGGTTTCCCATAGTAAAAGCATAGCAAAGTGTAATAAAGCACAGTGAAAGCATGGTAAAGCATAGGCAAGCATTGTAAAGAATAGCGAGGTATGGTAAAGCTGAACTAGAGTGCTTACAATTATAATCATAACTGAATGATCCAAAAATAGTAAAATATTACGAGATGTCTGTCTGTTCAGCAATTTTGTATTAAAAAAAAACAAAAACAATTAAACTAACAAACTCTCTCTCTCTCTCTTTCTCTCTCTCTCTCTCTCTCTCTCTCTCTCTCTCTCTTTCTTTCTCTTTCTCTTTCTCTTTCTCTTTCTCATTCTCTCTCTCACTGCCAGCTGTACAAGCTTACAAGCCCTGCAGGTATTGAAAATTGAAACCACACCCATTCGCTCCTCTGTGGTTTCAATTACTAAATTTATCAGTGCAGTTCTGAGAATGCTTTGACCTTTTTCCTCTTCTGGGTATTCCAGCAACTGGTAACCAGTTACAGCCATGAACTGGGACTCACTGTTACTGGTTTCTTACTGGTTATTACCCAGCAGTTTTACAGAAATACACAGCACTGGTTGTTGAACAGCAAAGTAAAGCAGTAGATTTGCAGTGAAATAAAATGTGTTTTCTTTATATGCATTAGTATAGCTTTGGAACCGCCTTTACAGTTATCCATTAATGTTCGGCTTACAACCAGGGCCAGTCTTTGCTGTCTGGGAATCCACCCTTTGCAATTTCTTATTGGTTACCTTAGGACCGACTGGCAGTCCCTCCTCCGACCTGTCTATAAAGCAACACACAGAGGCGGCTTGCGGATCACACAGATGTGTCACTCTCTGTTGCATTCTTTCATTTGGAGATGGGGGGTAATTTTGTTTTCTTCCCTCTTGACTACTGTTTGATAGGTTTCCATAGAAACCCCTTCAACATGTGGAGAAGCTGAACCCTGTCTTACGATCATGGCTGAACAATGGTCTACCTCTGTAGGCCACCAGTAAACCCTTTATCATGTTGGATCGTGGAGAACATGTTGTGGGTCTATGTTCATAATCTAAACAGGGACGTATCTAAATATTGTGACTTTAACAACGGTGCTCAACCAAACTTTACTACATACAATAAAATGCATTCAGATCAAGGAGGTCTCCCCTAGAGCACATTTCATACATTTGAAGTCAGACCCCCTTCAGGAGACCAGGGTTCAAGGCACTGCATGGCATACCAGGGGAGACTTGGGGTTTGATACAGCAGGTTGCCTCAAACTAGGTCTCCCGGTCTCCTGGAACCAGATTTCAAGCCACTGAAAAAGTGGCTTTGTGTTCCCTCAGCTGAGACACTGGTGCCCATGCTTTCCAGGCTCCAGACCCACTGATTATTACAGGAACAAGAATGTAAACAGGAAGGTCATAATAAATATCTAACAAATGTGTTCGTAAGAAAGGAATAGTTAGGAAGGGGTCCTGCTTCCACTGGAAAGATAGTCTTTTAACAAGACTGGAAATAACACATGGTTTTAAACATGAACCCAGCCCTGTGGCTACAGCAGGTGAAGAGCCACACAAGATTGAAATATGCATACCTGCAGGCTGCTGTCCTAATGCTCAAAACATCAATCTTCATACTACTGCCAGAGGTGCTGATGAAATCACTGTGGCTAATGAGACTGGAAATCATGTGCTTATTATAGAGATTATTATAGAGATTGGATTGAACTGAACGCACCAGTCGGAAAACCAAAGTTGAAATTATAGAATACCTCCAGATACAACAGCTCCCGCACAACTTTGCTGACTGGAAAAGTACCCAGAACCCCAGGGGGTTACTTCATGTGCTAGTATACCTGATATCACTTTAAACAGAATTACAATTAAGGTGATCTCCTTACAAAACTAAATGGCGCAAACTTGCAATGGATAATGCCTGATTTCTTTTTTTTTACTACCCTGACCTTCAGAAGCCTAAGATAATGGATACAGCCTCCTCATCTCACTTACCTTACACACATGCACAAAGACACCTTGTATTGTCCTAACAGATGTGCATTGACTCGCTTAGGTGCATGTGGCAAAAGTGAAATGCATGAACATTGAGACGGGATATGTCAGTACAATCTCACTGTCTCCTGCTGCTGTCCCAGCCTGCATAGTGATCTGCAAAACTATCACTAGTTGGCCTTGAGAGCTCAAATTCAATTCCAATAACAGAGTGATATGTGCTCTGCATTATTATTGGAATCGTTTGTTCTGCACATGCCCTTGTAAAAGTTTACCACAGTATTTTTGCACTGCCTTTTTAATGTTTGTACCATAGTTTACCATGCTTTGCCTTGTTTTTTAATATGGTTTACCATACCTCTGGGCTTTGCCATGATTTCACTGTGCTTTATTACACTTTGCTATGCTTTTACAATGGGAAACTTTTATAAGGGCTCCCTGAGGTTAAAAATGGAATGCAAGCTGTCAGAGTTGGGGAGGCTGGTGTGTGTTTATTCAAGAAAGACATCTGGGATGTGTCTTCAAGAAACGTCGTGGTTTAACCAATGTGTTTTTCCAATGCACGGATATAGACAAAGTGAAAATAATGAATTGTCTAAAGTAGAGATGCTGAAAACTAGAAGGGTCAAAAGTTTATAGCTCATATGAAGGCTGTGTGGGTTTAGAAATATCCAACTGAACTACGCTGGGTAATAACAGCTACTAAAGAGTCATGTGATTAAAGTACTTGACCTGAATGTAAGCTATATGTGTGTGTGTGTGTGTGTCTGTGTGTGTGCGTGTGTGTGTGTGTGTGTGTGTGTGTGTGTGTGTGTGTGTGTGTGTGTGTGTGTGTGTGTGTGTGGTGCTGGAGCGGAATATCAGTATCTTATGATAGTATATATTTATGTTAGCCATTTAAACACTTTAATCTACAATGCAAAACATGTACAGAAATTAAAAACAGATAAAAGTTAGGCTGGGGGTTGGTACACAAACTGTAAAATTGCACACCATAGCAATAATAAATACAAAATACCTTTTTTTCACAGTACAGCCAAATAAGAATAGTTACCCTCCTTACAAAGATATAATCCCAAAACGCCTGTCTTTTGTGTGATTACACCAGTGCAAACTGCCACATGTGTAGTCATGCCAGTTTCCGAGATGACTGATTACATGAGTTTAAATGTGTGCTTCTGCTGAGATACGAGTCTCACCTCGGCCCCTGACAGGAGGCTCTGCATTACTATATCTTACTCCTCACAATCATCAATCAGTGTATCAGAATGGGCATCACGTGTGACTGGGTCATTGATAGTCATGGTCTGCTTACCGTGTTCACTGGTTTAACTTTCAATGCCATCTGCTTCTATACAATTAGCTCAGGAATTATGAAGCAATGAGATTAAACCACAAAAGGATACCTTGTGTCCCTATTGCTTCGAATGACTGCATTGCTTTATATTACAGCATAATGGCTGCGATTAGTTCTGCGATTGCCATGGGGTGAAAGGGTTGGTAAGTAAAAATGTTTTTTTCCTAAAGGATGCTATGGTCTATCATGGATCTGTCTGTGGTTCAGCTTCTATATACATCTGACATCCACACTCTCAAAAGAGCAGGTCTTCTTATTTTTAGGATTTCTGCTGAAGCTTCCATATGTAAATATTTAGCAGAATGTGCCATACCCACGCCATTTTTGCATGTCAGTATGTGAGATGGATTTAGTTTTAATGCAGATTAAACAGAACCTTGTTAGAGCAGTTCACTTCCTGCACTAAAGAGCTGTGACTTGCCAAAAATCTGGTCAGTTTCTATGGAAACAGATTCCTTCTAGAGGCCCATTCATGGTTACTGCCCAGAGCAGGGAGCAAACAGGTCAGAAGAGTTCTGTTAAGAATCGCACTGCCTGTTGTAACTGGTGGGACGACATCTCTATACACGCTGCAGACTGCTACAGAATGTTCATGAATGCAATGAGGTAATTGAATTGTAATGGCACTTTAAATACACATGTAAACCGTCTGTGGAAGATAACGCTGCCTCCTGGAGGTGAGACAAGTTATTGAAGCATAAGCAGGCCCACAGAATTCATTGCACACCGCAGCACAGCTTCAGTGTTTTTAGAACTGTACAGAGAGCAGGCAGAGGTGAAAGGCAAGTGCACCACCCATTGAGCCACCATGTAACAATAACTAGAGCTCCCCAAATAATTACACTGCAGTAGAAATAGTCACTGCACTACAAGCGATAAGCTAGGGGAAGAAATCCTCAGTGCTGCGCTTATGCCAAAATGTGAGCCTTATTCAACAGCTGGCAAAGAAAGAAACACTCTGCTAGATTTACTTTTGCTTCCTGTGCTGTTGCAGTGTGTTTGTTTCTCAACACTCTGTGAGTTTCAAATCAGCAAGTTCAGAGCAAGCCCACAGCCAAGATCCCACACCCCTAATGTGTAGAGTCGACTGTGGGGGCACAGCAGGGAGAGCTAGACGACAGCACTGCACTCACAGTTCATTCCGCTCCTACATCTATCCCCTCAGTGGCAGCAGACTGGAGGGCCGGTCTTTGATATATCCTGACAGGAGTGCTTGAAGGCAGTCAGTTCACAGCCACTGCATGATAAATAGCCTCAGCTCTGTCTTGAGAAGGATACGAATGATGTTTTATAGCCCACAAAGTGAATGATGCTTGTGTAACAGGGTACCAATTGGGAGCAAACCGCGACCTCACGCACAGCAAGCGAGAGTCTTAATCACAATGCAAAAGAGCTAGTCATCTTGCTTGGGGTAACGAGTGATAAAGCTTTCAACTGCTACCCTTTTTGAAAAGGGAGACATTGGGATGGCATTGGATAAATATGAGAAAGCAATGGCAATGATCCGATTTGCCTGCAGAAAGCATGTACTGTACTGTATGTGGGGTGAAACCTGCACAATTGTACGGTGTTAAATGATTCTTGCATCAAAACAGAATGCTAATTCAAATGCAAGAAGCATTGACTGCACTTTTCTCTCATTTATTCATTCATTTTGTTTTAATTGTCACTCGTGACGCATTTCACTTCTAGGGCAATCTACTGAAATCCGTGGAATGAACCCCATTGTACTGAATCAATGCTGAATTATCAGTTTCAAGATATTATACTCTTTTTTTCCCAGCTTTTTCAATGGTGGATCAACAGCAGGCTTCACAGTTTGAACGCTCGCTGATCTTATCTCTCTCTATTTCATTCTTCCATCCTGGAAACAGAAATAACATTGGTGTGCAGGAAGTGTATCCTTGAGAAAACACTCCTGAACCTCCATGTTATCAGCAATACGTTTACCATAATGTGCAAAGAAGTGAGAGATTGCATTTCTTTTTGTTGCGTGTTTGTTTGGCTTCAAATGGTGAATAGCATCATGCACTTATCCTGATAATAAAACAGCTGGTTGCAGATCTGAATGTTGATGCTCATGTTGGCTGCTCCAGTGCACAACACACACACCTTTTGTCCATTGATGCCAGTACGCATAGCTGTACACTAGATGGCACTTCATCTAGTGTACAGAGAGTTTTTCATTACTAGTCTAGACAGTTGTGAATTATGCCCCAGGGAGTCATTTTCAATCTCTTCTTCAGACTTTTCCATTTTCACATTTTCCATCAAGAGCATTTTGTGATCTTGTTTTTGTAAGACTGGGATCAAAAAAAATTATGTGCGATATATTATCAGAAACAAACATCATAAGACAAATATTTTCTCTGGAAGCTGTGGATTCACTGTATTTGCATCTCAAACAAAACTGTCACGCCATTACCTGATAATGCATTGTGCCGTGTCTGGATGTTGAATGAAGCGTTAAATTGACTACAATGATGACTAGGAGTTCCGTTCATCTCTTTTGTTCACAGTTAAAGATACTAGTCTGAACTGTATTTACCAAGGCCAGAGTGTTACCTGAAACAGTGAGGGATGCAAAGAGTGCAGGACACTGTCCTTCAAAGAGCTTGTGTTCTGCTGCTGACTGACCACTGTGTTTAAGTTGGAAGAAACGTTCATATCGTGTTCAGAGCAGGGATCATCAGGGAAGCTTGAGCTGGACCTTCATTAGTCCCATGAACATGCATTGGTAGGTCACCTGCTGAAGATTTTTACCGCAGTTGTTTGCCGTTAAGATTGCATCATAAAAATCACCAGCAAGGAACGGAGACCAACAAAACTATCAAGCTAAAGGAAGGAGAGTGAACACAACACCACATGAGGAAGACGGCTCACTAAATCTGAGAGAGGAAGAACTGCATGCAAATCTCCAAGCATAAGGAGTCATTTTATTACAGCGTCAAATACACAGGATATTAGAAAGGAAGCAATACACAGTGGAGATGGACCTCTGAGGAACTGTGCTAAAAGGAAGAAACTACAGCGACTAAGAGGATCGATACACTGAGTATCAACTCAAAGGAGTACAAGAGGAGGTGCAGGGTACTGGTAACGACTCAGCTGCAGAAATTAGAACAGAAAAAAAACCCAGAAACATAATATAGTTGAAGGGAAATCTCTCAGTAACTTCACTTGAACTAGTCACTTCAGAGAAAGCTTCACTATCGGAGAATAGAAAAAGTGAACAAGCCATTCCAGAATTAAATGTGTGTAGGAAGAGGTTGCATTCCGATTCAGAGGTCCTGTCTAAAATGAAGAACCCGGTGACTCTGATGGTGACCCTGGTCTCTGTGCAGTTCGTCCTGTACACAATATCTCTCTGTGCTCCACAGTGGCTGGTGTACACAGAAGGGATCAGCCAGGGGCTGTTTGTTCTCTGTAACGCCTATGAAGGCTTCTCCAGTTGTGTTACGGTTTCCGCCTGGATGGGTGAGCATTCTTCCCATTGCAGACATATCTGTGCTGCACATATTCAATAACTTTGATGATGATGATTGTGATAATGATTATAATTGATGGAGACTGGTCTATAGTTCTAGCTTGGAACAGGTGCTTTGAGCTTCTTGCCATAATTTACATTTATGCTTTATTAATAATAATAATAATAATAATAATAATAATAATAATAATAATAATAATAATAATAATAATTAAAAAAAAAAAATTATATATGTGTGTGTGTGTAATTAATGCAGGCTGTTACTAACTGCTCTCAACTAGGCAGTTAAACAGTATAAACAATGATATAAACAATAGTGACGATACTACACGGGTAACTTTAAAACAGGGGGCAAACTACATTTTAGATATTGAGATGATTTTATGATGTTTCCATATGATGTCTCAACAGGGGTTGTACAAAGCCTGGCACAAGCCTACACCTTTACAAATGGGCAAGCCATTGCCGATTCGGGGTTCTATGGTTTGATAGTAGTCATGCTCATGTATACTGGAATTCAGCGTCATTAGCTCCAGTATGTATCAGTAGGTTACAGCTGTATTGTTTTATCATACAGGTACCAGCAGCCTGTCCTGGATGTTTCTGACGGCCTCATCTGTGCTTTCCTTCATCACCCTGTTCACTATCAGACCAGCTCTGAGTGAGGGGAAGAGAGCCACCACTGCACTCATCCTCAACATCCTGGCAGGTACCCATGGGAAACTCACTCTCTGAATGAATATACACTAGCGATGGCAATATGACAATTGCATATAGCACTTTGAGTGGTTTAGCCATTTAGGGGTTAAATCCTCCAAGCTCTTTACTCCCAAATGCAATTAGCATAACCAAGTTACCAAACCAGGAATAAACTACTCAAACATTGAATTCAAGGGGGCTTACAAGCAGTCTTTAGTGGTTTTTGTTTTCGTAACTGATATATATATAGTATTGATTTTCTGAAAAGAATCACGTCAATAAAGATTTGAAGTAAATAGCATTGAGGAACCTAGCCCTCAGTCCTGCCTGATCAAGCCAACTATTTGGGGCACACTAGTACTGGGAAGCCTCTTCTAAACGTGTTCTCAACCTGTCGTTGTTCTCTCTTGCAGCGTTGTTTTGCATGAGCTCTCTGACCTGTTTCTTGGCAACCCTGGTACTGCAGGACCCTTACCTGCTGCATAACCTGGGCTGGTCCTTTTACATCTGCTGTGCCACCCTGATCTACGCCTTGGTTGTGAATGTGGCTTTGGGGCTTGTCCGGGTTGCCACGGCCATCGAGCCTGCCACCACTGTCGAAAAAACATCAGAACTGGCCATGTCTCACATCAAATCTCCCTGAGACACAGGCTGCCATTCACAAAGCTAAGCATAAAACAAGCAATAAGCTCCCAGTGTTCTGGACCTCAGAGGTGGCAACCCTAAGCGCAAAACCTTTTTTTTATTGTTCTTATTTTCCTGTATGTTGTGTTCCAGACTATATTCTATCTTCTGCAGAAGGTATTTGGTCGCCTCTTTGTGCTCTGGAAAGTGAGTGTGAAACTTAATAAGATTGGTGGGAATTAGGGTCTGTGAAACCAGTTGAGAGCTAAACCTAGGGTCACATTGTGTTAATTCCCTTTTTCTCAAGCGCTTTAAAAGACTCTAGTGACAATCACATGTATTATGGCAGGTGGTGAACTTTGGTAAATAAGCCGCACATCATGTAGTATTAAAATGCTATTGAATACTCTGTAGAAAAGCACAGGACTTTAGAAGCGATTTCACTGTTGGTAAGAAAACTGATGTACTGACCGTTACCTGATCCGTCTGACTAAAACAGAAATAGAACCATAACTTCACCTAACTGCTGTCACTATTCTTTGTGTGTTCTGCGTGCTTGCTAACTTCATCCTGTCACCCTGTTTGTAACAACGTGCATTAGTGATACACAGCGCTGTTCATGTCTGCTCGCTCATTGATCAGATCCAGATGTATTATGCTGCATTTTATTTTTCCGATGAGCAAGAGAATGATAATACTGTATAGTTGAATGTAAACATTAAAAATAATTGTATTGACAATTGTGAAGTACATTCTCTATAGTTAGGCAAATGTATCTTACATTCCCATTGCAATGCATTGTTCTTTTGTTTAGGCAAATGTGTGTGCGTTCTGTTTAAATGGTTATCTTTTCTTGCACATATCATACATATATAGATGTTTTGTATCTTCAAATCTGCCCATTCAAAGTCATTCTCAAAGTGAAAGGTCAGAATGTTGCTGACACACCCATATTCTTCAAAACAAACAAATTAACAAAGGAAAACAAAACAGAAAGGTTTTATGGATTTTAGACAGTTAAAACATTGACAGATGAAATGGTAGCCGTATTAATCCAGAGATGATGGACAAAGAGAAGGAGATGTGATATGTGAAGAGAAGGATTTTTTTCTTATTTTCACCTGAATAAAAGACCTTTGAGGTCTTGAAAGCTTGCGATTCATTTTTGTTTAGTCAGTCCAATAAAATATAACACATCTCCTTTTCTTTTTCTATTAGACAGTTAAGTCACATTTATGTTATCCTGATGGTCTGTGACACATCATTAATTTCTGTATCAAGAATAGTCCTAGATACTACTAACTGCTTTAAATAGAGCCGTTTTGCAACGAATGCCCTATAAGAGGTGTGGCCAATCCTGGTCCTACAGAGCCACAATCCTGCAGGTTTTCTGAGTCTCTTTAAATCATCAATGGCCAAAGACCTAGGAAACATGTTAGTGCTGACCAATTAAGAAAACGATTGGTTCAATTAAGAATATAATTGGTTCAATTAGGTAATTGAGAACTCAGATGGAATGAAAACCAGAAGACCTTGCGGCTCTCCAGGGCCAGGACTGGCCACCCCTGCTCTCTAATATACTTTAAATACTACATTACAGTCTGTATTTTAAAGTATTTCGGGAGCTTCCTTTAGTCTGAGTTGTTCTTTGGTTGTCCACAGATGTAAGTTTAAACTAACTGCAGCAAGACTCTGCTTGATAGACATTCCTCCCACTTACACAGGGCGTGTTCTTGGTTTCCTACTAGCTGTGGGATGTAAAGAAAGAGAGAGACAGGCATTCTTCAAACCACCTCTCCCATACTGCAGTGTCCCATTCATACTATTACATCAGCAGCCTGCCACATAACACATGCCACACTACTTCCAAGACAAAGCTTACCAAAAAACTCAAACACTTCAGCAATATATTTCAGTATTTTTTAACAGATATGACGCTGCATGAGAAAATAACTTGTTGGGCCAACTAGCCTCAGGATTTCCAATGACTCACATTCATGTCTATTTTCCCTGAGGCGTTTGTAAAGATGAGCGTATTTTCAGTATGAAAAAACACAATTTAACTGTAGAATCGTGATCTTAAGCAAGAGTTATGGTGTGTGCTGCTTTTAGAAACAACTGAGAACCGCTTTAAACTAAATCAGCTACACTTGGATACCATTAGCCCCAATTTACTGCACTTGAACTGCAATTCAAATACAGACGGTTTTAACTAAAACACAACGGCTCTGCTGTAGATAAAGTTAATCCAGAGCTGGCTTAGTAAGAATCCAAACCTGGGATTTATCAGCGAGCAACGAGTCAACGAGTCAGTAATGGGGCTGCTGTGAAGCAACTAAACTGGAAGAGAAGGATGAAGAAAAGCAGCAGGCAGGCTGGCAGCACTTTACTGTTAGGGATCGACAGGCACCTATTTTAAAACCTCATCGTCATCATCTCACACGTACGGTGTTTTGAGTAATGCAGAAGACCGAAAAAAAAAAAAAATGAAGAACTGGAGTGCCCTCTGGTGGTTGTTTTATGAGTTGAGGGGAAAAAAAGGACCTCTGACAATATTGGGATTGAAAAATGTGGCAATTTGGAAAGGTGAAAAATGCTCAAAAAAATTACAAAGTAGCCTGTCATCAAATGAGGACAATGGCACTTAATGTGTTAATAACAAACATCTTAAAACTTGTTAAAAGGGTATTGTTTGGAAGATCTCAGTATTTGCACACCCCTACTGTATACCCCTATTGCTGGGGATTGGCAGAAGAACCTAAGAACCGTTTTCCCTTTGATTATATAAATGAATTGTATAGTTTTAACAGAGAGAGGACTCCTTTCATTTCAGTACGCAATGCAATGGTACACAGTTTAATTGAATCGGAACATAGACGTATACACGGTATAGAGATATTATATTGAAGGCTGATGGAGTTAAATAATACAGCTTTTTTTTTTACCCTTCCAAAAATAAAAAAATTCAAATGGTTCCCCAAAGCACAGAAAATGACAGAAGAGAACAGAAGAGGCCCCCATGATTTCAACAGTGTTTGAAGGTTTGATTTGATGTTACTGCTCATGTTCCTTCAGTTCCCAACGGAGTCGCATACCTGGGTGGGGTGAATAAAGAAAACTGTTACCAGTGTAGTATACAGGATTTAAAAAAAAAAAAAAAAAAAAAAAAAACACACACCACAATGTTTTCTTGGTTCATAATAGCTTTTAGGCTCCATACCTGTGACAGTTGCTTGATAACTGAACCAACCTTCTACGCTGATGTGCCCTAAAGAGGAAACACAGGCTCGGTATCAGAACTTGAGGGGCTCCGACAATACAGATAATCTTAACAGCCTACAGTGCAAAGTAATATTGCAAGGGAAAGCGTTTCCTTTCCTCGCCCCCTGAATGACTCTGATTGTTATCTGATCATTTGAACCTGCCTTGTGATTGCACTGGATGGGAAGTCAAATACAATATTACACGGATTGTGAAACTGTGTGCTTGCTGTATGCTTGTATGTGACGGTCGCCCCTGGGACACCCTGGTGAACAAGACGCCTGCAGCTCATGTGGCTTCTACATTAAATAATCCAAAATAAATAAAAACAGCTGCTTTCATTACAAGGTCTTCAGAGTAAACTACTCCACGCCATTGTTTTTTACCTTCTTTCTTTGATGGCAGGTTTTCTACTTAGCACCGACATACGTGGCATTTTTCCCAGTCTTCTTCAGTGTTTCCAGAAGCAGGTCCACGCTGTGCTCCGACTCAATAAAAACCTTCTTGTTGGGCAGGTCAATGTCAAACTGGACACCTGCAGAGAGATACAGTGTTAGAATATGACTCTTCAAGAAGAACGCTGCTTCTTATTAAGGTGCGAACATAATTACTGTCCATCTGCTGCAAACCACAGGGGGAAGAATACACATCCTGTAACACATGTTTTGGTATTGCATTTTATTCCATACGGGTGTGCAAGAAAATAATTATATAAGACCAAGGCAGCCAAGATCGGCAACTGCAGGGATGGAAATAAGACCCCCATTGCACAGCAGTTTGATCCATTCCTGGTTTTACTCTGACACACCTCCGCTTGTTACCTATACACTGGGGCTGATCAAGCTCGTATCAAAACCTGGAATCGGTGAAACTGCTCTGCAATAGGAGTCTTACTTCCATCCCTGAACTCTACGAGAACGGGACTCAAATCACGCTTGCATGACTCACCCTGCACCCCAAGTAGTGACAGGTCAGGCATTGGGAACCCCCTGTAACACTCTGATTAATAAACTCAGCTTTTAGCATACTCAGAATACACCAGGGCTCATTACACGGTAATCTAGATTCTTAGCAGTCACATGATTTGAATTATCAGCTCCCTCTTGCTATCTCCTCCCTAGCTCCGAGCAGCCTAGTCTTGTGACAGTCAGCTATATCCTTATTGGCAAGGGCGGAACAGCCCCAGTTCAGTGACTGGAAGGTCAAAAACCTTTGATTTTACAGTACTGGGGAATTGTCATGCCGATGAAAACTAGGCAGAGGGGTAGCTCACCACCACCCTGCCCTCCCCCCCCCCCCCCCCCCCCCCCCCAAAAGAGAAGAGTTTCAAAGGTTATGTGGTTCAAGAATGTGCAGCTTTAGAACAGTTTTTCACTTTAGAACAGTGTAAGAAAATACAAGCAAACGTTTGAACACTTTCAATTTTGTTTAAAGTACTGTAAACAAGTCAAAACACAGGGTACTGCTATTTAAAGGTGAACTGTAACTGTTTGTACACTTATTTAAACATTGACCCTCGAGTAGTTAAAATGCATGCAGATTCTCAAGAACAATCCGTTCCATTGCTGTAGGTGTCCATCGATAATATATATATATATGTTAATCTAAAATAATTCTGATAATAATGCATCATGCTGTGCAGAACTCACCCCCGAGCTTATTAAGGACGCGGGTTACAGCACCGGAGCAGCCTTCACAGGTCATATCAACAGAGAACTCGTGTTTCTGTCAAAAAAAACAAAAAAAAACATGCAGTACATTTGGTAAAAATGTGAAATGAGACAACAGTAATGCACTAAAGCTGACTATTCTCGACTGGGCGCCTCATTAATTTACTTGCATTGAAAAAATAGTCATTTCCGCTTCCGTGGCTAACCGCAGTTAACCGGCTAGTCCAGGCATATTACCGTTTATGAAATTAATAGCAATAAATAGTGTTCCCACATTAAAAAGAATATAAACTACAATTGTTCCGGGATCCAAAGGAGTGCAGTTTCGTTTTATTGTACCGATTTTTGCACACTGGAACACGTCATATATAGACGTGGAATATGAGAGCCCACAAGCGCGTTATTATATAACATATTTACTGTAACCTGTAAAATTGTTATGAAAATCTCATAATTTGTTTATTTATTATACTTACGGTCATGTTTTAAAATGTAGTGTCAAATGCCCAGTTCACTCTGCGTGACGAGTTGTCTTCTCCCAGTAAAAAAAAAGTATTTCTGCAGCAAATCCACAGATTATATTTAAGGGACAATCTATCAATTCCAGAATAATTTCTACACGAAATGTGCTCAGTTCTACAGAGTTTATTATTTAAATATATACACAGTGGCCAGATTGTTTCTAAACGCTATAATAACTGATCAAGCGAACTATCTCTCCAAAACCAAACGCAATTCCTCTGACAAATAATAAGTAAACATATATATATTTTTTTTTGTGTGTGTGTGGGTCCCGTACCCTCTCGCGTTACTCTGACTCGCCTCCAGATAATGGTTGCACTGCGCTTTTTCGCCACTGGGTGTCGCTGGTAATCGAATGGTTGAATTTCACTTCGTGGTTCTGTCCAAGTCCCCTTTACCTCCGCCAGGGGCACTGTGATGCAAACAAACGGGTTATCCTGGAAACACATCCTGGTCAGTTGAACCACAACCTTGGAGGTGGAGATCATGTGATCTATAGGAAGCGCAGCTGTCTAATTCTGCTCCAGCTCATCTTCAGAATCCGTTGACACCACAGATCCGCCGTGGACATTTCACAGCAATGATATGGTGTGACGAACGGTGTCAGTAAGAAGAAATAGGTAATTGTCTCTTTTTTTAAGTGGTCAAGGCAACGCTGTAAATTACACACGTTTTTACATATGCGATCTGGCTACAAAGCATCGGAGGAAGCACACAAGCAGAATGCCGGTGGATCGGGTTGGCACTGTGACTGTATAACTGGTATGATAATGTATGCTGTATATCACTGAGCTACACACAGTGCAGCGGTAATCCTGTGTGAGTGGTTACACATGCATGTGCGTGTCGGTATGTTGTGGTTTGGGTGTTTGGTGCACAGATACATTACTAGACAGTTTATATTATCGGTGTGTTGGAAGACATTGCGACTTGAACGAGAGCGATTTATTTCCGCAATCACAGACACCTTTCATTTTCAGACATGCATTAGTACCGCCAGCATGAGCACACGGTGCATTGTGGGGAAATGCGTTTCTATTGTCCCAATAAATGCTGGAGTTCAAAAAAAGAAAAGAAAAAGTATTTAACCTACCTGTGTTGAATTTATAAAAATAAATAAATAAATAAATAAAACCAAAAAGCTACTACTACGATCATGTATACAACTTGGTATTCAACTTAAGCCGATATACTAGAAAGATTAATTTACAGTAAATTCATGCAGTCCTGTGATATTTAAAAACCCATCATCATTTGATGAATATTTATAGATACTTTGCTTGTGTTACAGGTGTAATTATCAGTTTATTCATCAACATGCCGAACCGCAATCAGTCTACTGCAGCGCCTTGTTCCTTGTCCTTTTGACAATTTCCAGAAGCACCAAAGCAATCAATGTGTGAGCCTGTGTGGTGCCAGTGAGAGGCTGGACAATGCAGATAACCAGATCTTTAACCCAAGCACAGCTATGAGATGCATACTTTAGTCATTTAAATAGTATATGTACGTATTTGAATGCACTGCTTGTTTGCTGAAGAAAAAAAGTTTGTACTTTTCTTAAACTGATCATTTAAGTAATATACTGTGCGGTACAAATACTCAAGCTGCAAATGAGTGGAATATGGCTATGTGGCAAGTTTGTGGGCAGAAATATGTTTTAGAATCACGTGATTCCCGGGATGTCACCTGATCCCGTTGAATAAAATTCAAACAACAGTACCAATATTTTATACACAAAAGTCGCTTTAATGATGTTTATTCCTTTTTAATAGTGCAATTATTACATGATTTCTTACATTTATTGTAAAATATAGGATTTACAGTACATGGATTGCAGTGTCGTTTCTGATTCATTTCTGAGCTGTTGTGTTTATCCAAAAGAAGGAGGAATTACTCTAGCAAAGCTTTAAACTCTAATTGTAAATCATGCAAGTTTACACACCTGGTGCTCTATGGCTTTGCATTTGGTTTACAGCTTAAACAGCACAACCCGGTGTATTACATACTGTTTTCATTTCAATTCAGTTTCAGTTTCAATGTGTTTTATTTATACAGCGCATTTCATACCACAGTATCTCAAAGCAAATAATAATAATAATAATAATAATAATAATAATTATTATTATTATTATTATTATTATTATTATTATTATTATTATTATTATTTGTCGACTCATATAACCTAATTTACATGTGAAGTTTCGTTCCTCTTATTTGCGTATGAATCTTGAAGTGTGTTCAAGGCATAGGTAACAAAGCCCGCACCCTCACCAGTCGCAAACAGCTATTTTAGAAACGTCACAGACAGTTTCAGTGTTACACAATTTGAAGTGCCAATTGCATTTTCAACACTGCAGATGTGTAGTCGAGGTGCGGTGATATTTATAATTGAGTGGCATGGTAACACGCTGTTTTCAGCTTCTGAGATAAAAGGTAAAAGGAATTTTCTTTAAAAAGTAGGCTTCTTCGAATACAACCACAAACGTAGGATAATAATAATTTAAAAAAAAATGATTTAACGGCAGTTTTAAATTACAATCTTATATTTATTAACATCGATTGCTCATATCCACATGTCTGTGTAGAGCTGCTGAGCTAAATTCCTGTTCGTTCAGAGCAACCCTAATACGCTATAAAGGAAATCACAGAAAACCCAATGATAACCCTTTTCAGTCCAGTTAGTCGTCACTACCCCCCGATTTTCTAAGGGTGGTTTTTGTTTTGTATGCAGTAACATTCACCTTACAGTAAAAAACATTGAGAATTGCCTTTAGTATTTGTATGCTTGTTTAAATTTAAATGTATTTATACAACAACAACAACAACATAATAATAATAATAATAATAATAATAATAATAATAATACCAGTAGCTACTGTATCAAATTAAATAGTACACAATCATACACTACAAAGCGCTGTGTTCAAGCCAGTCTTTATGAGTGTACTGCATGGCTCTTAATACTGTAGGCTGTGAGTCAGTGTTCAACCCTTGAAGGAAACTCTGATAAGCACACTGGCAGAGCTCTTATGATCTGTACATTTTGCTTATTACAGCAAGATAAAGTAACAGGGATCATTTCAGCTATGTCCGGCTTGCACTCTAATCGTTTTGCAATCTGTTATGCACAATTACCTCTGGATAAAGAAACAGAAAGGGAGCTTTTCTGTTTTGCACAATGCAAAAGTGCAAAGGAAGGTTCATTTAGAGGTGTAGATAACATGGGTCACCAGGTTGAGTCCTATTGCCGTAGCTCTCTGTATTTAATCACATCTGTGATGTAAGATATGAGCCTTGCTTAGTTACACGAGAACTGTTGATCAGTATAGAGAACATACTGTACCATCCGGCTACTGCACAATAATGAACAAATGAAAAGAAAACACATACGGAATCATGGGTGCGTGTGTTGCAATAGCTACAGCTTAAGGGCTGCTTCATGCTTCTGTCGCAGGTGAATGTGATATGTCAGGTGCAGACAGCTGTAAAAGCTGTGCAGCTTCACTTTGACCAGGCAGCAAAGGTGGACGTTTTTCACCATCATCCGACCTCATGCGATTACAGGTCACAGACGCATGAGAAAAGGCTGTACGACTTTCCAAAAAAGACACATTATTATTGTTATTATTATTTATTTCTCAGCAGACGCCCTTACCCAGGACGACTTACATATCAAGAATTACAATTAAGAGCAAGATATAAAATACATTGACTTCAGTCCTAACCATGACCCTTCTATAAGAGATCACTGTATTATAAAACTGATCACTGTTCTATACACTGTACGTGTGCTTCTTTGAATAGGATTTTACGTAAGCAAACAGCACCGCTCTGTCTGCATTTTCTGCACATCCCTGTTACATTTCTGTAGGCACAAGGTTGTGACCACTCTGAAAATCTTAACGTCAGTAGATTCAGCAGATCTTGCAGTGCTGGGGGCTGTAACCTGGAACACTCCATCATGAATTATGAGGTGGAAATGTCTGCTTGACATAATATAGATTGTTGAAGGAGGACAGGGAGTTCAATGGATTCTATTGTTTGGTCCTTATTGAATCAAGAACATGACAATTTCTTCTACACACTGTTAAATGTTTGGTGCTCTGCATATCATACCTAATAATGGCAATGTTTTCAACCTGTTACAGACTCATTTACTCTATGTGGGAGCTTGTATAGGACTGCAGAAGACACTTAGCGAGAGGAGCCTTCTAGGCTAAGTAAGCCTTCAGACAATATTACCGGTAATCTCTTTTTATTGCACCTAGCAGTTGAGTCTGGCCATTAAAAATGTCATAACTTTTGCTTTATTATAATTAAATCATTTTGGTTTCAGCATGTACACCCTATGGTGCACTGCCATTCATGGAACTAAATGTATAGCAATCATTGTGTAGTCTGTACGTTCACAAAGGGTAAGTGTGTTTCTCTTTCTTTCTTTCTTTCTTTCTTTCTTTCTTTCTTTCAGTCACAATGTCTAATAGCAGCCGAGTGAACAGCCCTACGGAGGAGACCTCTCTCACCCCGGACCAGTCTCCAGGCCCAGATGCACCCCAGGATGAGTATACGAGGCTGGGAGAGAAGACGGGAACAACGTAAGGAGGCTGCTGGAGCATGGGAGAGAAAGGGTTTTGATTTAGGCTGGTTCACCGTCTCCACATGCTGCAGCTCTGATTAACTGGCAGCCTCTTTCCCGTTTCACCCATAGATCTGCTTGTTTTTCTGCTTCTTTTTTACACAGTTCACATTTGTGCATAAAATATAGCTGGTGGTTTTGCGGTGTAGAGATCGATACGCCCAAATCAACAAACGTCAGTATTGTTTTCATTTATGCATTTAGCTTCTGACCTTAACTGTGTAAAGTCAGGAGTACTGTGTACCCAAACCAGGAGCGAACATAGAACAAACAAACAAGCATTAAAGTAAACAACCATTACCGCTTCTAGTACAGAAATAGGAACATGCATTGCTAATGCACTAACCAAGTGTGCCGTCTGAGCTCAGAGGGTGTGTTTCCACAGTGTCTATCCGCGGCACTGTGTTTTACATGTTTTAGAATAAGAAGGACACAAGTGAGATGCAGATCTCTGGATTATTATTCATTGACTTTAACTGGATTGAATGTCAGGTTAGAGCTTCATTCATTCTTGCACGGCTGGTTTCATAGACCCTGATCAGAACTAATCTTGGATTATTTTACTGAAACTAACATTAGGATTAGATTAGTGCTAATATAGGTCTGTGAAATTTCTAATGCACGCACACTTTGATTAAGAAAGGGTTACTGGTGATTTCAACCTTCCTAGTCCAATAGAGGGTTGGCAGTATTTTATCAGGTAGATTGAGACATTGAAGCCATACCAGAGTTAAGATTGGGAACAACGAGGCAGGATGCAGACGGAAAAGAAAAGCAAAATCAATGGTCATTCAAGGATCTTGGTGGTGAAATATTGTTCAGAAAGGTTCCTTGCGATAAACATTGTTGCAATCCTGTTTCTCAGATTAGCATTATGCAGGCAGCTGGTGTTTATGGGGCTTGTCCTGCTGTTTGTCATTGTTATTTAATTATAGCTTCACGTACTTGATTACATGACGAGACCTGCAGAAAAATAAAGCAAAGCGTCCACGAGTTTACAGTACACACTTGAGGGACAGAACTGAATTATCATTGCAGGGCTGTGTGGTTGCTTGTGTGGCAGGCTGGAAGTCTGCACAGGTAGATAGTGTGGGTGTGTTTTTATTTTGTTTGGCAGGGATGGGGTTAATTCCATCCCTGCAGTATACACCTGTGGAAGAGGCTGGGTCTTGACTGAATGATTGACCATCAATCAAGTCTCACCCACATGGTATAAAAGCAGGAGAAATCCTTGGTTAGCTGGAGGGGTGTGTGCTCACAGCTAAAGCACTGGAATAACGGTTGCATGTTTCTTTTTGTTTGTTTAACCCGTTTTGTTTTTGTTAATAAATTCACGCTCTTGCGCTTATACTGCACAGCTCCTGTTTCTGCTTCCAGAGGGTAACCATCCTGCACCGTGACACTACCCTTTCACAGCATGCAGTCATGATGTGCCGAATTGCATTGGTTATTAAATTGTGTCTGGATAGTTTATCTGGATCTTGAACACTCCTATATGCCTGACTGCTGTCTCCAGGATAACTGGCTTGAAAAGCCGATCCAGTATTTGACTACTGCAGTAGCATACTAAAGCTAGAATCAGATATATATATATATATCTTCTATTGTGTAATGCAAAAAATGCAACCTGGTGCATTTTTTCTTGAGTTCTTGCTTGTGGTTAGTTGGGTAATGCTGGCAATATTCTCAAATCTTTAGCGTTTGTGTCAAGACTTTTTTCCACTTATTATTCATGTAGGTTGTAGGGCTCCTGACACCTGGGTAGCTGAGCTATTAAAAGCTGCACTGTATCTTTAAATGCACTCCCTGAATTAGATGTTTTGCATGAAGTTATTCCAGCTGGTGTTCTGTATACAGCTTGCTGATACTTGATTATGTCACCTAGAAATAGGGATGTTGGATTCAGTTCAATTCCCTAAACGTTTTAACTTCAGGATTGAACATGTTTCAACATTTAAAATTGTGTGGATGTTTGTAACCAGTCAAAAAAGGCACCATGAGAAGATTGCTGTTACTTTTTTATGATACACCAGAACACTGGTGTAGAGGAGACTATATGTGTGCTATATGGACAAGATTTTAAATAAACCTCCCACTGTATAAACAATACGTGCGTATGTTTGACAGTGCTTAAACATTGAGGCAAACATTCTAAATGTTAAACACTTGAACAACGTTTAAACATTTAAACTTTGAACCAGGGGTGTCCAATCACGGTCCTGGAGGGCTATTCCACTCCAGGTTTAACAGGTGAAATGAGATAATAAACTACTTCAGGGTCTGGATGGAGGTTTAATTAAATCATTTAGAACAGGGATGGAACAAAAACCAGGAGTGGAAGAGCCAGCATTGGCTACCCCTGCTTTAAACCATTACCTAGAAATACTGCATCTTGATAACCACATGACCAAATTTGATTAAAATGCATCTCGTGGACATTCATTACAAGAAGCTATCTCTGCTGCCTAATGCATTGGTAAGAATAACGTAAGCAGAGGAAATGCAATAGGTCAGGGAGGGTTGCTGTTGCTTTTACATTGTCAGTGCTGATCACCTGGTTTTCATTTCAGTTTCATTCAAACCCTGATCCACTTGCTGAAGGGCAACATTGGCACAGGTCTGCTGGGACTTCCTCTGGCTGTGAAGAATGCAGGGCTTGTGGTAAGAGATCTGTGGCAGAGGCGCTGTGTTTCACTGCTCTCCAAACCTTCTAGAGATCCCGTTTCAAAACCCCATGGCAGCAAAGGATTGGGGCCCCTTTTCACTGCCATCTCCCTTCATTGTGGACGTGACTGGGGGGCTGATGCAGCCATATACAAAAAACAATGACCTGTCCATTTGGAATAAGAAGTCCATACGATTGTTCTGTTTTTATTCAGTACGCCCGAACTACCTCTGATCTTTAACATGCTTGCATTTGAAGGTGGATTTCTTATTTGTGCACTTGTGCATCCTGTAGTCCCATGAATATTTGGCAACAAAAAGTACTTATTTGCAAAGGGTTCCTCAGAGCGTAGACTTTAGACCTCTGTGAGTCCACCAGAACATTCAAAGGAAGAGAGGCAGTATGCCCTGGTTAGACCAGGGTGATTCCTCACACGGGCTGTGCAATTCCTTATACAAATCAACACCGCAGCTTAATAAGAAAACCCTTTAAAAGCACTGCTTTGTTGCAATTGTAATTTTATTTATTTATTTATTTTTTTCATAGTTGGGACCTATAAGCCTGTTCCTAATGGGCGGCATTGCAGTTCACTGTATGGACATACTGGTGAAATGTTCTCATTATCTCAGTGACAGGTGAGTGCTTGTGTTTCTGCTGCTGCCCACAGGCACAGATGCTGCACATGTCCTTCTGTTTCTGTTCTTGTATTGGCTGCTGTTCTTCATTTACAGTGTTTTTTCTGCACTGTACAGTCCCGTGCTGGCTGGCTGAGTTGAGCCACATCACACGAGTTCAAACGACTTAGTCTGCACTTTCAGTTTCACAGAGGAGGTTTATATCCCCCAGCGTCTCCAGTTGTGCAACAGTTTTACATCTCTTACACAATGCAAATCTATTGATCCTACACATTTATATTCTATTTCCAAATGCAAAACTCCAGCATTTGATCTCAGCTTCCAAGTATGGTTCTTTGTTGTTGCAGAATGTTGTCCAGGATACTATTCATAATATTTTTTAATGTTTTTAGTTTTCTTTATCTTAACAGTGTGATGCCACTTCTATATGGTAATCTGTGATGTAGGTATATAGTATAGTGTCCATGTGCATAACAATCTAGTTGGGAGGTTGTAAGGATTTCCACTATTTTTTTTTTATTTTTTTTTTGGGAGACAGTGTTTATTGCTTCCACTAGGTGTCACCCTTTCATCATCAAAAAAACATATATATAGTACAGCTTTTCAAGTAATGCATGGAACTTTCCACCAGACATTCCAGAGCATATTATGAACTATCCAGTCAACTGTTTATTGTCTGTCTATCTATCTATCTATCTATCTATCTATCTATCTATCTATCTATCTATCTATCTAATATTTTTTATTTATTTTTTGTAAAAATAAAAAGGTAATTTCCCTTATTCCCCCCCCCTTTCTTCATCATCGTCTTCTTCCTTTTCATATTCTTCTTCTTCATTTCTCTTCTTCGTTCTTTATTAGGATGAGAAAGCCTTTCCTGGACTATGGTAATTGTATGCAGTATGGCTTGGAGGTGGGGCCAGTACCTTTGCTGCAGAGACATGCAATCTGGGGAAGGTGAGATAAGGGATGGAAGGGGGTGGGAGTGCCTGAATATGTATGCAGGAGTTGCTATGGCAGAACATGAACAGCTATTCAAAACAACAGAAACAAGCAATCACTTACCTTTACTTCAGACATCAAAAGCAGCTGTTAAGAACCTGTTTGGGCGAAAGGCTGTTACTAAGAATTTTGTGTGAAAAGAAACTTAAAAAAAAAAAAAAAACTGAGTACATGAGATGAATCTGTATGCGGAGGACGTTGTAATCTTTATAACTCACATAGCGCTGTGCAAGACATTCATGCTTTGGCTTGCTTTCTTTCTCCTGTAAAGACTTCAAGCTTTAAAAATGTTTCTGTGCAGCGCCCAGTCGTACTCCATATAAAACAAACGCACCAGCAAACACCACAGCAAGCACTTCTGAATGACGGAGTGATGTATTGTTCATCTTCTACCCTCTTTCTGTCTCCAGGCGAGTGGTTAATGCCTTTTTGATGGTCACTCAGTTGGGCTTTTGCTGTGTGTATTTTGTCTTTCTCTCTGACAATATCAAACAGGTAAGATTTATTTTTCCTCCTCTATACACACTTTTTTTTTATTATTTTATTTTTTAAATGGACTTCCTTAGTTTTAAAACACATGGGGCTAGATTCTTAAAGTAGCTCACGTCTTTCAGAAAGGAGTATGGCTCTGATTACATTACCAAACCAGAAATAAACCACGGAATAAGCATTTAATAAAGGTCTTATTCAATTTTAATTGGTGGTTTTTCCTTTAAGAAAGTACAGTATATCCACACATTCTGTGTTCTTCAATGTAAATCTCAGCAATTACTTTTTCTCTCTATTATATTCACACCTGTCTCTGCGTGGCAGGGGAGTATAAACTGCACATCCATAAAATATTTTCTCTGCTTCACTTTCTTGAGAAAACTTTGACAGTCCTTAACCTCTAAATATTCAGATGATCTTCACAATGATGGGAGTGAAGTGAAAAGCCTATATATCGCCTTTGTTTTCTTTCAGTATGAAAGCATTTCTGAAAGCTATCAGTAAGACAGACCTGTAGCGTGAGCTTGCACAGTTTGCTGTTTCATACCTTGGCCTCTGCTGCTGTGTTTTTGATGAACACAGTCCTCCCAGACAGTTTGGGTATAGTTCCTGTGGTCAGCAATTCTCTCGGCCTGCCTCGCTCCCATCATATTGTAAAAAAAGGACTCTGTATTTATTTATAATCTGTACAGGGGCCTGACCCTAAATATGTCTTCTACTAACCTTATTATTTCAGTTATTTGAAAGGCAACCAGTATGTATTTGTTTATTAAATACTAGTTGGTTTATAACAGTGATGAGGTCATTAGCTGATACCTGTGTCTTAATTATTGTAATTGTTTTGTTATTTGAAAGTGAAATTGAAAAATGCACTGCAAACCTTGTTAGCTGATGGCTCTATCTATATTTCTTTTAAGGTCATAGAATCGGCAAATGGAACGACCACTGACTGTCATTTAAACCAGACGGTTATAATGACCAGCACCTTTGACTCCCGGCTCTACATGCTGTGTTTTTTGCCGTTTATTATTCTGCTGGTGTTCATCCGAAACCTCAAGTACCTGGCCCCTTTCTCGATGCTTGCAAACCTTGCCATGATTATCAGTCTGGGCATGATTTTTAACTACATCGTATGGGTGGGTATCCATGAACATGTTGCCTATGCATTTTGTCCCTATGAAATGTAATTTTATACTTTAGTCATATGTATTAATTCCACCACAATTCTGCTGTAACCAGGATCTCTTATAATGCATCTAATTATACACTGCAAAGGAAAGCATATGCATGAAGTAGGAAACCCCGGCTTTCCCTGTTAATTCAGAACAATTTCTTGTAAGTTGCCATTTGACGTTATCAGTAGTACAGTCAGATGCATTTACGGTAAACGTATGCATTAGAACTGTCTTTAGCTTATGACTGGTTTGTGCAAGAACCAATGTTTCCATGTGATGTGATGACTTGCTACAGCCGCTGAGCTCTGATTCTGCATTGCAGTGATTCACTTTCACTTGCGTAGTACAAACCAAGTGGTGCCACTTCTCTCATGGTGTAGCTATTAAAGACCTGTAACCTCTTCCCAATTGCAACTTCAGTGTCATTTAATATGTCCTTGGTATGCGCTTTTTAACTGTCCATGAAGCGGACATAGCTACAGTTGCTTTTAATAATCAATATTCAAGTGTGCACCACCGCTAAAGTCTTGAAAACGTGACCACAGTGGGTGTACATTGTTCAACACACTGGTTCATGAAGGCCATCCAATCCACAAACCACAAACCTCTTCAGTTAAAACAGTGGTACTTTTGTAACAAAGACTGGCTGCGGCTTTAAAATTGCATGGCTTTCATACCTTCCCCAGTTAAATACATGAAACTCGGCAGCTTCACTGGTGACCTGGGTGTGTTAGTTACTGTTTTGTTTTGTTTTTTCTTACTGATTTGCTCTATTTCTGCATGGACGGCTGTGGCGAGGGATGTATGTCACTGATGTACTGTACTTGTTCTTTTTCTTATCAACCTTTGTCCCTTTCAGAATATCCCATTTCCTGTTGCATTGCCGTATTTGGGCGAATTGAAGAACTACCCTCTCTTCTTTGGTACGGCCATATTTTCATTTGAAGGCATTGGAGTGGTAAGTCATTTATGGTTTCGTAATTAAAAAAAAAAAACAAATTGCAATCACAGAGTGGTCATGAAGGATGCTTGAGACTTAAAAGCTATTCCATAAAGATAAAAAAAGGAGTTTATTTACAACCTATTTGCTTATCGCATCAAAACGAAAGTATTTCCCAGTATTCATCCTGCCGGTTACTGTCCTTTGATTTTCAGGTGCTCCCTCTTGAAAATCAGATGAAGACGTCTCGATCGTTCCACAAGGTTCTGTACTTGGGCATGGCGATTGTAACCTGCCTGTATATCAGCTTGGGAACCCTGGGATACCTCTGCTTTGGAGACAGCATCGGAGCGAGCATCACGTTAAACCTGCCAAACTGCTGGTCAGTGTTATCTCTAGTCTCTTTCTCTCATACGAAAGACCACTTTCTTTCCATTTTAAATTTTAAAAGCTTGTTTTTATATGCCGTCTCTTTCACAAGGCACAGCGTGTTGGTGCGGTTGTGAAATATCATCTCAAGTCTTAGCACCTCTATGGCCACAGTAGAGCTCAGAGGATGGTGTGGGACCTCCAAGTATATTTGGTACACCAGAGCGTAAGCATTATTCTGGTGTAACCGTGTGTCCTCTGTGACAAAAAGAATACATTAGTTAAGTTAACTCCATACCACGTGACAAAGGACATAGGGACACTGAAACATACAGACAATACAAAAGCAGTAAAATAGTTGATGTGATCAGTGTTGAGAAGAGCCATTAGATTTTAAAGGACATCTCCGGGATTTTTTTACATGAAAACAGAAATCCAGTCAGAGTCGCTGTACCTACTGCTGTGAGAATTCATCTCGGGCAATATTAACACTCTCCAATCTTTACGGAAAGACTCATTAAGGATTCAATTTAATCCAAGCCTGCTGTTGGCTTTCGATTTTAATTGCGCACCAGGACGATGGCATATTAAAATACTTTTTTTTCTTTTTTCTTAATTTCTTCAAACTGCTCACCTCTGATGTGTAAACATCGCAATTTCATATTAAATAAATTGTCTTTGGCTTCAAAGGGTCCTCTCTCCAGCCTTGAAGGGGACAGGCTGCTGTCTTCTCTTTTTCTAATTAAATATATGTAATTGGAGAAGCACAGGTAGATGAAAGATTTGGGTTTCTACCCAGGAGCCTGGTTGTGTCTTTATTGAATGTTAGCACAGTTGAAACTTATCATTCATGCAGTTACAGCGTATTTGAATACAGCGAGCTCATTGATTTGACATGCCGCACTTGTAGTAGCAGGCAGGTTATTGCACTGGTGGTGATGCATGTACAGGTAGAGAACCAGTCATCACGTTGTTGTAAAGGTTATTCAGTATACTGTGAACATACTCCTATGGATCAGCGGTTAAGCAAAAGAAGATAATGGAAAGCATCAGTTAGTTGTTTTACAGCAGGGAACCTCAAGAACCATGTAGGCGGAGACACAGAAGAGACAGTCGGCATGGAAATAAAACAGATATAGAAATATTTACCTTGCCTGTTACTTGTGGCATTGCCTTTCATTACAGTTAATAAAGCAGGTTGTTAAAAAATACTAAGTCTGTTTGTAAATGTGTCTGTTTCTAGGCTGTATCAGGCTGTAAAAATCCTCTACTGCTTTGGGATTTTCATCACCTATGCCCTGCAGTTCTACGTGCCTGCTGAAATCTTGATCCCACGAGTAGTTGCCCGGTTGGAGGAACGATGGGCGTGGGCAGTTGACCTTGCCGTCCGTGCAGCGCTGGTCACCTTGACCTGTAAGTAATGTATGAAAATCAACAATAAACAACAAGAATCTATGTAGTGTACACCAATATGTTCATCTAAAGCAAAAAATGCTGCCAGTACTACCTAACTCCATCTCCATGAACAAGCTTCAGTAATGTTGACAATTGCTGAAACCGCTGAACTCACTGCAGCTCATTTCAATCATGACATAGATAAGGTCATTGGCTGGCGCAGCCCAGAGCCCAAGATCTAAGAAGGAACTACAAACGCATAGAATACGATATTAAACAGGTAAGAAGTGAAATAGTAGGGAAATGTAAATGTTGTAAGGTATGCCTCTAACATCAGATTGAAGACAGAGCAGAGTTTATTGTAATAAAATGACCTGGCGTGTCCACTCAAAGCCTGACATCGAGGATAAGCACAGTGAGATGAAATGGCAGGAGTCATTGCTGTTGCATCCACAGCTCTGACTGATGTTAGATGCGAGACGCATTGCTTATTGAGTGGAAATGTCTCTCAGATCAAATGATGTTTAATGTACACAGCGAGCTGAAGAATCCTTTATTTTAAGCCTTTTAAGCGTCTCTTATTTAGATCAGGTGCATTAGATAGTAACAGGTCTGTGTAGAGAGGTATCATTTCATTTTCAAGGGGGTCCTGGCAAGAGAAGGCAGCAAGAAATAACATCATAAAATCAGTGTCAAAAAGAGGCAGATCATTCATACAGGACAAAAAACACTTAAAGCAATCATAAAAACAGTACTACAAAATAAAAGCATTAACAATGTACCTGATTCTGGTCATAGTCAGTATTTACAGGATTTGCAGCCCTGTTCAGATTTAAAATCCAAGTGATTGTGGTTACAACACCAAGGTCTTCCTCTTGGTTGGTCTGTTCCAGCTCTGTACCGCTGTTGCAGAGGGAGGGTGTAAGAGTTCCTGGAACAGCATGCTCATCAGGAATGATTTCCACAACAGGGTGATAATACAGTGCTAACAGGGTGCGAGATTGCAGAGCGTCACACCTCCAGAGCTACAGCGTATCGTCCTGTCTTCATTGCAAAGTAACTGGCATGTCCTGCGTTCCATGTTATTTAAGAAATAACACGCACAAGGCTGTGTTTTGTGCTGGGGTAACGCCTGCCCCCAGGTATGTTCTGAGGGGTGAGTGTTATACTGCAGTTACAGGGTGTTATTGTGGTTATAACAATGCTCCAGGTTTATTTTTCAAAAGAAAGTAGAAATAACTGTGATTGATGGACTTTAAATGATGTTTTACTCCGCGTATCCGTTCGCTGTTGCTTTGTCTTGGGCATTGGAGGGTTTTTAAAATGTATTTTTGCAGATAGTTATTTTGCTGCATACTTTATTACAGGTTTGGATTCATCACTTTCTGTAAATGTGTTGAACACACTGGTATTGAATGACAGCCCTACTGTTTCCATGAGTACAAGGTGGAATCAACAATGTCCATTTGGAAAATAAGAAAACGTTATTTTGAATTTTTTTTCCACAAATAGGATGATTAGCTAGCACCCAGCAAAGGTTGTAGAAGATTTTTTTTCTTTTAAATAGCTTTTTTTCCCCCCACAGATAATGAAAGCTGATAATTATCAGTTTTCTAATCAGTTGCTTTCATGCACATTTACCCTGACCCATTTTTCTAATAGAAAACAAAATCCTTTAGTGTTGTTATGCGTATTGCTAATACATTCTAGTAAGACTTATTGCAGTATAATGACATTTCTGATTAACCTTGAAAAAGAAAAAGTGTGCTATGAGAACACTTGGATTCAAGAAATTGCTAAAGCAATTTGCTGATCCAGCGAAGAATGGACAGCATGTTTTACTTCTGCCATGGACAATAATAATGGTAACTCATTGAAAACGACAATCTGTAACGTACAGCCTAGGTTATTTGAGTAAAAGCCCTGTTTGCAAAGCATTTACCCCACTCTGCCTTTTCTTTCTAAAAGAAAGGAATAGCAAGAACCAACTAATGTGTATGTAGGAGTTCCTATAATGAATGTGCTGAGCTATTGATTTGTAGCTGATTTTCATCTTTGGAAAAGTACCAGTAATCTTTCTGTCAGTATCTGTCATGTATCTGTCAGGTAAAAAAGCATATGCCAATTCCTCAAGCCCAGAATGGTTAAATATCATTAAAGAGTCTAGTTGACAAGTATTATTGAGAAGACTATTTTTGTGTGTAGCAGATGTGTGTAGCCTGCTTTTGTAGTTAGATCTGTATAGCTTTGCTTGGGATAAGTGCATGTTACATACATGGTGCCTAAAGAAAACATGAATAGCTGTCAAATGGGAGGCTATTAACCCAGTCCAGGAAAATACGAAGAGGACATGGTCAAGTGAACTCTATAGACCATGGCATTTCATTACCCCCCACCCCCCCGTAAAGTACAGAAGTGATTTGACTTCTTCCATTGTGTGGTAATGTTGTAGATGGACCCTTTGCCTGTACATTACTTTTTAAGCACTCTGATTCCCATCTGGTTCACTGTGCGTGCGTCTGAGTGCATGTGCTGACACCTTCCCTTGAGAACACTGGGATGCTGTTTGGCAATAATAAGAAATAATTTATATCTCTTTGAGAGCGTGGAAGATTACTGAGGGATGTTCAATATTTGCAGAGCATTTTTAATATGTGGCAGGTATACAGGAGCTGCTAATTGAACTAATGCCCCTGACAGATCACACAGGGAAGCTTATGCAAAATAAATATTCCCTGCTGTGTAATCTGCTACAACAGTCCTTTTTATTCATTGAGCCCCAGAGGACAGAGAAAATAACTAAAATGACCGATTCCAAATATTCCATTTTAATATTGTCATTATTATTCAAATGATTTGAATACCTGGGCGATGCTTTCTTTCTCCATTCCTGATGCAGTCATTGTTTTACATTTGGACTGGTTTCTGAGCCTGTTTTGAGCTAAATCTTATTTTAAGACTTTCAAAGGCGTAGATATCTGCATACTGCTTCCCTTAACATGACTGAAGACAATTCATCCATAACTTCCGAATGCTCAATCAGAACTCTAGTATTTGGGCCAGTGCCGCCATCAGTTTCTTAAAGTTTTACCTCAAAAACAATTTAGATCTGCCACCGTTGAGATCCTCTTCAGATACCCTAAATATTCTGTAGAGGAAGATGCTTGCTATAAGAAGCGAACAGGATTGAATATTAAGCCACTTTGATATGGAAAACCAGCATAGATTATTTATGGAAATGCAAATAGCTGTTTCAGAAAGATGTTTTCTATTGGTGATCTCTGGAACCCATGTGAGGGCAATTAGGTGCCAAGTTGAAGTTTGCTTTAAAAAAAAAAAAAAAAATTCAAAACGGGTCAGCGAGATGGCTAAAGCACTCCTGGGCCTATATTTATCATCCGTGTGTAAATAAATTTCTTGATTTGTTGGAAGTTTAGAATCGTTGCATGCATAATTCAGTTCAGATTTCTCAATCTTGTGTAAGGCTCTCGTACGCACATTTCTATGTGATGGGTGTTAATAAATCTCAGTATCACGAAATTGCTCAAACGTGGACATTTGCAATTAAAACTGACCTTGTATGGAGATTTCTGTTTGTTATAAAATGCCGTCACCCTATGAAGAGAATGGTCTAATCTTGTTTTCACCTGTGTCCTCAATGAATACATTTGGGAGTGGCAGAGTAGAAGTAGTCTTTGGCAGTGCTTGGAGCTTGCACAGGTAGTACTTGCTAAATGAGCAGCAGGATTACAGCAGTAGCATGAGGGATTAAAGCCAGGCAAAACATCAGTGAGTCCACATTCAAGAGAATCGTGCTGCCCTCCTCCACCTCGGCTCTCCTTGACAAATCTCCCAAGGAAAAAAAAAAGTATTAGGGACTTTGACTGCAGTCATTCATCAAATGGGTTGGAATGAAATGGAAAGTGGACCATCGGTATGGAATCAGTTGCCAAGCCTTGTTGTTGATGCTGAACTATTGGGAGCCTTTAACGCACAACTTTACAAAGTTCAGAGACAAACCAGCTATTAGGAACCAGACAAGCACTGATGGTCCCGATAAAGTGGCAGTTTATGTCCATTAACTTGTGTTAGTTATTTATTGATCAGGCAGAGGCACGCTTGATTTACTCAAGTGCAGATTTTTTTTTTTTTTCTTTTTTTGGCTGCATTTTCAAAATGATCTGCCGTAGCCTGGAATGTCGGTCTATTAGTAAGTCTATGCAGAACTCTAGACCCAGAGGACATTGTTAGAATACGGCTCCTGGCTATGAAGAAAGTCTTTCATTTATAATTAATATCTGAGATGAGAATATTGGGTTACGCAGGAGACAATCAGCAGACGTTTTTTTGAGAGTAGAGCATACTCTTGGAAGTCTTTTAAATGGAGCTTTCTGGGTTTTTTTTTGTTATTTTTTTTTCTTGAGGTCAAGTTTTCTCAAATTTTGCATTTGTTTTTAAATGGCGTTTTGTGTGAAGTAATCCTCTATCAGCAAGCTACAGCTGTGCCAGGCTGTTCTAGTGACAGGTGTGTGACGAATCTGTTTCTGATCAAAGCCTTTATTAAAAAATCCTTATAAGCACACTGCTTCAAGGCAAAGTATCTACCTTCGTGCAGGGCTGAGATTGCTGGCTTTCTTTTCATTTACTGCAATGATTAGGTATTTAAAGATGTCACAAACCGTTGATATGTGACATGCAACCCTTTTAGAATTCATATTTTTTGTTTTTTTGTTCAATGTTTAATATAATTGTAATAAAATGGTAAGCTATACCCTATGAACTCCAAAAGGGTGACTAGGTCTTGCCTTTTCAAGCATTCTTTTGCACTTACATGCTGAGTTCTAAAGGCATTCCGTATTGTTCTGAAAAACACACTTCTTTTTGTACATGGGATGTCCCGTCACAAATAATGAGTTACCCGAATGAATCTGCAGTACATATAAACTACCTCTCCCTGTTGCAAGTCAGTCTCAGTCACGAATGATAAGACAGCAGATCTAAAGACTGGCTTCAGGCACTCAGTGGGCAGGTGTGCCACAGCCATGACTGCAGAGATCACTCCCAAGGAGCAGCCTCTAAAGCAATGGCTCTGTCTATGGGCCAGTCTGGAGAACCTTGGAGGTTGAGAAATGGCCTGGTATCCCTTCAAAACCTTTTGAATTAGTGCTG